>NC_141049.1:18578930-18601430 GCF_041138505.1 Cibotium barometz | reverse complement strand
AATCCGGATTCGGACAGTTAGAAGTTGAGTATCTGGGACCCCAGTAGAGAATGGACCACACGGACTTGTGCTAGGAAAGTCGCTCTATGTCCACATCACTCCGTGCATGGATTTGGGCATCGCAATCAGTTCTCCCAGCGCGTCAAAGTTGGGTCCCGGCGAAGATAGTGCAAAATCGCCATAACAGAGTTTCAGATCCGAAATGAGTCCGAATCGCATCTGAACACAACAAGAAAGATCCGGGTTTCTTGCCACACATTTGTCCATGCATGATTCGAATTTCATGCCTCTTCGGCGCCGTTTGGGCCACGGTTGGAAATTTCCGCCATTTGGCATGCTCGTGCATTTTTTCGAGAACCCAGATTCGGATAGTTAGAAGTTGAGGATCCGGGACCCCATCAGAGAACGGACCACAGGGACTTGTGCTAGGGAAGTTGCTCTATGTCCACATCACTCCGTGCATGGATTTGGGCATCGCAAGCACTTCTCCCAGTGCGTCAAAGTTGGGTCCCGACGAAGATAGTGTAAAATCGCCATATCAGAGTTTCGGGTCCAAAATGAGTCCGAATCGCATCTGAACACAACAAAAAAGATCCAGGTTGCTTGCCACACATTTTTCCATGCATGATTTGAATTTCATGCCTCTTCGGCGCTATTTGGGCCACTATTGGAAATTTCTGCCATTTACCATGCTTGTGCATCTTTTTCGAGAACCCGGATTCGGACAGTTAGAAGTTGAGGATCCGGGACCCCATCAGAGAACGTACCACACGGACTTGTGCTAGGGAAGTTGCTCTATGTCCACATCACTCTGTGCATGGATTTGGGCATCGCAATCACTTCTCCCAACGTGTCAAAGTTGGGTCCCGGCAAAGATAGTGCAAAATCGCCATAACAGAGTTTCGGATCCGAAATGAGTCTGAATCGCATTTGAACATAACAAGAAAGATCCGGGTTGCTTGCCACACATTTGTCCATGCATGATTCGAATTTCATGCCTCTTCAGCGCCGTTTGGGCCACGGTTGAAAATTTTCGCCATTTATAGAGCTCGTGCATCTTTTTCGAGAACTCGGATTCGGGCAGTTAGAAGTTGAGGATCCGAGACCCCATCAGAGAACGGACCACACGAACTTGTGCAGGGAAGTTGCTCTATGTCCATATCACTCTGTGCATGGATTTGGGCATCGCAATTGTCAGGCAAAATTCTGTAAAGGTGTTTTGAGTCCGTGTACATATGGGATGCATGGTGTGCAATAAAACTTTGCCCTGAATGCCCTGGCAAGTGTAGAGACTGAATGGCTTTGGAGTGAGTTAGTGCATGCATTTTTCTTTGGAGAGCAGCTGCTGGAGATTTGAAGTTCTTATTATATGAGCTTTTTATTTGTCAAGAGGGTGTCTTGGATGTGTGCAAATAAGAGGTGTGGAAGAGCATGAGGATGTCAATGATAGGGTTTTGATGAGCCTCTGGTGGAAATGAATGTACATATGTTGGTTTATGTGGAGAGAGCCCAATTTAGACTGTAAATATTAAAATCTACAAGGAACGCCAGTAAAATATGAATTGCTCTTGTGCTTGAGTTTGGAGGGTCTTTCAGGTTTGAAATGGTCATGTTTGGTAAGTTGATGTAGCTGACGAAAGCTTGTGGGCAGCTCTGGTTTTGGAAGGTCCGGCGCGGCATGTTCACCCGGAAAGCAAGGTAATAAAGAAGATGAATGTGGCCTTTCTTGCGGCTTTGAGGCCTTAAGAAATAATAAATAATATAGTACATGTGGCTACCTTATAAGGAGCCACATGGAAATCTTTATGGCTGCCAGAGCTTGTTCGCCAACGTGAGCTCCAGAAGGTTGGCGAAAGGAAGTAGAGGCGGTGGCCACTGGTGAGAGGAGTCTCGGGGAGAAAAAAAGGAACGCAGAGGTCGCTCTCTGAGTTTTCAGCAAGAAGAGCTGGCTGGAGAGACCACTTGCAGAGGCTGGTGTTGGCGCTAGCTGGAGGCGCCCGGGTCATCGAGGAGACTTGGGGGGAGAGAAGAAGAGTGAACGAGGAGCTGTGTGTGAGTGCAAGGCTGAGGGAGCCGCCCTTGGAGCTGACAGTGAGCCGACCGGAAAAGAGAGAGAGAGAGACCATGATGTGGAAAAAGGTGGATGAGCCGCCTTGTGCAAGAGCAGAGCCTGGCTGGAGAAGATTGCGGGGACAAGCAAGTGCAAGCGAGGGACTACCTTGTAGAGGAGTTGCAGCGAGAAGGCGCAGCTGGGGCCAAGGGCACTGAGGAGCGCTGAAGTGGCTCGAGGAGAGGTGGTGAAGCTGAAAGTGGCCACATGTGTGGTCGCCTCGATAGTAGAGGCAGACGGGCTCGTGTGGGTGAGTTGCAGGTTGCAGATGTGTTAGCCGCCTCTGGAGGGCTGGGAAGATGAAGCGATGGCTACAGTGGCTAGAGAGGGCTCGTGGAAAGCAACTTGGTGGAGAGCGCTAAAGAGTTACACACCAAGCTGAAGGAGAACGCCATGTGGTCGCGTGGACAGAGGAGACTGGGAGAGAGAGAGCAAACAAAAAAGGTGTTGATGCTGGCTGTGGAGAAGAAAGTTTTTTCTTTGGAGACTTGTGCAAATAAAAGTCTTGGCTTGCCATCTGATAAGGACATGTGTGTTGGGATTTGTCTCTGAAGTGGGCCTTGCCATCTGATAAGGACATGTGTGCTGGGATTTGTCTCTGAAGTGGGCCTTGTAACTAGTGTTATGCAATAAGTCTTAAGCAACTTTTCTTTCCACTATACAAGCTTTGGGTGTGTGCATATGGTGTTAAGAGAGAGGGAAAATGGTTCTTAGTGTAAGTGTTGTGAGAAATGGGTATGTGGGCAACGAAATAAAGAATAGCCAGTCGTGGTGAGTTGAGTGAGTTGAGAATGAAAGGGAATCTAAAGGTTTTGAATTGAAGGTGCTGGTGTATAGTCTGGCTTGAATCCGTATGGTGTCTTGAGAGATTTCTGTTTCCAGCATAGTGCTGGTGGTGCCCCTTGTGTTTATTGTATCTTCCAAAGCTACTGGGTAGGTAGCTATAGAGGCATTTCTTCTTTTTCCAGCCTCCCGATAGTTTTTTGGTGCCCCTACTGAGGATAGCTCTTCTATTTTCTTCAGTTTACCACGGTGTATGCCCTAGGAGTTGAGAGTTTCAGGGAAGGTGTTTTTCTTGGGTTTCGAGGTGAAGTTTGGGGATTAAAATGATGTCTTATCCAGAGTTTTATGGTGGTCCTAATGAGGATGTGGCAGATTTCCTGGAAAGGATGGAGGTTGCATGCATAAGCAACCACATCAATGAGTCGGTACAGGTGTTGCGGCTACTGAGCATTTGCTTGAAAGGGGATGCAAGGACCTAGTACAAAGCTTATGAGGAGTCATTGAGGGTTGCTGTTCCACTTATTGATATGACTGAGAATGGATTAACGACAGCACTTAGCAACAGGTTCAAGAAGGTAGAAGACCCCGACAAGGTTTGGCATGAGGTGCAAGCTCTGACACAAGGTGAGTTGGAATCAATTGATGATTATGTGAAGAAATTTTCTTTGCTGTGGGAGACTTTATGCAACCAGGTACCTCCTGACATGATGAAGAAAAACAAGTTTGTAGCTGGGCTTAAGAGGAGTATTCGCTGGAAAGTGGAATTGAAGAAGCCCAGGTCTTATGAGGATGCGGTGGAAATTGCCAAATCAAAGGATTGGAAGTTGCAACGGATGAATCAGCTGGGGATGATTCCAGTTGTAGCACAGCCGGAGATTCGTAGAGTGGAGGCTACACCCATGAATGCAGTGATTGAGAGGATGAAGCCCACTGAAGCCCAGGCTATGCAGATGGTGCCACAAGCTAGTCAAGGAGTACCTATGGTTCCTGTAGGTTCTGATGAGGGATTGCGACAGGATATGAAACAGATGGTTGATCTTATGAAGAATTTGAGCTTAAATTTAATGGGAAGTATAGGTGGTGGACGTGGTAGAGGCAGAGGCAATAATCATGAAGGGGGAGATGGACAAGTAGGGTATGGACGTGGTTGCGGTAGGGGCCGTCGTTTCATCCCTACATGCTGGAACTGTGGTGAGCTTGGTCTTCTGAGTACAGATTGTGATAAGCCTCAGCGAATGGGTGGTGATATGTACCCACTACCTTCACAGTTACCTGACAGGTCAAATGATTATGGTATTGATATCATGGATCAAGCAGGCCCCAGTGGAATCACAGCTGAAGAGAAGGGGAAGGCAAAGGTTGTGAATGTTGTTACTCTGGAGAATGTTCAGGTGAGAGAAGAAGGGGATGTGATGCCCGTTGGCAAGCGCACAACGGATGAAAGAGAAGGAAAAGGGGTGGCTGGACCCAGCCATAAGAAGGGGAAGCAGTAGGAAGGAGAAGATGTGAAAGCTAAAAGGAAACAGAAGCCTCGTAGAAGGTTCCCAGGGGGATGGGCAAACCAGCTATGACTTGAAATCTGATTTGGTGAACAGGAAGGCCAACATCACCATTGGGCAGTTGGTGGAGATGGTGCCAAAATTGAGAAGGCAATGGAAGGGACTTGTGAATCCAATGGAAAAGGAGTCGGAGAAGAGGTCAGTCAAAGTACTATCTTTAGAAGAGCTTCCAGATATTTGCCCTATTGTGGAGGTGTGGAGTAAAGGTAGGAACCTTGGTCAGGCCTATATAGATGGAGGAGCTCAAATCTGTGTGATTACCCAATCATGTGTGGAGCAGTCAGGCTTGAGGGTGTCTGGGGTTTCTGGTTTTCGAATCAGGATGGCTAATCATCAAAAGGTAAAATGTCTTGGTATGGTAAAGGAGTTGGAAATTGAAGCTTTTAATGTCAAAGCTACTGTAGATTTTCATGTGATGCCTGTGGGTCTGGGTGCTTTTCGAATTATTCTTGGACGACCCTGGTTGCGAGTGGTGGGTGTAGTACAAGACTGGAGGTATGGGACCATTTCTTTGCATAATAAGCGGGGTAATAAAAAATCTTTTGAGATGCATAGTAGGAGATCTTTGAATGATGTGTGGGAGAGGCCACATGATTCGAGTGAAGAGGAAACTACCACCAGTACTTCTGAATCGGAGATGGATTCATCGACTACTGCTTCTAGTGAAGAAGAGGCAGATGTGGCTTTCCTAATATCAGAGCAACAAGGTAATGAAGATAAAGTAGTGCATGAAGTGGGTACTGGGAGGGAGAAGATACTTTGGGGTCATATGAAGTGATCGAGGAATTACTGCAGCCAAAGATAGAAGTGAAGAAGAAGCAGGAGCTGATTGAAGGAATGCTGAGTCCGGATCTCTTGAGTGGAGAAAAGGTTAGATATGTTAATATGTTGTCTCATTTTCCAGAATTGTTTATCACCTCTTATAAGGAGATTCGAGGATTTAAAGGGCCAGACTTGAGGATTGAATTGAAAGAAGGTGTAAAAATAGTTAGGCAGAAGCTTCGCAGGATGGGACGAGAACAAATGTAGGCCCTGAGAGAGGAAGTTGATAAGCTGTTGAGTGCAGGTTTCATTACACAAGTGGACACAGCTGAGTGGGTAAGTCCTACAGTGGTAAGTCCAAATAAGGATGGCAGGTGGCGTATATGTGTGGATTTCAAGCCTTTGAATGCTGCTACAAAGAAGGATTCTTACCCCCTACCTTTTTTGGATGAGATCTTAGATACTGTAGTTGGATATGAAAGGTATAGTGTTTGTGATGGGTTTTCAGGTTATTTCCAGTTAAAGCTTGCAGAAGAAGATCAATGCAAGACGACTTTCATTACACCATGGGGGTGTTTCTGCTACAAAGTTCTTCCTTTTGGATTGATGAATGGGCCAGCCTACTATCAGAAAAGGGCAAATTGGGTATTATCTCCTTTTTTGAACAAGTTTGTCAAGGATTTTATTGATGATTTTTGTATATACAGCTCCAGGCAAAAGCATTGTGATAGGTGGCTACAGTTTTTCAGCGTTATGATGAGTGTGGTGGTCAATTAAATCCAAAAAAGTATTTTTTGGCTCAACTGAGGAGGGTGAAGCTCTTGGGCCATGTTGTTTCAGAGAATGGTATTGATCCAGATCCTGATAAAGTCAAGTCTCTTCTTCTTCTTCCTACACCAAAGAATACAAGGCAACTGGCTACTTTTGTGCAAAAGGTGAAGTATATGGCTCGATTCATCTCTCTATCTTCACAGTTGTTATATCCTTTGCAGCAAGCAGCAAAGCATGATCCTTTGCATTGGACGGAGGAGTGTGAGGTAGTTTTCCAAAAAGTGAAAGAGGTGTTGGGTGCTATTCCTACAATGTAGGCGCCTAATTGGGAACAGGTATTTTATGTCAACCCTTCAGTGGTGGGTGAAGATGCAATTGGAGCTATGTTGTTACAGAAGGGGAAAGAATCACATTATATGCAACCAGTCTACTGTGCTAGCAGAGTAAAACTTGCTAGAGAAAGGTTGTTATCAGAGGTGGAACTTGTTATGGTTAGTGTGATGTATGCATGTAGGCGGTTCTACCATTACTTGTTGCCTCGTCCCTTTGTGTTTTTGACGAGCTACACTTTTTTGCCTCAGTTGATAAATGGCACAAATTTATCTAAGGCTATGATGAAGTGGGTGATTGAGTTGCAGGAGTTTACTTTCTTATTCTTGGTGGAAGAGAGTACCAGGGCTACCTTAGCTGATCTACTGACATATAAGGAGAGTCCTCTTCTTATAAAGGAGGAGACCATCGAGAAGCCAGTTGAGGATGCGGCTGAGTTGGTGAATGCACACTTATTATATTTTGATGGTTCTTACAGGAAAAGCCATGATGCAGCCTCAGAAGGTTTGGTGCTTTATGATCCACAGGGTTGCCTTGTTTTTAAGAAGGGTGTTAAGGTGGATGCACATAGCAACAATGAAGCGGAGTATCTGACTTTGGAAGTTGGATTGCAAATATGTTTGAAGCATGGTGTACACAGGATTCGCATTCGAGGAGATGCATTGCTTGTGGTAAAACAGGTATTGGGAGTTTGGAAGTCAAAGAATATATTACTCAAAGAAATGTGTTTCAAGATTAAAGGTTTGTTGAAGGAATTTGAAGCTTGGAGTCTTAAGCATGTGGATCGAGGCCATAATGAGGAGGCTCATGAAGCAGCCCAGGGAATGATTGGTGAAGTTTTTGTTCTTAAAGCTCATGCATCATTTTATTGTGGTAGGGAGAAGTTACAAGATGTTGAGGAGTTTTTGTTAACAGGGATGATTTCTAATGGTATTGAAAGATCAAAAAAATATGGTTTCATCAGGAAAACTGTAAGGTATATGATGGTTGGTGATGCTTTGTATTTGAAGGGAATTGACTTGATAATGCGACGGGTACCTTGGAAGGAAGAAATCTACAAAATTCTTAAGGAAAACCATGAAGGAGCATGCGGTGGACATTTTGCCTCAAAAATTACCTTGCATAAGGTATTGCATGAAGGTTATGTATGGCCAAGTGTACATAAGGATGTTAATCATTGGTGCAGGTCATGCAAACAATGCCAAGCTCGTAGTAGACGGATATTAAGGCCTGAAACGAGGAAGACAATTCTTGCTTATGATGTTTTTGAAAAATGGGGAATTGATGCTGTGGGACCATTGCCTATTACTAGCCGAGGGAAGTGCTACATCTTGACTGCAGTTGATTACCTTTCTAGATGGGTGGAAGCAAAGGCAGTGAAACAAATTACTGCGCTAAGGAGGTGGCAAAGTTTGTATATCAGGATATCTGTTGTAAATTTGGTGTGCCATTGGAATTGCTTTCTGATCAGGAATTATGAAGGATGATTTGGTATTACGTTATAATAGCAGGCTGGATAATTTCTTTCATAAGAAGTTCCAAATTAAGTGGGAAGGACCTTTCTTGGTGATGCAAGGATTTACAAATGGTACCTATCAATTGGCAGATTTAGATGGGACTTTACATGCTTCCAGGGTAAATGGATACAGGCTGAAGAAGTATTATGCACGTTTGATGGTGATTGTGCAGCATGCAGTGTCTGAAGATGTGATTTCAGATGAAGGGCAGTTTTTGGATATGGATTTAGGTCTTGAAATGCTTTTTACTACTGATCATGAATGATTCAGCAGGCTGGGGGTTGGGCAAAGTATGTCAGGTAAAATTTTGTAAAGGTGTTTTGAGTCCGTGTACATATGGGATGCATGGTGTGCAATAAAACTTTGCCCTGAATGCCCTGGCAAGTGTACAGACTGAATGGCTTTGGAGTGAGTTAGTGCATGCATTTTTCTTTGGAGCAGCTGGAGATTTGAAGTTCTTATTATATGAGCTTTTTATTTGTCAAGATGGTGTCTTGGATGTGTGCAAATAAGAGGTGTGGAAGAGCATGAGGATGTCAATGATAGGGTTTTGATGAGCCTCTAGTGGAAATGAATGTACATATGCTCGTTTATGTGGAGAGAGCCCAATTTAGACTATAAATATTGAAATCTACAAGGAACGCAAGTAAAATATGAATTGCTCTTGTGCTTGAGTTTGGAGGGTCTTTTAGGTTTGAAATGGTCATGTTTGGTAAGTTGATGTAGCTGACGAAAGCTTGTGGGCAGCTCTGGTTTTGGAAGGTCTGGTGCGGCATGTTCACCCGGAAAGCAAGGTAATAAAGAAGATGAATGTGGCCTTTCTTGAGGCTTTGAGGCCTTAAGAAATAATAAATAATATAATACATGTGGCTACCTTATAAGGAGCCACATGGAAATCTTTATGGCTGCCAGCTTGTTCGCCAACGTGAGCTCCAAAAGGTTGGCGAGCTCCAGAAGGTTGGCGAAAGGAAGTAGAGGCGGTGGCCCCGCTGGTGAGAGGAGTCTCGGGGAGAAAAAAAGGAACGCAGAGGTCGCTCTCTGAGTTTTTTGCAAGAGGAGAGCTGGCTGGAGAGACCACTTGCAGAGGCTGGTGTTGGTGCTAGCTGGAGGTGCCCGGGTCATCGAGGAGACTTGGGGGGAGAGAAGAGCGAACGAGGAGCTGTGTGTGAGTGCAAGGCTGAGGGAGCCGCCCTTGGAGCTGTGATAGTGAGCCGATGGGAAGAGAGAGAGAGAGAGAGACCATGATGTGGAAAAAGGAGAGTGGATGAGCTGCCTTGTGCAAGAGCAGAGCCTGGCTGGAGAAGATTGCGGGGACAAGCAAGTGCAAGCGAGAGACTACCTTGTAGAGGAGCTGCAAGAGCAGAGCCTGGCTGGAGAAGATTGCGGGGACAAGCAAGTGCAAGCGAGAGACTACCTTGTAGAGGAGCTGCAAGAGTAGAGCCTGGCTGGAGAAGATTGCGGGGACAAGCAGGTGCAAGCGAGGGACTACCTTGTAGAGGAGCTGCAGCGAGAAGGCACAGCTGGGGCCAAGGGCGCTGAGGAGCACTGAAGTGGCTCGAGGAGAGGTGGTGAAGCTGAAAGTGGCCGCCTGTGTGGTCGCCTGGATAGTAGAGGCAGACGGGCTCGTGTGGTTGAGTTGCAGGTTTGCAGATGTGTTGGCTGCCTCTGGAGGGCTGGGAAGATGAAGCGATGGCTGCAGTGGCTAGAGAGGGCTCATGGAAAGCAACTTGGTGGAGAGCGCTGAAGAGTTACACACCAAGCTGAAGGAGAACGCCGTATGGTCACCTGGACAGAGGAGACTGGGAGAGAGAGCAAACGAAAAAGGTGTTGACACTGGCTGTGGAGAAGAAAGTTTTTTCTTTGGAGACTTGTGCAAATAAAAGTCTTGGCTTGCCATCTGATAAGGACGTGTGTTGGGATTTGTCTCTGAAGTGGGCCTTGTAACTAGTGTTATGCAATAAGTCTTAAGCAACTTTTCTTTCCACTGGTACAAGCTTTGGTGGGTGTGTGCATATGGTGTTAAGAGAGAGGGAAAATGGTTCTTAGTGTAAGTGTTGTGAGCAATGGGTATGTGGGCAACGAAATAAAGAATAGCCAGTCGTGGTGAGTTGAGTGAGTTGAGAATGAAAGGGAATCTAAAGGTTTTGAATTGAAGGTGCTAGTGTATATTCTGGCTTGAATCTATGTGGTGTCTTGAGAGATTTCTGTTTCCAGCATTGTGCTGGTGGTGCCCCTTGTGTTTATTGTATCTTCCAAAGCTGTTGGGTAGGTAGCTATAGAGGCATTTCTTCTTTTTCCAGCCTCCTGACAGCAATCACTTCTCCCAGCGCGTCAAAGTTGGGTCCCGGCGAATATAGTGCAAAATTGCCATAATAGAGTTTCCGGTCCGAAATGAGTCCGAATCACATCTGAACACAACAAGAAATATCCAAGTTGCTTGACACACATTTGTCCATGCATGATTCGAATTTCATGCCTCTTCGGCACCGTTTGGGCCACTGTTGGAAATTTCTGCCATTTACCATGCTCGTGCATCTTCTTCGAGAACCCGGACTCGGACAGTTAGAAGTTGTGGATCCGGGATCCCATCAGAGAACGGACCACACGGACTTGTGCTAGGGAAGTTGTTCTATGTCCACATTACTGCGTGCATGGATTTGGGCATCGTAATCACTTCTCCCTGTGCGTCAAAGTTGGGTCCCGATGAAGATAGTGCAAAATCGCCATAACAGAGTTTCGGATCCGAAATGAGTCCGAATCGCATCTGAACACAACAAGAAAGATCCGCGTTGCTTGCCACACATTTGTCCATGCATGATTCGATTTTCATGCCTCTTCGGCACCATTTGGGCCACAGTTGGAAATTTCTACCATTTGGCATGCTCGTACATCTTTTTTAAGAACCCGGATTTGGACAGTTCTAGAAGTTGAGGATCCGGGACCCCATCAGAGAACGGACCACACGAACTTGTGCTAGGGAAGTTGCTCTATGTCCACATCACTCGATGCATGGATTTGGGCATCGCAATCACTTCTCCCGGCGCGTCAAAGTTGGGTCTCAGCGAAGATAGTGCAAAATCGCCATAATAGAGTTTCGGATCCGAAATGAGTCCGAATCACATCTGAACACAACAAGAAAGATCCGGGTTGCTTGCCACACATTTGTCCATGCATGATTCAAATTTCATGCCTCTTCGGTGCCCTTTGGACAAGTGTTGGAAATTTCTGCCATTTGCCACGCTCGTGCATCTTTTTCGAGAACCCGGATTCGGACAGTTAGAAGTTGAGGATCCAGGACCCCATCAGAGAATGGACCACACGGACTTGTGCTAGAGAAGTTTCTCTATGTCCACATCACTCCGTGCATGGATTTGGGCATTGTAATCACTTCTCCCAGTGCGTCAAAGTTGGGTCCCGGCAAAGATAGTGCCAATCGCCATAATAGAGTTTCGAATCCGAAATGAGTCCGAATCGCATCTGAACACAACAAGAAAGATCCGGGTTGCTTGCCACACATTTCTCCATGCATGATTCGAATTTCATGCCTCTTCGGCGCCGTTTGGGCCACTCTTAGAAATTTCTGCCATTTGGCACGCTCGTGCATCTTTTTTAAGAACCCGGATTTGGACAGTTCTAGAAGTTGAGGATCTAGGACCCCATCAGAGAACGGACCACACGGACTTGTGCTAGGGGAGTTGCTCTATGTCCACATCACTCCGTGCATGGATTTGGGCATCGCAATCACTTCTTCCAGCACGTCAAAGTTGGGTCCCGGCGAAGATAGTGCAAAATCACCATAACAAAGTTTCAGATCCGAAATGAGTTCGAATCGCATCTGAACACAACAAGAAAGATCCGGGTTGCTTGCCACACATTTGTCCATGCATTATTCAATTTTCATGCCTCTTCGGTGCCGTTTGGGCCACTGTTGCAAATTTTTGCCATTTGGCATGCTCGTGCATCTTTTTCGAGAACCCAGATTCGGACATTTAGAAGTTGAGGATCCGGGATCCCATCAGAGAACGGACCACATGGACTTGTGCTAGGGAAGTTGCTCTATGTCCACATTACTCCGAGCATGGATTTGGACATCACAATCGATTCTCCTTGCACGTCAAAGTTGGGTCGCGGTGAAGATAGTGCAAAATCGCCATAACAGAGTTTCAGATCTGAACACAACAAGAAAGATCCGGTTTGCTTGCCACACATTTGTCCACGCATGATTCAAATTTCATGCCTCTTCGGTGCCGTTTGGGCCACTATTGAAAATTTCTGCCATTTGCCACGCTAGACCTCAAATTAATTCTAGCTCCACCACATGGTAGAGCTAGACCTCAAAGCATTCTTGCTCTACAATGTGATCTAGGTAGAATACAGCTCTACCGGGTGGTAGAGCCAGATCAAATGGTACACAACTAGATCAATGCATTCTAGCTCTACCACATGGTAGAGCTAGGCCTCAAATGCAATTCTAGCTCCACCACATGGTAGAGCTAGATCGAATGCAATTGTAGCTCCTTGGTTCTCATCATGTGAAGTAGGTCTCTTCTTAAAGTAATTGGTTTTGTTGATCTGCATGGTACACAGCTACATCGATGAATTCTAGCTCCACCACATGGTAGAGCTAGACCTGAAATGCAATTCTAGCTCCACCACATGGTAGAGCTAGACCTCAAAGCATTCTAGCTCTACGATGTGGTCTAGGTAGAATACAGCTCTACCACATGGTATAGTTAGATCAAATGCAATTCTAATAATTGGTTTTGTTGATCTGCATGGTACACAGCTAAATCGATGTATTCTAGCTCTACCACATGGTAGAGCTAGACTTCAAATGCAATTCTAGCTCCACCACATGATAGAGCTAGACCTCAAAGCATTCTAGCTCTCCGATATGGTCTAGGCTGGATACAGCTCTGCCACGTGGTAGAGCTAGATCAAATGCAATTCTAGCTCCTTGGTTCTTGTCATGTGAAGTAGGTCTCTTCTTGGAGTAATTGATTTTGTTAATCCGCATGGTACACAGCTAGATCGATGCATTCTAGCTTCACCACATGATAGAGCTAGACCTCAAATTAATTCTAGCTCCACCACATGGTAGAGCTAGACCTCAAAGCATTCTTGCTCCAAAATGTGGTCTAGGTTGAATACAGCTCTACCGCGTGGTAGAGCTAGATCAAATGTAATTCTAACTCCTTGGTTCTCGTCATGGTCTCTTCTTGGAGTAAGTGGTTTTGTTGATTTGCATGGTACACAGCTAGATCAATGCATTCTAGCTCTACCGCATGGTAGAGCTAGACCTCAAATGCAATTCTAGCTCCACCACACGGTAGAGCTAGACCTCAAAGCATTCTTGCTCTAAAATGTGGTCTAGGTTGAATACATCTCTACCACGTGGTAGAGCTAGATCAAATGTAATTCTAGCTCCTTGGTTCTCGTCATGGTCTCTTCTTAGAGTAATTGATTTTGTTAATCCGCATGGTACACAGCTAGATTGATGCATTCTAGCTTCACCACATGATAGAGCTAGACCTCAAATTAATTCTAGCTCCACCACATGGTAGAGCTAGACCTCAAAGCATTCTTGCTCTAAAATGTGGTCTAGGTTGAATACAGCTCTACCGCATGGTAAAGCTAGATCAAATGTAATTCTCGTCATGGTCTCTTCTTGGAGTAATTGGCTTTGTTGATTTGCATGGTACACAGCTAGATCAATGCATTCTAGCTCTACCACATGGTAGAGCTAGACCTCAAATGCAATTCTAGATCCACCACATGGTAGAGCTAGACCTCAAAGCATTCTAGCTCTACGATGTGGTCTAGGTTGGATACAGCTCTACAACGTGGTAGAGCTAGATCAAATGCAATTCTAGATGCTTGTTTCTTGTCATGTGAAGTAGATGTCTTCTTGAAGTAATTGATTTTGTTGATCTGCATGGTACACAGCTAGATCGATGCATTCTACCTCCACCAAGATCGAATGCAATTGTAGCTCCTTGGTTCTCGTCATGTGAAGTAGGTCTCTTCTTAGAGTAATTGGTTTTGTTGATCTGCATGGTACACAGCTAGATCGATGAATTCTAGTGTTGCTTACCTTTCTAAATATTACAAATTTTATTCACTTGCAAAATGGTTTAAAAAATTTGAGTGGCATAGCAAAGGAATAGTATAATGGGGCATTGCATTTTTGACGTGACAAACCGATGCATTGGTGCAATAGAGTTCTTCACATCCTTAGTGTTTTTCAGCCAAGGGAGATTCCTTTCAAG
This sequence comes from Cibotium barometz, assembly GCF_041138505.1. NCBI lineage: Eukaryota > Viridiplantae > Streptophyta > Polypodiopsida > Cyatheales > Cibotiaceae > Cibotium > Cibotium barometz. Next base: position 18,587,329 of record NC_141049.1, on the reverse strand, counting down.
GACTAGCAGATGTTCTTGATCTAGGTACACAAGCGACAATATTGGATACTGGACTTCTTTGTTGATATAGATAATGAAGATGTTAAAACTATCCCGGACATTGAGTTTCTAAGAATCAAGAAGAATCTTTTGATCAAGCAATGTGTTCGGAAGTATTGCAGAGAAGGCTGTAAGCTTGTTGATCTTTTTAGTAATGGCTATATCATCGAGCTAGGGCTAGCACTAAATAAGGAAGTGATTTGCCTAGTGGAGAGTATTGAAGATCAAAGAAAGATGGGAACAAGGCTTCTTGACTTTGCAAAGTCAAGAAATGAGCAACCAGTTCCGCCTATAACTAACAATCAAAGGAATACCACTGAAAGATCGAGACATGGTGAAGTTCGTTCAGCTCGAGATTTTTTGGATTTTGAAGACAGTATGTAACTTCTTAATGGGCTTTCCTTGTATCTTCAATACTTTGATTTGGTGATGTTTTGACTTGTTATATCCTTGGTTCATTTTTTAGTAGTATTTAGTTCTTTTGATTTTATACAATGCTTTTATTATTTTTGTAGCTCTCTCCAAATTGGGCTTTGGAATCTAGAATCACCAAGTTATGGATCCTAACATGTTCATTGACAAATTCACTTTTTACATAACCAATTGGTGAATTTGGAAAGCCTAGTGATCACACAATGGCCAGCTGGTGAATCTGAAAATCTTGCTTATAAATCTAAGATGATAGAGCTAGAGATCCTCTCATTTACTTCAATCCTACCCTGTGGATCTCAATTTCAATAGGTCTACAATTTGGTGGAGCTAGCTACCTCTTCAAAGTGGTGGATCAAGAATCCATTAAAGTCTAGCTACCTCTTCAAAGTGGTGGAGCTAGGCCAATGCACCCCCCCAAAGATAGTTTTTGCAGAGCATCCATTTAAGCCTAGCTCTACCATATGGTAGAGCTAGGCCAATGCATTTCTAGCTCCACCACATGGTAGAGCTAGGTCAAATGCAATTCTAGCTCCTTGGATCTTGTCACGTGCGATGAGCTAGAACCCATTGAAGTCTAGACCTAGAACCTATGGAAGTCTACTGGCTCCACCCATAAAGAAGCTATCTTGATCCCCAACTCAACCACGTGGTAAAGAAAGACTTATAAATTCTAGATCTACCATATGGAAAATCTAAAACATCTAAAATTTTAGCTTTACCATATAGTTGAGTGGTTTGTGTTTCTCACCTCCACCTACTCTTGGTGCTCAAGGGCGGATCTCAAGGCCTACTTCCAACAAGAGCTCCCTTGCAAACTGGCTCTACCAAATGGTAGAGCTAGAATAATGGGTGTATTGGGAAATCCATTTTAAACCCTCCAATTCTAGAGTGAGCAAGTAGAATTGATAATTGGTATCCAAACATGATTTCCTTTTACATTATACCAATAAACATGTGTTAAGAGTGAGTGTTACAATTGTAAATTCTTGTAGTTTGAAAGATTGTTGAGTCAATGTTACTTTTTTTTCTTTTAGATCCCAAAATTGGGATAGTAGCACCAAGTGAAGTAGCTACGGAATGCCACAATCAAACTGTGGATGAGAGCTTCTCCCACACATTCAGTGATGTCCATCCAGAAGGTTTAAAGAAAAATGCTGACAATGAAATTGGGGTACCTAAATCTCCAACAAATGAAGCAATGGGTGAGAGTTTCCAGCCCGAAGAAGAAGTACCAAGAAGTACCGACACTGCTATCTCCAAGAAATCAGTGTTGACAATTGTGTTGGACCTGAATGGTCTACTACTGAAACATTGTCAACAACAACCATCTATTGTAATGAACAAGACGAAATGAACAAGAATTTTAAAAATTGACATGGTGAAGGTATCCTTATATACACAACCACTACAAATTAACATTATTAAGGATAGAAAGAGTCTCCTTGGAGTAGGATGCACTTTGTCAAAATTACGATTATAAATTTTCATTTTGATGAAGCGTATTCTACCAAAGAAATAATAAAACTTTTGCATTAACAACCAAAAGATAAAAGGATAAAAGGAGTCCCCTTAAAGTAGGATGCACTTTGTGGATGCATAAGAGGAGTCTCCTTAGACTAGGATGCACTCCATCTATGAATTTATTTATTGTGTTAAAAATTGTTCATTGCAAAGATACACAATTGAACAGTCTGCTCCCAAAGTTGGCCAAATGACAAAGACCCTACAAAGACCATTTACATTCAATTATAAAAGGGAGTAACAAAATGTGCTAATATCATGGGGGTGTAATTTTGATTTTAAGGGGTTCTAGCTCCACCACATGGTAGAGCTAGAATTTTGAGCTAGCTCTACCATGTGGAGCTACAACACATTGAGGAGGATTTAAAGATTTTTAGATCCACCACTTGGCCATTCTACAGTCCATAAGAAACCAAGATATACCAAACATTGATACAAGAGATTGTATATTGAGAGTCCCCTTAGAGTAGGATGCACTCTCCAATTTTAAAGCTTCATTGTAATGAACAAGACAAAATGAACAAGATTTTATAAATTGAGGTGGTGAAGGTATACTTATATATACAATCGCTACAGATTAACATTATTAAAGATAGAAAGAGTCTCCTCGAGTAGGATGCACTTTGTCAAAATTACGGTTAAAAGATTTCATTTTGATGAAGCTTATTCTACTAAAGAGTCCCCTTAAAGTATGATGCACTTTGTCAATAGATAAAAGGAGTCTCCTTAGAGTAGGATGCACTCCATCTATGACTCCATTACAATAAAACATTGTAAATGAAAATGAATTTATTTTTTTGTGTTAAAATATGTTCAATGCCTTGCAAAAGGCACACAATTGAACATCACGCTCCCAAAGATGGCCAGATTACAAAGACCCTTTATATTTTATTATAATAGAGACCATTTACAAAGACCATTTACATTCAATTACAAAAGGGAGTAACAAAATGTGCTAGTGTCATGGGGGTGTATTGGTTGAATGAGGTATTGGGCTTCTTTTTAAGCATGTTCATTTTGTGTACTCACATGATTGTTGAACACATTGTAGTAGCTATCATCGAGTTTCAATGTATTCTTGTTGTTGTACAAAACATGGACACCCCAAAAGAAATGAACTTTTTTGAAGAAAACTCGTGTAGTTATTTGTCTGAAATGGACAATGTAGCGAGATATTTGCCTTGTTGCTCATATTGAGGTGTCTAGCATGGCTAGCAGTCCAACGTCAATCACTTTATCTCTTCACTTTAGATCTAGCACTTGTCTATTATAGAGCTGAAAAGGATTTCTTGATCCATGACTTATCCATTCTAGATCCTGTTCCACCACTTGGACATTATAGAGCTAGACTTCAGTGGATGCAAGCTCCACCGAACGGTAGATCTAGACTCAAAATTCTAGTCGTATTGTATGACTTCCATAGGTTTAGGTCTACCACACATGGATACTAGCTCCACCATGTGGTAAGGCCAAAATTCCATGAAGAGACCATGGCTGCTACCTCCACCACATGGTGGAGCTAGAGGTCAATAAGATACCACATGGTGGAGCTAGCTAGCTCCATGAAATTATACAGCTAGACTTCAATGGATGGTAGCTCCACCACATGGTAGATATAGACATAGAATTCTAGCTCTAGCATCCCATATGGTGGAGCTTGATTTTAAGGGATTCTAGCTCTACCACATGGTAGAGCTAGAATTCTGAGCTAGCTCTACCACGTGGAGCAAGAACGCATTGAAAGAACCAAGATCTACCATTTTTTCAATCTAGACCCCCAAGTAAAAACATTGATACAAGAGATTGTATATTGAGAGTCCCCTTAGAGTAGGATGCACTCTCCAATTTTAAGACTGTATTGTAATGAACAAAGACTAAATAAACAAGAATTTATAATTTGACATGGTGAAAGTATCCTTATATACACAACTACTACAAATTAACATTATTAAAGATAGAAAGAGTCTCCTTGCAGTAGGATGCCCTTTGTCAAAATGATAGTTAAAAGACTTCACCTACTCTACTAAAAAAAAATAATTAGCAAAGTTTGACCAAAAGATAAAAGGAGTCCCCTTAGAGAAGGATGCACTCCATTTATGACTCAATTATAATAAGACATTATAAATGAACATGAATTTATTGCTTGTGCTAGAATTTATTCAATGCTTTGCAAAGGCAAACATTTGAACAGTATGCTCCATAAGAGGCCTGATTACAATATCATATTTCAATATATGGACTTTTATTACATTTAAAAAAGGCCAAATTACTTGCATCCTCTACATTTGATTATAATAGGGACAAACAAAATGAGCTTCATGGTGGTGTATTACTTTCATGATGCCTCCTCTTGTTGCTTTGCTTGATTTTCACTCTCTGCTTGCATCTCTGCCTCAGCTTCAGCCTCCTCTTGTTGCTTTCTTTGAATTTCAAGTTGTTCTTGCCTCTCTAAACATCAGCCTCCTGCTGTCGCTTCCACACCTCTGCCTTTTTCCTATTCTCTACTTCCAATTTCTCTTCTTCAAGCCATTTCTTCATCACATCATCTGAGAATTGGTTAGGTTTTTCTTCAAAGGCATTATCCCATGTATACTCTTGCCAATCTTCATTCTGTATCCATAAAAACAACCAATTTCTTAAATCTTCTGTCAAAAAACTATACCTTTCCTTGGAAGGTTGATAGTACAATTCTGGGACTATTAACCAGGTTCCTCGCTCATCTTTCTTAAACACCTTATAGTAGCTATCATCAATTATCAATGTATTTTTCTTGTTGTACAAAGGATGGAGACCCCAAAAGGTCTCAAGCTTTTTAAAGAAAACTTGTCTATTCTGCACAACCCATGTGGATTTTGAACAATGCTCTTATGAGAGAACACTTGTAAACTTGGGCTTTTGTTGTGGAAATATTGTGTAAATTATTCCAGAGAGCTTAGTTCTCCTACATGCGCTCCAAATAAAAACATAAAAGAATTGAATACACCAATCTAAGAACTCATGTGCATCCTTGTGACATAGGACATAACGATATTAGTTAATTGGGTATTTTACCAACTCGTTGCTATAAGGAGGATCTAAGAACTCATGTGCATCCTTGTGACATAGGACATAACGATATTAGTTAATTGGGTATTTTACCAACTCGTTGCTATAAGGAGGATCCTTCTCATCATATTGGGTTTCGACAACATGGCACAACAAACCATTGAGGTTTAGAATAATAGCCCTCCTATCATCCTCTTTGCGTAGGGGTACGCATATTGGGTCAGACAAATACCATGTCAGTATGATAACCCCCTCTCAGAGGGATGCACAAAGCGCAACCTTGCATCAATTTCCCGTAGACGATCAAGACGGCGCTGAACCAACTATCTTCGTACACTCTAGATTTTCTTGGACATGTGACGTACTAATGCTCTGTGATGACGAAGAAGTCGCCTCTTCCAATTAGAATCAATCACATGACCTGAAAAAAATGAGCATGCTTAATGATAAAGGTGGGCATGTGGAGGGAAGGCATGTTACAACTACTCTTATGCAAAGATAGATTTTAAACAATTACAAAACAAATGTGACTATGCACGCTAACATAAACTATATACTGTTCCAAAATGTTGACTTTAGTTGCATTCCAAAATGATCCAAGATGCAAAGACTCTTTCCATTTGATTCTAAAAAGACGCGACAAAATGTGCTAGCAGGTATCAGAATGTGGTGAAATTAGAATGCATTGATCTAGATCAACCACGTGGTAGAGCTAGAATGCACTGTTCTAGCTCAACCATGTGGTAGGGCTAGAATATTTTTGAATCTAGTTCTACCATGTGATAGAGCTATATCAAAGTATTCTAGCTTGATCCCATGGCAAAATTAGAAATATTTGAAGTCCAGCTCTAGCACGTGGTAGAGCTGTATCAAAATATTTTAGCTAGACCCCATGGTAGAACTAGAATGGTTTGAAGTCCAACTCAACCATGTGGTGACGTGGAAGAGCTAGAATGCATTGATCTAGCTCTACCATATGGTATAGCTAAAACGCTTTCAAGTCTAGCTCTACCATGTCGTGGAGCTAGAATGCTTTGAAGTCTAGCTCTACCATGTGGTGGAGCTAGAAGGCATTGATCTAGCTCTACCATAGTCCAAATATGTAGGAATTAAAATCATAAGACAAAGATCAAGCTTCCATACATTTTCAAATTAGGAGGTCCCTTATAGTAGAGTGCACTCCAACATTTATAGAAGAGTAATACATTTGCCACTACTTTAAAAACAGGATAAAATTTCTTGTCAATTATTTGCCACTACTTTAAAAACAGGATAAAATTTCTTGTCAATTCATGATTACAAAAAGATAAAATTCCTCCCAAAAAAATACAATCCTTGTGACAAATGGCTTCTTTGAGTGAATACTCCTTGGAACAATATCCTTGAAATAAATCTGCAAGAAACCATCATAAATTAAGTTTCTTCATTGTGAATACAAAATTGTTGTATAAAATCATGTATTTGGTTTTAATTATCATTTATGTTGGGTAGCACCTTAGTTATTTCTATCCCGTTGGAGAAGATTATACTCATTTAACACCTTGTTTACGAAAGCCCTTGCATTGGCTGCCTTCAACTGCGTTGTGGTAGAACCCAATTTTCTAGCTAGAGAAATCACTTGTGGTCCCCTCATGCTAGCAATACTGACTCGTTATTTTGCCATAATTTCTATTATCTCTTCTCTTTTGTTTTCATATTGTCTCGCTAATACCTCTTGATTGTTGACAAACTTTTGTATAATCTCTGATAGTGGTAGCCTATCTGTGTAAATTGTCTTCTGTGACAAATTTAAATTACGCTTTTTCCAAAAATCTACCACACCTCTGTATTCATTTTCATTGGATACTGGAGATTGTCCGTAGCGATTAGAGCCAATGATCTCACGCACATCTTCACTCTCATCAAGCTGCAATAAGTAAGGGTGCAGCTCACATCAATGAGAATATTGTCAACCATCTTTTCTTCATCAAACTTTGCAAGATATATACAATTATTATCAGGAGAAGCACATCCCTTGTATGGAGAGTCATCAATAAGAACCGTTCTACGAGCATCACAATCAAAACATGAAGCGATTTTTGATAATGGCTTGAACATTGCCTGAACTGTTGGATTATCAGGTCTAGCTATTTTACCACTTTTATCCTTCTCGCAAGCCTCTTGATCCCAAACTACAAAAAAAGGCAATATCTCTCCTGCTCTCTTGTAATATTCTCAATATTTGAAGAACATTACTCTCTGTCGTCTCGCTGTTGACCAGATTCCAACATTAATATTTTTTAATAAAATCTTCAAGAATTGGATACATCCTGGCCTTAGTACAATATATCGTTTTGAATCCATTTGAATAGATTCATGTATTGTTAGGGCATTGTGATGAGCTATGGTGGATCAAACACTAGAATCAACATCATTAACAAAGTGATTAGCAAATAATTAGGATATAATTAGTGGGTAATTAGAAAAAAGATTAATGTAGGCATGGATACTCAAAAACCAGCAAATTCTCATTAGGGCAATGCCTCAATTTATAGAGTTTACATCAAGCATCAAATCCCACTGATTTCTCCATGATTCACTCCACCTCTTTTCCCTGATTCTCTCCACCTCTTCACTTTTCCCAGAATATCTCCCAGAATATCTCCACACTTCCTAAATCTTCTCATGCTACCCTTTATTCTCTCCCAGTAGATTCTTCTCACCTTTTCACAGGTTCTTTCACATTTACATCTTCTCTTTTACAGCCTCTAACCAAGGGCTTGTTCCCCCACACACCCTATTCACTTGTATATTTCATTACCTCCCCTCGAGTGAATACTCTCTAGCACATCTGGACCCTATACCAAGTTTCCCTCTTACTTGATAGCCCGTAACCAGTGCCTCAAGTCCCTAAACTCCATAGTCCTTGACACTCTCTCTCTCTATGTGTCCAAGGCTACTATAAGTGCCCGCGACCTTGACTAAAGTGCTCACACATACATCTACCACGCGGCCTACATCATCGGTGGCTCAAAGGTGGTTTTACTTTGTTGGGGCAAGTTACATTGGGTTGTGGGGTCTCTCTCTCTCTCTCTCTCTCTCTCTCTCTCTCTCTCTCTCTCTCTCTCTCTCTCTCTCTCTCTCTCTCTCTTAGAAAAGATGATCCGACTCCCAACTCAGCAATCACAGTCTTTGAGTGGACCAGGAGAGTCCTCATCTAGTGGTTCAGTCGCTAGACCATGGAGTGGCAGGCTGTGTCATAATACCAGTCCTACAAATGTGATTAGTACATCACATAAAGGCAAAGAGAAAGTGATTGAGCCCCTTAGTATGCCTGACATTTCTAGAGGGCATTCTCAGGTTGATGGAGAGTCTAGTGGCTC
>NC_141049.1:18566430-18573930 GCF_041138505.1 Cibotium barometz | reverse complement strand
GCATGTGAATATATCCATGTGTACATCTTTTTTTATCTATGTGTGCACGTGCACATGCATATGTGTGTGTGAGTGTGTGCATGTACCATGTGCAAATGTGTATGCATTTACGTCTATGTATACATGTGTGCATGCATTTGTGTGCACATGTACTTGTGTATGTGAGTGTGTGTACGCGCTTGTGTGCATGTATGTGTATGTGCAAGCTTGGGTGTACGTGTGTGTGTGTGTGTGTGTGTGTGTGTGTGTGTGTGTGTGTGTGTGTCTACGCATGCATGTAAATGTGCATATCTCTATGTATGCACGTGTGTCCATGCGTGAGTGTGTGTGTTTATGTGTATGTGTGCATGTGTCTGTGTGTTGTGCATGTGTGTGCACATACATGTGTGTGCATCAACATAATACATATAGATCTATTTATATATACATGCTTACATACCTATATATATACATACATACATAATACATATGTGTGTGTGTGTGTGTGCTTATCTATGATATGTATATTCTCTCTCTTACACATGCACATAATATAATATATATAATATTAAAAGATATATATGTGTGTGGGGGGGGAGGAGGGCCGACAATTTGTTTTCTAATGTATTTATTATATATATAAAGAGTAGGTTTAAAGGATAGAAAACTCATTCAGTGAGCAAAATGACTTGATATGGTGACAATTTAATTGTGGAAAAGACTTGTTGTCTTGTCCTTTCTCCTTTTCCCTCTCTTTTCTCCACGTAAAGACTAGTTCATATAGGGCAGGCACCCTTGCTTTATATAGTGATCGCCTTCCAAAGGTTTATCCTTCTTGAGAAGACTAGTGGCTTGACCCATCCCTAATGGGCAAGAGTATTCGTCCATGTATATTAACTTTTCCTAGTCCCACAACATGTCCTAGGATGGGAGAGGTTTAGATACCATAGAGGAAGCCTTAAATTTGAAGACCATTTTGGCAATCATAGAGGACTTTGAAGAAAGCATGAAAATTGGCATACTTGTATATCAAGGCACCATGCTTTGCTTAGTAGCAAAAATATTTAGCTCTCCCTCTCTCTTTCTCTCTTTTATCTCTCTCTCTCTCTCTTCTCCACCTACATAGACAAACACAACAAGACAAAGCACCTACAGACGTGCACATAGACGCGTTTACTCAACTAAAAAAAAACTTACGGGCACGTCTATTTCCACGTCTATTAGCGCGTCAACAAACCCACGTCTAAAGGCGCGTTTAAAAGGTAGCAAATAGACGCACCTATAAATGGGCCTTTATATGCACATATAGACACGCAAATAGACGGTCGGGGAAAATTTTAAAAAAACACACAAACGCGCAAATAGATGCATGTATAGACGCGTTTATACACACAAACTAGACGCAGAGTAGACGCGTTTATAGACGCTCAAATAGACGCATTTTGAACAGACAAACGCGTATATAGACGCGTTTATAGATGCACTGCAGAATATTTTTTTAATTTTGTGTGCTTTAACAGAATGATGTATATGTTGTGTATGCTATGTAGTTACAGGAATCCCATTTCCACATTGTGTAATTCAATTCTTACAGCTAATCGCATTTTAATTGGTGCTTGCAAGCACGTCTATAGCCGACATTAATTACAATTCCAAATAATACATTACAACTCCGAAACGTTTAGTTACAAGGCATTAATTGATAGCTCAAAAAGTGCTTGTATGTACATATAGCACGAAGCTAAGCCACGTCCTGTGGCTTCAAGTACAAAAAATAAGAGGAGTGTATATACAAGAGGCACGAAGCCAAGCCAGTGGCTAAGTACAAAAAAGAGTAGCTAGCACTACTCCTCGCTTCCTTCTGTGCTCCCTTCTCCGCCTCCTTCTTCCTCGTCTTCACCCTCATCTTCTTGTGCAGGGTCCTGTAAACAAGGGACAACATATATCAATGTATGAAAAAATAAATCTTTATTTATAATATTGACATTATTTAATTACTTTCAAATACCTCAGGGGCCTCTCCAGTAGCCCGGATATACTGCTCCTCAGTAATCAACCCATCATTATAGAAGTGCCTCCATGTATCTCCTGCGATGGTGGTGGTGGTAGGCTGTCTCGACAGGAGTAGGGTACCTGCCCATGATATCAAGCTGCAAGATGACAATTTGCGGAGGGGTTAGTACAAAGAAACAACCTCCTAATAAACTACATAAACAATATAATTCGAGATCGATACTTACAAACTGGGCCTCCCATGATTCAACACCCCCTGCTCCAAAATGCACGCTTCCATATCACTCCATTTGGATCCTTCGTGCCTCCACGTGCTTTAGACTGGGTTCCTCCCTCGCTGACTTCATTGCTTTCTTCCACTCACGCTTGTGAGCGGTGTGGGGCGGGCCCCTTGGTGGTTGACCTCCCTGGAGCCTGGCAAGCTCCGCTAGTGCATGCCTCTTAAGCGAAGATCTTTTTATTGCTAAGTATCGAAACAATCTTTGACTTGGCCCATTTATCTGTGAACTGAACATTGGGGGGGTTAGGATACCTAGAGCGAACAGCAGCGAGGGTCTCATCTGCTAACCTCTCTGGTTGATCTTTGTAGTGAATAAAGCAATCTCTGTAATTGTTAGCAATTACAGAGTGCATGAAGGCCATGATGTCCTTCCCCCCCGCAGAAGGGCCTCCTGATGGCATGGGGGAAGGGACATAGGACGGCATGGGGGAAGGGTCGGCTATATAGCCGGCTGGGCTGTGTTGACTCCACTGGGGTAATCTCAAAAGGTGTGGTGTTGGGGTGGTTTGGAGTCTGTAGTGCCGACTCCTGGGGGGTGTTTAGAGTACCAGTAGTCGTATAACTTCGCAGGCTGGGAGGGTGCCCCAAAAGGTTATATAAGTCCCGAAAGATGGATTCCCGAGGATCAGGTGAGCCTGAAGCGCTTCCTGGCCACATGATGAACTGAAAAAAGAAAAAAAGAAGATTACTGATGAACTGAATTGAGAAAAAGAAGAGAAAAAGAGAGAAGGAAAGAGAGTAGAAAAGGCATGCACAGCGGGGATAAAAGAGAGGAGAAAGGAGAGGAAAAGAGGGGAGAAAAAGAGGCAATAAAAGAGAGAAAAAGAGAGGAGAATAGAGGAAAAAAGAGGGGGATAAAAGAGAGAAAAAGAGAGGAGAATAGAGGAAAAGAGAGGAAAATATAGAGTGCAATCTATTTTTTCAATTATGCTTTCCCTTACCATCATTAATTCAATCCCCTTCTTCAATCATGCAATCCCTTTCCATCATTCATGCAATCCCTTTCTTCATTCATGCAATCACTTATTTCCAAGAAAGGAGAAGAAAAGAGAGGAGAAAAAGAGAGAAAAAGTGGGGATAAAAGAGAGGAGAAAGGAGAGGAAAAGAGAGGAGAAAGGAGAGTAAAAGAGAGTAGAAAAAGAGAGGAGAAATGAGAGGAAAAGAAGGAAAAGAGAGGAGAAAAAAAGAGAAAAAGAGAGGAGGTGAGAGGGGAAAAAAAGAGAAAAAAAACACAGCGTCTATCTGTGCGTTTAACAGCGCGTCTATAGACGCGGCTACCTGTTTCCAACACAGAGTAGACGCGTCTATAGACGCGCTTTTAGACACGATTTTAGACGCTTTCTTAGATGCGTCTATAGACACGTTCTGACAGACATACTATTCAAAAAGACGAAAAGGAGATGCGTTGCGCCCGACGTGCCGCGACACAAAAACACAGTTGTTGTACAAAAACAGTCGTTTCAAAGAGAGCAAAGGACGAATCAAACGATAGCAACTTTCAAAGAAGATCAAAAAAGAAGATCAACCCTAAAGAGACTTACCTTGGATAGAGGTATGGAAGCTTCTTGTCCTTCTTCAAAGCTGTTTCTCTTTCTTCTCTTCCTTGTTCACCCTTTGCTTCTCTTTCTTCTCTTCCTTGTTTACCCTCTTCTCTTGTGTGCTTGGAGATGATTGTGTAAGCATGGAGATAATTGTGGGTGCTTGAAGAAATGTGTGGATGCTAGACTGTGAATCTGTTAATAGCAAAGCAAGCCCGTTAAAAGCATGTGAAGAAAAGCAAGCGCGCTAAAAGTAGGTTTGAAAATGAAAATCGCATCTACAGAAGCGTCTAATATCGCGTCTAATATCGCGTCTAAAACTACGTGTAAATGCACGTATAGACGTGTACTACACAGAACAGACGTGCTTTTAGACGCGCAAATAGACGCGGTTTTTAGATTAAATATTTGATACAAGAGCAATTTTTTTGGGTTGTTTATTTGTAGGATGTCTTCATCTTCAACAAGTAGCTCCAGTGAGGATGAATCCCTCCGTATCCATCATCACGAAATGTGGTTAGAGCAAAAAATCAAATGTATGTGTGATCGATGTTGAGGAAACATGTATCGTGCATGTAGGATTACACTCAATCACATCTCAAAGTATGGAGAATGGGATGCAACCGTAAACATGGTAAGTGTTAAAGAGTTAAGGCTGATTGAGATACCTATGGGTGTTCATTTGGTTGAGTTATGATCCCGTTTTAATTTGATACAGGATGCAGTGCCACACCCGCATATGTTGCCCTATGCTCGTCGTGAGGAGGCAAAGCGTCGGCGATATGAGGTGGGATCTTCCATCAGGAGCGATCGTTACGGATGCATGGAGTGATGGTGATAGTAGCCCTCCGCCATTACCTCATGAAGCCATGAAGGAGGAGGTGTTTGATGATATGGTGAGGGATTTATATGCCCATCAATCCGAAGGGAGGGATGATAGCATGGAGCAAGACGATCTTTTTACCGCAGCATTGACTCCACTGTTTTAGGGATGCACATTCTCTATTCTACGTGCCTCCCTTGAGTTACTAAACTTGCAAACCATCTATGGATGGAGCAATGCAAGTTTGAATGCATTACTCAAGTAAGCTTTAAAGTCTATTTTGCAAACATGGTGAATTATGCTAGTGGATTAATTACTTGAATGCTTTTCCTCATTTATGGTCTTCACGTGCAGGCTATTGTGTAAAATGCTTCCAAGGGAGAATAAATTACTGACCTCAAGAGATATGGCAAGGCAACATGTGACCTCTCTTGGAGGATTAGATTACAAGCGCATCCATGCATGCATCAACGATTGCGTGTTGTTTCGTGGACTACATAAGGATGCAAGAGAGTGTCCTACTTGTGGAGAGGCAAGATATAGAGCAGATCTCAAAACTTTGGATGTGCCTCGTAAGGTTCTGCGACATTTTTCCATAATCCCTCGCATCCAACATATGTTCAAGTGCAAATCCATTACAGAGCTCATGTCATGGCATTCCTCCCATCGATCAACCGATGGCAAGTGGAGAACTCCCGCAGACACTCTTGCGTGGTCAAGCTTCAAGGAAGAACCTAGGAGCTTAAGACTTGGATTGGGTATGGACGGTGTTCACGAACCCATTTGGTCTCAAAAGCACCTCTTACAGTGTATGGCTAGTGATATTAGTGAATTATAATCTTCCACCCTCTATGGCAATTAAGAAAGGACATGTTATGTTATCTCTTCTAATTCCAGGGAAACATAAAGTCAAAAATCCTGATGTTTATTTAGAGCCTTTGATTGACGAGCGAGAGATACTTTGGAGAGGTATCGAGGTGCATGATGTGAGTAGGCCTCCCTCGTCACGAGACTTCAACTGCAAAGCAATCTTGATGTGGACGATGCATGACTTCCCAGGCTATGGCGAGTGTTCAGGTAAGCATTGCACTTCTAATTATGAGTAGGCAAAGGATGTGGCACCCTAAACCCACTTTCAACTCTTAGTTTCGTCTATTGTTTAGGTCTCACTACATCGGGTTACCATGCATGTCCTGTTTGTGGTCCTTCGCTTGTTGCCTCATGGGCAGACGCATTGAATAATGTCATCTATGAGAATCACCATCGATTTCTCCCACCTGATCATCCTAGATATGTTGCCCCTTGGAATGAAGTCCTTCCACAATCACTCACAGCGGGAGATTGGATGAGAATTTGGGACGGTTCCACGACTCCTCCACCACTTGGCATGAGCCGGTAAGGCTTTGTAACTATTGTGTGCTATATTGGCAAGAAATAAAGATTGCTCGCTAACACCAGCTTTTGTTTAGATACTCCATCTTTTATATTCGTTTACCATATTGGTCCCACCTCAAGATCAATCACTTGCTTGATCCCATGCATATCTTCAAGAATGTGGCATCTACCATTTGGGAACATTTGAATGGGACACGAGATTCCATAGGCATAAGGGAGGATCTACGTGCCATAGGGAGGATGCGTGAAGCTTGGCCACAAGAGAGACCAAATGGGCGTGTTTTTTTACCTCGTGCACCGTGGAGGTTATCAAAGCTAGAGATGGTCGCGGTGAAGTGTGCTATTACTACAATTCATACTCCCACTGGATGCATGAGGTGTTTGAAGGGGGCCTTTACAAAGAGCAAGAAAAGAGGTGTAGAGCAATTATATGGGATGAAATCTCATGATTGGCACAAGATGCTCCAAGTAAGTATTTTATGTGCATAATATCTTTTTCCTTTCAAATTTGTGAGTGGATTAGAAGAAACTAATCAACCATTCCTCGTGTGTTTAGTTCATACTACCTACTAGCATTTCTCATAGTGCATCGAAGGACGTGAAAGATTGTATTTACAAGATGGGCGAGCTTGTGAGGTACTTTACATGATACAAAATGTGATGCGTATCAATGCTCCATGCAAGGTGTTCATATTGCTAATATGGTGTACTTTTTCATTTCTAGGTATGTGAGCTCAAAGGAAATAGATCCCACCACGCTTGAAAATGCTCGAGTTATGTCAGTGGAGGTGGTTTGTTTGATGGAGGAGACATTTCCATGTTCTATTCTCACAAGCCAACTACATATAGTGCATTTGGTGGATGAGATTGCTATATGCGGTACTATACATGCACGATGGTTGTTCTTCTTCGAGCGCTTCATGAAGACCTTGAAGGGTTTCGTGAGACAGAATGCAAGACCCAAAGGTAGCATGGCCGAGGGTTGGTTGATACAAGAGTCACTTGTATATATTTCTGAGTTTCTTGCTGATGTGGATAGCTCTCTCCCACGACTATGGAGAGATGATGAAGACCTAAGGATGACCTCTAAAGGACGCAATAAAGTAATAGACACGGAGTTACTTAATAATATCAACCTCTATTGCGTGCTTAATAGTGATGTGATGAAAAGATGGGTGACAAGATACGAGGATGCGAAGGCAAGAAGACAAGAAGAAAGGGCCCTCTTTCGTACACACCACGGATCTCGTGTGCCATACGCGCTCAGTATCTAAGAGCACTTCCAAAGGATATTCATGTGGATTGGCTACTTGACGAAATGGAGAAAGCAGAGAAAGACGAGGGGATGCATATCACAATGGAAGAATGGGAGTATGCTAGGGGATGCATGAGCAAGGTCGGTATATAGAATGTTATGCATAAGTTAGGAGCTTTCAATAATTTATATTGCTTATTTAATTGATTTTGACTTG
>NC_141049.1:18396430-18561430 GCF_041138505.1 Cibotium barometz | reverse complement strand
TCTCATGTTACCATTCACAAAACAACAGGTCACTTGCCATTTGGGAACCCCTTAAAAGCTTGGCTATACATGGGAATAAGCTATTCACATGTTCTCATGTTACCATCTTCACATAATAGCAAGTCAGTGGTGGGTGGCCACCTAAGAAGATTTTTTATTACATCACATTATCCCCTACCATTGCATAGTTCTTTAAGGGAATTTGTGTCTATCAACACAAACTTCCTAAAACTAAAAACCTTGCTCTTAAAAAGAATACAAACCTTGTAGAGGCTAGATGAGATAGACACAAATATATTCTTTGATGACATAGTCACGAAGTATACTATATGCCCATCCTCATTAGATCATATGTGCCTAGCTGAATATGCAAGCTCTTACAAAGCATTGAACAACCACCACAAGAAATACAAAAAACATAGAGTAATCTGGTTTGTCAATTTCAGTGCTTTTAAAGACCCAAGAAAGCACTACCATGAAATGTGTGTTGTACATTCCTCTTGTTGGCAGAGAAGACACATTGCGCAACAATAGCTCTTGGAAGGACAAGTACATTATCAACTTAGACACGATCACATCCAATAAATAAAAGTTTTCAAAGACCAATATTGCATTTGACAAAAGTAACAAGTTCTCAATAATCAATTCTTCCAACACAACAACAAATGAAGCCTACAGTTATGATCTCCACTTGGACATCTCGGCCCCTAAGTTGCCATGCACCAACACTCGTTGCCCAATAAAAAAATATAGCATTGTTGAACAAAGAATACCACTTGTCAATACAAACTTTTTTTTATGAAACCCACTTGTCAATAATACAAGCACTCAACGATGAACAAAGACTGCTACATGCTGATATAATGTTGAGAAAGTGTCTTCACCTATGCACAACGCTCCATCTTTTCCTCTCACAAAGTGGTGCAGGGATAGGTAAGACATTCACGCTATGCATAATAGTGCAAGGCATAACCCGACACTATAACAAAATAATTAAAAGCGAAGTTGGCCTCCCTAGCACCCTACTCATGGCTTATAGAAGCATAGCTATTAAGATATAGGCCTTGGAGCCTTAGTGAACAAGGGTGTAGAAGGTGTGTGGGTGTGAATGGTCCTAAGGGAGCAACCTAACCCTAGGGCACTAGCAAGCCTATTTAAAGGCACATGCCAAAGGCATTTGTACGAAGCATGGAGCATGAAGCCTAGTTGTATGTGTAAGCAACTTAATAAGCAAGATTTGTTCTTGTATTTTTGGGTCGCTCTCCTCCACATCTTTCTGATCTACCATAAGCACAACATTTTCTCAACATGGTATCAGAGCTTGGGTAGATTAGGTCTCATCTTGTGTGGTGTAGACTAGGTCATCTTCTATCCCATTTTTTGTGGATCTGAACTCCCTACCAGTGGAGGAGCTCTAGCATCTTTTGGAGGCCGAATTATGGAGAGCTTTCAACTGAGAAAATGTCAAGGACATCACGATGCTTTGATTCGTACCACTAATTAGTGGGTTTCGTCACTCAAAGCTATGCCATTGCGACTGGTTCAATCCGGCACAGTTTTCAACCTGCCTCCGAATCTGTACTGTCATTCCTCTTGTGCATGGAAGCATAAGCCTCAAGACCTTAGGGCTTTTGAAGCTCATGGTCTGAAGGCCCTTCTACTCAAGTCTCATTCCTAATGATCCACCGATGCGAGTGCTAGAGCTAAAAGACTAGGTCTGGGTCTGTGCATTCCATGGCAGCTTGTATAAAAGCTTTATAAAATTGTTTTTAAACACTAGTTAGCTTTCATGATTATCATTAAAGGAGTACTAATTAGTTAAGTGCTCTTGTGAGGTTTTTTTTCCATATCCTTGAAGCAGTGGGCATACACCATGAGGTGTTCATAAGCCTCATTGTCATCAAGCTTCATCAACATCTTCAAGTGTACAAAGCCTCTCAAAGTGTGCTTATAAGCTCTAATAGTGTTGCTTAACACACTAATAGTGGTCATAACCATCAAAGGAGGAGGTCTTTAACACTAAGGAGGCTCTTCTTCATCAATATTGGAGGTTGGGCACACACCATAAGTGCCACATTGTAAGTCTTCATCATCAACTCGCTTCTATGCTTACCTTGGCAAGCTTCCAAGGAGAAAAGGTGCAACCATAAGCCATTGTCTTCATCCCATAAGCCAAAGAGGTTGAAGTTTGCTGGTTTTTCATCATTAAACTCTGTTCTTCGAGTGGTTTAAATTTGGGCACATGTACACTAAATGCTCATCTTTAATGTTTTGTGTATCACCCTTGAGGCTCTTGTTTGTAAGAGGCATAGGCATGTCATAAGCCATATGCTCTCATTTCCCAAGCCCAAGGCATGTTATTCCGCTGCATACTCAGCATTTTCATCTTCTAAGATGAGTTTTAAGGTTGAGCATAGCATACCTAAGTGCTCTACCTTGTTGTTTGTCATGTTTTTGATAAGCATCTCTTGGCATTGTCTTTGTAAGAGGCATAGCCAACATTATGCCCTCACCTTCTTGAGCCAAGAATGATGAACCTTATTGGTTTGAGCATTTACCTCAGCCATTTACCTACTTTCATTAAGCTTGTACTTTCAAACCCTAATGGGTATCATGTAACCAACATGCACAAAAGTTCTTGTTGTAATTATGGAGTAGACATTGCCCTTGACCAATCTATAAGGCAAGTGGTAAGACCCTCCCTTTCCCTTTCCCATATAAATCTACCTCATAACAATTACTCTAAGGAATGCCCTCATTGCCCATGGAGGAGGTATGGTATGCAGAGAAGCATCAAGCATGTTCAGGAACATCTATGTGCAAACCACTTAAGCAAGGGTGGTAGCCTTGTTTTGATCATTGTGTGAGAATGGTCAAGGTGGAAAGCATGAGGAAACAATGGCATGTACGTCCAAAGCATGTTAACTACAAGAGGTCAAGTAAGCAAAAAGAGTGGGGTGCACCATCATTAAGGTGTACATCTTCATCGACATCAAATAAAGACTTAGATGGCATCATTGTATTAGCCTCTAAGGCTCTAGGAACATAGTTGTAAGTCCTAGATAACAACACCACCATGAACATTCTTATAAGCCTAATGTTATAAAGGCACATTTTTTTTATATGTCCAAACCACCCATTCCAAGCACATTTTTTCATGGCTGGTATTGAGGGGGGGTATTAAGATATAGGCCTTGGAGCCTTAGTGAAGAAGGGTGTAGAAGGTGTGTGGGTGTGAATGGTCCTAAGGGAGCAACCTAACCCTAGGCCACTAGCAAGCCTATTTAAAGGCACATGCCAAAGGCATTTGTATGAAGCATGAAGCCTAGTTGTATATGTAAGCAACTTAATAAGCAAGATTTGTTCTTGTATTTTTGGGTCTCTCTCCTCCACATCTTTTTGATCTAGCATAAGCACCACGTTTTCTCAACAAAAGCAGCTTTCAACATTGGCAGCACAACAATCCATTCAACATTATGTATGCCTCTTATCTTGCAGGTAAGCTCAAGCCTTTCAACAGAGAAATTAGCCGCGCTATCGCCAATAATTTAAAGCTAGTTGTCTTTGATGAAGCATCTTTGATCGGCCATAGAATGCTTAGCCTTTTCAACACAAGGCTATTAAAGCATAATCACATAGAACCATTTGACGGTCTTTATGTTATCTTTTGTGGAGACCTCTGCCAAGGAAGCCTAGTCCGTGATAGTTGGATATTTAGCAGATCCCAAGATATTACTAGCTTCTTAACACTCTCTTATTGGCACACACACATATAGTGCTATGAACTACACACAACAATGAGTCAAACTAGTGACAAGTTCATTGCCATCCTTAACAGAATTAGGCTCGCCATCCACACAGACAATGAATTGCAATACATCAATTTAACGTTCCAAAACAAGCCCCCAAGCATGTATACAATACCTTATCTCTTCTTCACAAACAATCTAAAAAACAATCATGATCCTCAATTTTATCACCATCATAATCTTAAGGAGGATGCCGTTCCAATCAAGCAACAATGGTATAGAATGAACCCACATTCAAATAACCCAACTACCCCAGATGACCCGCAAAGCCGCTACAAGTCTGGCCTCAACCATTGAGCTCAAGAAAGGGATGAAACTTCAACACTGCTAATGGTTTAGTTAATGGAGCAGATGGAATATTCCAAGAAGACATCACAAACAAAACACCAAAAACACCCACGTTCAAATAACCCAACTACCCCAGATGACCCGCAAGCCGCTACAGGTCTTGCCTCAACCATTGAGCTCAAGAAAGGGATGAAACTTCAACACTGCTAATGGTTTAGTTAATGGAGCAGATGGAATATTCCAAGACGATGTCACAAACAAAACACCAAAAATAGCTTGGATTGAGTTCTTTGATGATGCAACAATAGGAGAAAAGCAACAAGTTTAGAATCAGCACATCTACACAAGGCATGTTGCCTGAAGTTGGACACTGATATTCGAGATTAAAAAGGAATTTCAAGTTGGAAAGAACATGCTAAACACAATTACAAGAACATAATTACCAATCCAACTGGCAAACGCATGCACAATACATAGGTCACAAGGGTTGACAATGGCAACGCTTGCTATACATAGGTCACAAGGGTTGACAATGGCAAACGCATGCACAATACATAGGTCACAAGGGTTGACAATGGCAACGCTTGCTATACTTGCATTTGACCCATCCAAGATTAAAGCCCATGGCCTTGTGTGTACATTGCTCTTTCTCGAATAAAGGACCCAAAGCACCTACCCATAAACAACAACCACATTAGAGTTGACAAAAGAGTGCTTGTTGAGATCAACATGCTTTCAACTGAGGCAAGATGGGAATGCATAAACAATTTGCTTTCAAATGACCAAACCAATCACTACATCATTCAATCTTTAAACATAGTCTCAATGCAAGCCCATGTCAATGACATAACCAATAACAATAACCTAGCCTCTGACATTCTATGCTTGCAAGAAAGAAGACAAAGAGACACAAGAAACTATCTTGGGCCACAATTCAATCACTTATGGTGCCACAATGGTCATGGCTTGTCCATCTACCATATCAAGACATTACCATTAGTATCATCCAAACAAGTGTTCAATACAGATATTGAAATCCTCCAAGCTTCCTTCTCTGCCTCACCACAATACCCTCTATGTGTCATTTCTATATACAAATCATCTAAAGTAAGAGCACAAACACTCATTACGCTCTTAGATGACATAACAACCATAACAAATCCAAGTACCCACAGTTTAAACCATGGTGACTTCAACATACACATCAATGAACAAAATCCCCAATATATACAAGCTTGCAAAGTAAGGGCTACAAACAATTACTCAAAGATCCTACAATATACAACTTAGCCTTGGACCACAAATAGACAAACCACATATCCACAAACATAATACATGGAACAAACTTTTGCTATTGGTCAGATCACTCCTCAATTCACATTGTCATTCCCAAAGGAGCAACATAGCAACCTTTTCTTCCAATTCCACACCTCCCACCCTTATACTCTAACTCACCAAAAGGCCCGCGAATTTTTGGCCTTGTTTTTTTTTAATTTGAAGAAATGATGGTGAATTTTGTACCTCTCTCTCTCTCTCTCTGGTAGCATACCTGCTAGGCCACGCTGAAAATTGCTATTTCATTAGTCAGTCTTTCCCTGCACGCGCATGTCCTATGGCCGGTGAAGTGCTGTGGCAGTTGCGGTGCGTCCAGGAAGCATATCAGCGGTCAACAGTTTGTGGTGGCTCTCCTGGCAAAGAAACTATCTTCGGGGAGAAGCTCTGCTCCGACATCTTGTCACTCGCCAATCACATCTGGCCTGCCATCGTCCCGGACTCTCTTCTGGTCAGTACGCTCTTCATCCCCTTCTGCATTCCTCCTAGTGTAGGCTTCCTTCGCGTGAATGCTTCCGTTTGTAGGGTTCCTTCTATCACGCGACGTACGCTATTCTTTTTGGAACTCTCTGCCTTCGATTTTCTGACGGCGTGCACAGCCACGACTTTGGAGAGAAGGTTCAAGGAAGGCACTGTATTCTGATGCTTGGTCTTTTCTGTATGGCAATCTGGTCTGGTTTGCTTGCGATTTTACATAAACCGTCTGCAAAATGTACGGCTGTCTGTACACCCGCCGAATTTCTTTAAATGACAATTAGAGAAAATAATCAAGATGTTAGAACAAGCAGTTCAATCAGCATATAGTGTAGAAAAGGAGAAGACAGGTAGACGATAACACACAGAGTGCGCAGAGGTACACAATCAGTTATGCCTTTTCATTTCTTAATGTTTGATTTATACAACTGCAGTTCGTGACCTTTCGGTTCACGCTGCGTCATTTGATTTGATATAAATATATTTATTATTGATCAATAACTTATTGTGGTATTATTCACTTCTTCACGCCCCTTTAATAGCACTATAGTTTTTCTGTAGTTGGTAGCCGAACAAGAGAGAGGCTACTGCAGCAGGTTTCATGCTTCTCAGTACTAACAGGCTTTGTCAGAAAATCTGCCCACATCTGCTCAGTTGATATGTGTTCAAGAGTTAACTTTCTTTCTTCAATCATCTCCCTTATGAAGTGGTATTTTAGATCCACGTGCTTTGTCTTCTCTGAATGCTTAGGATTTTTGGCTAAATAAATACATGACATATTGTCACAAAAAAATCTTCAAATCTGGCTTTGGGGTTAGCTGAAGTTCTTCAATTAGCATCTGCAACCATAAGTCTTCTTTTGCAGCCAGAGCTACGGCCACATATTCTGCTTCAGCTGTTGATAGTGTTACAGCAGTTTGTTTCTTTGAAAGCCAAGTAATAGCTCCTCCTGCAAGTACAAAGGAGCAACCAGCAGTAGATTTCCGAGTATCTGAATCTCCCCCCCAATCGGAGTCAGAGTATCCAAGCAATTGGAGAGGCTGACTCGTAGATTGAGAGCGAGAATACTTAATTCCATAATTGGATGTAAATTTCAAGTAACGACAGACACGTTGCAAGGCTTTCCAATGCCGGATGCCAGGGTTATGCATGAATCTTGACAAGAAGTTAACACTGTAACAGACATCCAATCATGTTCCAGTGACAGCATAACGACATTTGCCAATAAGGTGGGAGTATGGATATTGTTTCATATACTCTTTATCTCTATCTGTTGAAGGACAGTCAGAAAGAGATAGCTTGCAAGTGACTGGTAATGGAGTAGATGCAGGCTTAATGGTGTGCATGCCATATTGTATTTCATCAATAAACTTGCTTTGATGTACTAATAAATATCCTTGAGCCCGATCACGTAGGATTTCAAGACCCAAGAAGTATGTTAAGGGACCCAAATCAGTAATGGAAAAAGCACTGGCTAGCTCAGCTTTAGCATGATTGATGATGGACTTGTTGGAGCCAAGTAGAGCACTGTCATCCACATACAAGGCAACAACTAAATATGATGTAGATGTGTGTCTTATGTAAATATTAGGTTCTGATTGGAGACGAGTGTACCCGTGTTGCAGCATGAAGGCGTTGAACTTCTGGAACCAAAGCCGTGGAGATTGCTTCAAGCCATACAAGGAGCGAAGGAGTCTGCACACATATTCAGGAAACTCTTGAGAAACAAAATAAGGTGGTTGTACCATATATATCTCCTCAGGAAGGTCGCCGTGTAGAAACGCTGTCTGGACATCAAGATGGTCGAGTTCCAAGTCAAGAGCAGCCGCCAAAGCGAGGAGAACTCGAAGAGAAGCCATCCGTAGAACCGGAGAGTAAGTCTCATGATAATCAACGCCAGGGATCTGGTTGAAGCCACGAGCAACAAGACGAGCCTTATACCGAGCAATGGTGCCATCAGGACGAAATTTCTTACGTAATACCCATTTGCAAGTGATAGGAGTGCGACCGGATGGAAGAGGTTCAAGTTTCCATGTGTGATTCGCACGAAGAGATGATATTTCTGACTCCATTGCAGCATGCCATTGAGGAGCTTCTGGTCCTTTTAATGCTTCATCTACAGAATCCAACGTAGAAGCCTCATCTGGTGCTGGTGTGGAAGAGGTAATTGCAGAACAGCAAAACTCAGATTCAAGTTCGTGAATTGCCAAAAGACTGTCGATTCTGGAAGAAGTAGCATAAAGATCAGCAATAGAGCGAGTATGCAAGGCCTTCGACGAGCTGGTAGGCATATGCGAGGGCTGAGAGCCATCAGAGGCCGTTGAAGAGGGTGAGTGTTCAGTAGGAGAGGATGTTGCTGAGGTAGGTATGGAAGTCGAAGGTAGCGACTGATGAGCAATTGGATGAGGATGCTCATAATCCAAGCGAGTAAAGGAGCCGCGGGATCTTGTAGATTTGCTGTAAGGAGACACACGTCGAGTGGAGATATGCCTCTTGGTTGGCCCATGGTTTTTTGGGTTTACCATAGGAGTAGTAGGAACAGCAACAGTCGGTGGTGGAGCTGGTGGTACTGGAGCAGGTGCAGCAACAGGCTGAGGTACCAAATGAGGATCGAAGGGACAGCGCCATGTAACAGCATCATCAGCACGAGATGAACTGGATGAGCTGAGTTGTGAGTTACTTGAGCTGGGTGTGGTTATAATCTGTTCCGGAGAAGGCAAAGCTAGATGAGGAGTATTTGGTGAGACGTTAGTTGATGCAGAGACTGAAATGAGCGAAGTTTCATAAAAAATGACACTCCGACTAAAGAAGAACCGCCGAGTAGTGGGGTCATAGAGGTGGAAACCTTTTACTCCATGTGGATCACCGTATCCAACAAAAATAGCTTTGGTTGCATGATCAGACAACTTATCACGGTGATCTGATGGGATGAAAGCATATGCGGGACAGCCAAAGATTCGAAGATTGGAGTAATCAGGCGGTTTACGAAACCACAAACTATATGGAATACCATCAATACTTCTGTGATAAACACGATTTTGAATATAGCAGGCTGTACACACAGCTTCTTCCCAATATGAGCTGGATAATTCAGCAACCTTCAACATACTTCTAGCAGCATCCAGGAGCGTTCGATTTTTGCGCTCGGCTAGGCCATTTTGTTGTGGATTGTCGGGTACAGTAAAGCGTTGATGGATGCCATGATTTTTACAATAAGCTTTGAAAACGCCAGATGTATACTTGCTGCCATTATCGGTCTGAAGAGCGGTGATGCGAAGCTGGAGCTGATTCTCCACTAGCTTATGATAAGCTTGAAAGGAAGAGAGGACACTTGAACTGTTTTTATCTGGAAGGAACGAGACCACTGTAAACCGAGTATAGTCGTCAATGAAAGTGAGGAAGTACCGTTTCCGGGTAAGAGAAAGCTTGGGCAGCGGGCCACACAGATCAGAATGAATCAGCTGGAGTGGTCGTGATGTACGATGACTTCGGGAAGGGTACTTCTGATTTGCTAATTTTCCGAAGATACACCCTTCACATAAAGAAATATGACTTGACAAGGCTAGAGTGTAGTTTGACACAGAATGATGTTTTGCCATTAGTTTCATTGTAGAGATGTTGAGATGAGCAAGACGATAGTGCCACAAAAGAGTTTTGTAGGAGTTGTCTGCCTTGTGAATGGAAGAATACACTTCAGCAGCAACCATGGTCTGGCCTAGCATATAGAGGCGACCAATCTTTGGACAGACCACTGAGTATGTGAAGCCGGTAGGGAGTTTATGTCGCACAATACAGTAGTGGTGGCAAAACTCTACGGTAGTGTCGGCTGAAGTTATTTTGCTGACTGAGATGAGGTTTTTTGCGATGCCTGGAACATAGTAGACATGATTGATAGCGACAACCTTCCCATCTGAAAGTTGAATCTTGGCGGTGCCTACACCAAGTGCATGCTTGATCCCATTGTTGCCAAATCGAACATCAACAGGTTGACTTAGAGGACGGTAATGAGATAACCACTCAAGTTGAGAGGTCAAATGACAAGTGGCCCCTGTATCAAGAATCCATGTGGAAGACGGCTGACTGGTTGGGTTATGCTCAGCCATGAAGGCGAGAAAAGAATCTTCAAGAGAGGACTCAGATGAACCTGCTGAGTCATAGGATTCATGCTCATCATCAGAAGGATTGCTGGAGTTTGAAGCAATGTTTGCTTGTCTTCCTCTATAAGGCTTTTTTCCTTCCCCTCTAGTGTGCCAGCAATCACGTGTGTGGTGACCTGAGCGGGCACAGTTTGTGCAAAAGGGTCGGCTTGTGAGACGGAAGTTTGGATTGGAACGAGATTTTGAAGCATAGTTAGGTGCTCGTCTCAGAGAAGATTTATTGTTGTAAGATTTGTACCGATTTTTGGGATTGGCGTAAAGCGCAAGTGATTGAGATGAGGATGATGATGCACCACTCCCAGATGAGAGCTTGCGGCGCATTGCTTGCTCCTGAATTATAGCAGGTATGAGGAGGGGAACACTTAAATTAGCGTTGCTGGCTTTGGTGCTAATGAACGCTTGCCAAGATGAGGGAAGTGATCCCAAGAGAAGTATCGCCTGTACTCGTGCAGGCAGATCAAGCCCCGAGAGAGTCACATCATCCATGGCGAGACGCCAGGTTTGCAGGAACTTTTCAACATCCTGTTCGTCGCTCATAGTCTGGTTCACTAAGGTTTTTAAGTTGCCAACCTGGGTGGACACATCAGTATGCTGATATGTGTCTCTTAATTGAACCCAGATGGCGTGGGCTGTGGTAAGCGTTCTCACAGCTTGCTTCTGAGAGTCATCCATATGCAAAAGCAACTCTAAGCGGGCAGAGGAATCTTTTTCCTTCCAATCCCGTACAGCATGAGCATTTGCTGCAATAGTTGCATCTGGACAGGCAGATGTACCATCAACAATGTCAAGCAAGTCCAATTTCTGAAGGACAATTTCCATCGTCATCTTCCATGGCTGGAAATTCTTGTCTGTTAGCTTATCAATCTTATAGGTGCGCCCTGCTGCTTGTGCCATCGAGACCAACTGTCCGGATCAGTGGCTCGTGGTTTGGCAGAGAGCGCTAGTGCTTCAGATGGCGCTGGGTTAGATCCCTATTGCCAGGTCGATACCATGTAGAAAAGGAGAAGACAGGTAGACGATAACACACAGAGTGCGCAGAGGTACACAATCAGTTATGCCTTTTCATTTCTTAATGTTTGATTTATACAACTGCAGTTCGTGACCTTTCGGTTCACGCTGCGTCATTTGATTTTATATAAATATATTTATTATTGATCAATAACTTATAGTGGTATTATTCACTTCTTCATAGAGGTACTTTCTTCTTTATCCTACTTTAGATAGAGGGGATGCCTTGTATAGGTGAAGCTCTGGACGTCAGTCAAGGATGAAGCTTTAAAGCAGGTCTATCTACACGGCAGGTATGTAGAATTCTGTGCTTCTCTTTCATGTAATGAATTTGTTGCTTGCTTTTGTAATTTTGTGTCTGCAATCGTCCTGTAGAAAATCAAAGCACAGCTCTGCCGCACAGCGTTGCATTGCAACTACTGAGAAGTTGATTCAGGCCATTAGCGTGTTTCTCAGCCAGTGGTGAGCTGCAGAATGTCGTGTGCTTCTGAACCTCTGAGCTTGGTGAGAATTCACGAGAGATCTCGGAACATTTTGGTCTAATTCTTTCTTTCTTCTTTGAATAATCAGCCCGGACCTGCCCTTTGATTTGTTCTGGGAGGAATGCGCACATGCATTTATTCAGATAGCTAGTAACGAAGAAACAGAGATTGCAGTGTACAATGTTTACAGTGCCCGTCAGATTCTTCAAGGTGATTAATCGGATATCAAATCAGTTTGACTTTCAAGCATCGAGATTCGAAACAGCTTCATAAGTTGCTAATCAAGAATAAATTCAATAGCCTCAGGGCGTGCTAGCATTTGGCATTTAAGCTTGATTGAATTATTTACTCTTACTTCTTCCCTTCTGGTCTTTTGACAGGTTTGCTACATCTAATGGCAGTAAAAAGTGTTTGTAGAAGCCCTTTTACCAATTCCAAATTTGATGAAATTTCTTTGGCAAGACTTTTTATCTTGTTGAGACTGATACTGGAAAATAAAGAAACTGAAAAGCCATTGGCAAATCTGCTCTTTCCGAACTGGGACGCATACACGAGCTGTATCTTTCCTAGTATTTTCTTTTTACTGTATAAGAAGCACTGTTACAATCTGTTTGCAGTCAGGAATTATGTCGTGACAATGTTCTCCTTTAAATATGCCTCAGTGTCTATAACGAGAACTGGTTTCCAGATGATTTTGGAGGTGTTTCAAAGTGAAGCAACATTGAAACTGGATTTCACTCAGCCTGCTTGGAATCTTCTGAAGGATCTTCGTCTAATGAACACGGTATGCTTGCAAAGCTAATTAACTTTTTTGCTTCTGATGTCTGAGTCGTTATTACACTTGACATTAGGACGAATGGATTGCGTGTTTTGCCACTTTGCTCCATCAAATTCTTCAAGCGTATTTGGAGAAAGGGACCACGTTGCTAGAACAAGAACCTACAAAAACTCTTCTCAAGCTGTTTTCAAGGCGGTCCCATGCCCAATTATTTCTTGACTGCATTACACTTTACCCAGAGCCCTATGGAGGTTCAGGATATAGTAAGCTCAGTTTTACAGGTTCTGTTTAAAATATGCCTTCTTCAGACAATTGAAGATATGACTTGAAAACTGACGTCTCCCAGCAACAGCTTTTTCTGCCGCCTTTCAGATCTTTGAACTAGTTTACAGGAAGCATCCTGAAACAATTATCACTTGCTGCTTAATAAAAGCTGTAGATGAGCAATCTGACATGGTATTTTTGAGGTTGCAATGTCTGAATCGTAAGTTCAGGTTCCCTTGTTTCCTTTCAAATGCAAAATGCACTGAGTTTTTTTTTTTTTTGATGTGAGAGGGCCTAGTTCTTCAATGATTTGACTGGAGTTTTGCTTTCTGCAAGTGCAATCACGCTGCTAACTTTAGTTTTCAGTGGTAGGGCGGACTCAGAGTTCCAAGTGGAATCTGTCTAAAACTGTTTGCTTATGGACCGAGGAAGCCATCAAGAAGTTATTCACTATCATTCTGCGGGATTCAAGTATTCGTGTGCGCCGATTAGCCATGCAAATCTTCATGCATTTGTCTGCAAGCATTGCTATGAATGAGAAAGGTCATCAATAGAGTTATTCTCAACTTTTCCAGCTCTTAGTGTTGTCACTTGTGACATCATAAGTCAAGGACTCCGGGGGGGTTTTTTCATGATGCTTAAGGGTCCAGCATTAGGTTGTGTTTATGTCCTTTTGTTTGCAGCAACTTGAGCAATCAGGACTTATGATGATTATGTTTGCGTGACAATAATGTGCAGAATTGCTACAGGTCTGTCTTATGAAGGTTAGAGACCAGGATGAAAAAGTCAGACTCATGGCTCTGCAAACCCTCAGAAAGTTTCCCATGAAAACACTCACTGAATGTCTTACAGACTGTGACTGGAACGTCATTGGTAAACGAAGTTTCTCTAAAGAGAAAAAAGATTTTTGCGTTCTTGCTGAGGTGCGTTTGGCGGGGTAAATTGGAGTACTTGTTACCTTTAAATGCTGCTGATATATGATACTAACACAGGGGAGTGGCCTAGGTTTTTCTTCTGGACTACATAACAACAGATTTGCTGGCTGAACCCCCGTCAGCAAGACTTCGAAACCTTGGGTTGCTGGCTGAAGGAGATTGGTCAGAGAAGCAAGCCGATTTTCTCTACAACCATGTGGAAGCCTTTTTTGACAGAGAAATAGACTGCCTTGATTCCTATGTAGACATGGACGCCTGACCCAGGCCTTTTAGAGTGACAGCATAAAGCCTCAGATGTGGCATTTTTCTTAACTCTAAATTAGCCTGCAGCTCCAAACCTTGCAGTGAATTTATTGTGATAAGTAATCCCCAGTGTTCACGAAAAAACATTTTTTACAACCAATACAAAAAACCTTTGGTTTTAAAGGTTTTTTAATTAGATGAATAATTTAAAACCTTTTTTTCAAAATTTTACACTTAAAATTTTTTTAACTTGAGTATCAACCATTTTTTAAAGTTATTTTACAATATCTACCATTAGCTTTGCATTTCAAAACGTAAACATTCAAAAAGTTTATATGACAAATATAAACAACCAAAGAGTCGTTTATTAATATCGAAACTTCACTCATACAAAAGTAAACTTCTTGAGCTTCTCGCTCATACACAGGCACTTGACATCCTTTAAAGATAAGGCTTCATAGAGTGGTTAAACTACTATGGATAAGCAAAAAGATAACATTCTTCCATGATAGCTTTCGATAGGCAAAGTAAAGTAGCAATGTCCATAGGATATGCTAAAAAGCATATATACCATGGATATAAAATTTTGGAAAATATTAAAATATTGTGAAACATATTGTGATACTCCATCAATTGACTCTTTAGTATCTGCACAAACATTAAAAAATTAATGCATTATATTATAGGTTAGTGTAGGATTATAAGATCATTTTACATTACTTTTTTCAGCAATCAATGGTCAAAAAGGATTTGATTTTCTTCCAACTTCATGGTCAAAAAATCGATATCCTGCATAAAGAAAAAAGTAAGAATATACAAATATTGTCAAAAAAACCCAATGTTAATCTTGCTCCAATAATACTCACTAGTATTGTGTAGTTCCATAGATATGCCTTGATGTTTTACAAGCATTCCTCCATGCCTTCATAGCCTTAACAATATCAAAATCTTCCACATCCGGACCCTCAATTGATATATGCAATAATGATTCCAAACTTCTTGTCTCAAGTTTGTTTCTTAAACGTGTTTTGATGTTATTTTGTGTAGAAAAACCCCTCTCACAAATTGTTGTACTGGAAAGGGAGATTTTTCCAATCCAAAGTTGCTTGCACTTTGAACACTTGAAATTCTTTCTTTATGCATCTCTCATCCACAAGGTTTACACACATTTCTCCATTAATTGTCTCTTTTGGCCGTGCATAAAAGTCAACCAATGCATTTATTTCTTCAACCCCATATGTTTCAAAAGCTTCCCACTCGGGAATGAAGATGGACATAAAATCTTCAAGTTGGCCAAGACCTCATTGTCCACAAATCTTTGCTTTAAGGAATCCATTAGCAATGTGCAATACTCTTTTTGAAACCCTATTGCAATTACAAGGTCAGAACCTATGGCACACCTCTTGATTTTAACTCCTCTGAAATAATCACCTTTGATGGATGCTCTATGTGCCGCAAGTTGACCATTCTTTGATCCATATTCGGGGATCAAGGGAAAACCCTTACTATCATGTTGCCATGCATCATGTCAATCAAAGGATCCACAATGAATTCGAGTTCCATAGCACCAATTGTTACAGTTACCAAACTAGAAACTGGTGACATCAACAAAATCATTTTGAAAAGCAAGACTCAAATGTGTAACATGCTCTAGAAAGTCACAAACAAAGAAAGTGCAAACAATATATGAACTCAAATGTGCATACTCTCTGAAGAAAAAGAGCAAAGTACTCAACCTTGAAAAATTCTAACAAAGGCTCCAAAACCTCAAATGTAGTACACATCACCCTATGCCGACTTAGCCAACGAACTTTATGAATACCCTTCATATGCAATGTAGGGCAATCAAACTCTTCTTTCGATTTGACTAATTTGGCAATACGAGTGGGACTTTTTTTTAAGAATGAGCTAACATCATTCAAAGTTGCATCAATATTACAAGCATAATCACTATGCTTTGTTGCATCTCCTGCACATAAATGGGTTCTATGTGCTACACAATGGATAGACGTGAGATATGGACTTAATTTCTTTAAAAGTGTTGTAAGGCCATTATCTTTACCAACCATGACAGACGCCCTGTCTGACCCAAAGCTAACAAATTTTGACACATCTATTTCATGCAGTTTGAAGAAAGCATCCAACAAAGCATACAAACCTTTGGTTGTTTTATCTTCAACCTCAAATAAACACAGAAAAGATGCATGTAGTTCATGACATTACATATAACTACCGTAAACTATCAAGTGCTCTGCATCTGAAATATATGTAGACTTGTCCACATAGATGCCAAACACAGGGCTTTTCTTCAGCCCTCTAAATTGTTTCCTTTTTTATAGAATCTACCATAAAACCAAGAAAAACTGTAGCATCCTTATCATTGTTATAAAACTGCTTTGGCACACTAGGAGCCCCACAACATCGAAGCAATTCTAACAAGTATGGGTGCTTCAAAAAAGCAACGTCATGCTTTGCCAAGAAATATGCAACTCGAAAAACACATGCAACACTGTCTTCAACATTCCTCATTTGTTTTTTCATACCTTCTTCCAAGGTTTTTTGAGCACATCCATTAGGGAAAAAGGGAGCTCATTTTGGGGCCCTGTAAGAAATTCACTATTTTTCGATTTATTTCTCTCCTAAAAGATCTCAAAAATAATAAAATATGGAAACGTGGCTCAGAACTATCAGTAAGACTACCGAACTGTCAGTTCAGAAAAGAATAAGATAATCTTTTGTCTAACTAACACGATTTTGCATTAAATATCTCCTTAGTTTTTTTTGTTTCCCGAAGATTCCGCATATCTTTTGACGACGTGTGCAGACCTCTCATAAAGAATCCATCACTGAACTTAATGATTGTATGGATACCGCCACACTTCCACGATTCATGTTACAAAAAGACTATGAGATTGACAAGCAAACTTTGCAACCTTAGAAGCACAAAAAATGGCCGATACTAGTGAGTCACAATCTCAGAAGAAGCGATTACACCATCTTCACATTGACTTAGAAGAACAATATGCTCCAGCACAAAAAAGACGAAAGGATATGGTGCTGAATGCTCAACAACGGGAAAATATGAGAAGAGAAGGGCTCCAACATATTGACTTATGGTGTGATGGAAGCATATATCCAAAATGTCTAGTTAAAAACTCTACACCTCCATTTGTCAATCCAACCACACTACTGAGGTTTACGGGCGATGGACAAAATGGACTTCTTGGTTATATTTCAGCACAGTCTGCATTTGCAGAAACATATAAAACAATGTACCTACAAGAAAAGGGGGCCAGGATTCAAGAGATAGCTATTCGTGCAAAATTGGAGCAGCAGTTGCAGAATGAAATTGAGGAGCATTCAAAGAGTAAAAAAGAGTTGACAAGATCAAGAAGGAAGAGAACCGTGCTTGGAGACAGACAACGAAGCAGGAAGATTAAAAACATTGCAAATTTGAAGGCTGGGACTGGTGGATGCAAGCGAAGAATTCAGGAAGCAAGGCTAGTTTGTAATTTTTTATTTTTTATACTAAAAAATGCTCTCAAATGACTATATCTATTTTGTCCATTAACGTAAAACAGGATTGGAAGTGTTGAATAATATAGGCATATTGTGTTGTTACTATAGGAAACTATTGGAGCCTGCAAAAGAAAATATGGATCCCGACCTTCTTCTAGTTAAACAAATGAAAGGATTGCTTTCTTGTGGTGTAGCAAAAGGTTTGATTGAAGAAAAAAAATACAAAACAATCAAACGCAATGTTGTAGAGGACTTTATATCCAATAATCAAGTTGATGGTACTACAATCCAAGAGGCTCTTGATGTTAGTGGAGTTAGCAGGAAGGGATATAGTTCGATTTTCCATGCGATATCCTCAACTTTGAGAGATCAAAGGATTAAATGAGTTTTACTGCCAAATCCAGCAACCGTGTGGAAGATAAGAGGTCATTTGAATGAAAGTATAGATGAGTTTATTGGACAATATATCCATATTGAAGAAATATTTCATGGTGGTAAAGGAACCACTGTGTATGACCCTTGGAACAATATATTTGTAGATCTACAACAACTTCAAAGAAGAATGGTCGAGTTTTATGGAATAACATTTGAAGAGTGCAAAGGCACTTTGAAATTTGTTATCAAACTGGATGAGTGTGAGGTTGTAAAGGAAAAGAAAATGGAAAGGATTACTATTACATTGATGAATGGAGCACTTGATACATCATTGACTGAAGCAAGTTCGAAGTATTTTAGTGTGCAGTCGGAGAAACACATATGGTGGTTAGGCTCGTTCCAGGTATGATCATTTTTTGTTTCGTACTTGATATTAGTCAATGTTTTCAAATCTTTTATAGTAAGACTTTTGTTTTGTATAATCACAGGTGAAGACAGAAGACCATGAAACACTAGATTGGGTGTTTCACCACACGGAAATACCAAGAATAATTAAAAGACAAGTGCAAGGAGAGAATCTCCATGTTGCAGGAAAAGGTGATTTTCAAGTAGAGTGGCACATGGCGGGGGATCTTAAAACACTGAAGTGCATGTATAACGTTAGTAAAGGTAACTCAAAGTCTCCTTGTCTTTACTGCAAAGAATCAGCTCAAGTAATGGATTCCAAATGGTGGAAGAGAGCACCTAATAGAGATAAAGTTGACCCTGACTTCAAGGCCATTCTTGACATTCCACTATGTAATGTTCACATATGCACATTGCATGCTCTATGTCGAATTATTGAGAAATTGGTATTTGTGTATATTGGATTTGCTTGGAAACTCCGTCCCGAAAGAAATAGAAAGGATGCTCTTCATGCATTGGAAAAAGTGTTATCCGATATAGGTCTGCATGGAGGTGATGTTCATATCACAAAGGATTTTAAAAAGTCTACCAATGGCAAGGAGGTACCAATCAAGCCCTCTATTGGTGGTGTTAAGGCAAGAAGATTCTTGTCTCGACCCAAACACAGTAGTAAGTAAGTAAGGCAAGGTAGAACAGCTTCAAGGATTAGTTATGGATTGTGGAAGCAAGTCCATAATGCCGTGAAAGATCATGAGGCAGATGGGGAAGCACGAAATGTGAAGGCAGAGGTGTGGAGGTCTCTTGATCAACTCTTCATGTTCTGTGACAATGTAACATGGACAAAGAGTGATTACAAGAACTTTGAAGAGGCAATTAAACATTTTGGGAAGTCAATGAAAGACGCGTCGACAGCCTGCAATATAACTCACTACATGGTAAAGTGATGTCTTCTTCTTTTACTTAAGTGTGATCCTCTTTTCTTTTATAACTTACTATGCATTCTTATGTCTCTGTGAAAACAGCATATCATCTACAACCACCTTCCCTATTTTGTCAAAAAGTATGGATGCCCAGCAATTTGGTCTACCCAAGGCATGGAGAAGTCTCACTACATGGCACATAATGCATTTTTCAGACACACACAACACTATGGAAGGAGTCAAAAGGCAAATAGTCTGAAGGAAGACTTCCAATGGTTTTACCGAGGCATTCTACAAAGGCTGCATGCTAAAAGAAAAGTTGCTAGTTCCAAAGTCAAGCTTGCTTTTATTCTAGCCCAAAAGCAAAGACGAAGACAAACTTTGGACAATTCAATGGCAGCAGAGAGACATAGACAATGGAGGGATTCGAAGATATTTAGAAACCATAAATGGACAAGTAAACATGAATAGCAGTTTGTAACTTATTGGTGTTATGTCCACATGTTTTCAAACTCAATCAATAGATTTTTATTCTGTGGAACAAGTGACTCTTGGTGTTATGCCTATATGTTTTGAGACTCCATCAAAAGTATTTCTTTTGTGAAACATGTGATCTATATTGACAAGCATCAATACATCCATGAGCTACACACAAAAAATTCAATCAATACTACTTAATTATGCTAGACACACTATTGATACTTACCAATAAGGTACTGAGTGTCAAACGCTTTTAGAAGCTACTGAGTGTGGAAAGAGTACTGAAGTGTCGTACGGTGATGGGACAAATGCAAAAGGGTACTGATCGTCCGTACGGACAAGGAACTGATGAGGATCAAAGACTTTGTACAAATCAGTTCAACTTCAACATAATATAAGTTGTGCTATATTTGATGACTAAATCCTATTACTCCCAAGGCCTGCCAGTCGGAACTCTCTTTTTGAACTTGATTGGACTCTTTTTCTTCCTTGTTGGCTTGATGTCGACTGTCTGTTTATCAATGCTTGCCTCTGTTGCTTGTCTGAGAGGGGTATCCTTGTCTTCAGCTATCTCCACGTGTTCTTCTTCTTGGATTGTGTGGCCTGATGCAATCATGGGTGGCTCTCAAAACCTTATGAGCTTGTGCTTTCCATAGTCCTCCAGACATTTGGGCTCCTTAACACCACATGCTAATGTGCATAAGAAGTGTAAGACAAAAAGTAAGAGGCCCTAGAGGCCTGCTTATTCACATAATCCCCAAATATATCTATGGCGGACAACCTCTCTATTAAAATGATCTTTTCCTTTTGCCATGGAAGATCATGTCCACCTAAAACCCTAGACAAACATTTAAAGAAGTAAACAATGGCTTCTCCATTGTTGCTCAACTGCCTATGGTAAATCAAGATCTTAGCACTGCCTAGATCATGAATATAATGAGCTAGGCTTGACATTTTGCCAAACCCAGTCGGCCTGCTTCCACTTGTTCTCTGGAGGAATGTGTCATCCTCAATTTGTAGCTGCCACGTATCAAAAGATTGGAGTGAGACAATAATACATAACTACAAAACATTTAAACACAAGATAAAGTATTTGATTTGAAGTAATAATATCATACCTTCTCATTTTCATCAGCAACAAGAAGTTCATCTTTCCAAAGATTTATTCCTCTCCCCTCCAGTCCAGCCTCTTCTTTAAGCTTTTCCTTATGAAGTGCTGAGAGATTCATAGCTTCCTGGGTGAGCTGGAAGGCAGCTTCATCTGGCTCTTGGAAATTTTCAGCCTCTTTGAAACAAATAGTAAGGGCCTCTGCAAGATCAAAAGTTGTTTCCAAAGCCAGTAGTGAATGGTCATCCTCTATGCCAACCTCCTTGTCAAGCCTTGAAGCCTGGGCAATAAGGGAAATGGCATAGTCCTCCCTCAAATTGAACATACACTCTATATCATGGAGGAAAACATAATCTTTACCACCAATCAAGACACCTGGAAGCATGGGCACTGCATAGTTGCTGCTCTGAACATCAAAATCTTCAACTGGCTGTGCTGCCCTAAGAGTTTCAGTCCTCAGTTGAACAAGGTCAAGAGCAGCCACTTGCAGCCCCTCATCCTCGAGGTTGATATCTTCTTCTTGCTCTGCCATATCTGTTGCCACAGGAATATCCTCTTTTACCTCTGCTACAGATATATCTTCTTCTTCAGCCTCCTGCCCTTGCTCTTCTAGAGATTGCTGATGGAAGACAATGTACATAAGGAATGCCATGGTTTCCTCAAGCACTCTACACTTTCTGGTGTGCAAGTAACAGCTGAATTTATATTCCTCAGGCAGGCTGTCAAATCTTCTATTCACATGGTACCTCAGCCTGTCAATGGAGATTATAGTCAGTTGTTTGAAGGTATCCCAATGGTCTGAAAGAAAATCTCTGTGATGCTCCAAAACAGAGCTCATAGTGAACTATCTGTTGAAAATACTGTGGTATATGTGGAAGTTCCTCTGAGCCTTGCACTTGTGAAGAAAGTCAAATAGGAGCAAATCTGGAGATTTGTCCTCTTCTGGTTCCCTTTGTTTTGAAAGGGAAGACTCACCTTTCTGCTCCAGTCTCTTGCTTTTGCCTGACCAAAAATTTATATATCATGAATTCTATATGCTGACATATGCAATCAAGGAATGTATAGGATATCACCAAACAACTCTCTTCATGAGCACACATGAATCACCTGGTGATTGCTGTGGTATGAGTATAGCAGCAGAAAAGTCCAGCTTCCTCTTGAAAGGAGGGGCCTGAGAATCAACTGTTCCAAAGCAAAAACATTTCTCATCATCAAGAAAGAAATCCCCAGGGACATAGAAAGCAAAACAATGAGGAAGAAGTGAAAACCAGAATGGACACAAGAATTTGCAAGAAAACGCGATGCAGGGCCATTTGAAAAATGTCAAGTACTCTCCTCGCATTTTGTTACAAATTCTCCATTTCTATTGACATCCAAATGCTAGGAACACCTTACAATGTTCTGGACAATAAATGATACTAGGAGGAATTCCCCAGGGCAAAAGAGAGCAAAACAAAGAGGAAGAAATAAAAACTAAATCTAATATAAATATTTGTAGGAAAACGCGATTTGGACCATTTGGAAAATGAAAAGCACTCTCCTCGCATTTTGTTGCAAAATTCTAAGTCCTATTCATATCCATCTTTAATCAAATCCTAGGGTGATGTACCAGACTCCAAGGCAGTAAGATTCAAGAATTCTATAGATGGAAGAAATATATATCAGAAAACATTGAAAAGAATATAGATCTCTGACCTTTCTTTTCCTCTTCCATACTGTTGGAGTTGCCCTGGTGATTCTCTTGCTCTCTTCCAAACTTGAGCTGCAGCCTAGGTAACCTGGAGATCTGTCAGTGGTAGTAGTCTTCAGACAGGTTGCAGAGTGGATGGAGTGTGTTGGGTAGGAAGTGATCAGAGGGGGAAGGAAAAGGATGATGGGAGAGTGCTGGCAGGGATGGAAGACGGGGAGGGAAGAGTGTTAATGGATCTGATTATGAAATCATGATTGGCACAATTTCCAAGGCAAAAGTGACTTTCACACGTGTCAAATTTCAAATTCCAAAAGATCTGGGTGGGACCCACACGTGTGAAAAAACGACTACATTTTACACGTGTGGTATTTAATAGCTACTTTATTTGTATTTTGCAATAATCTATTCACTCCTGTTTAATCTCTCCTAACTCTGCTCTCTTGCCTCTCTACCTCCCTACTCTACACCATCAGCATCCTGACCAGCAGCACAGGTTCATCCCTAGCACAGGATACTCATCACCAGCAGAGCACACCTACAGATAGCTTCCAGGTCAGTAAGACACTCTATTTCCTTCTCTTCTTGTTTAATAGTATATTAGGGTAAGGTATTGATTGATGTGATGTAGCTTAGATATTATGATAAATATTATATGCATTCCTTAGCTTTTTCCACTGCAAGGAGAAGCAGGAAGACTTTTTAATTGGGCTTGTTGAGTGAGAGCTTGATCACTTCTTCCCTTCTATAGACTCAATCCATCTTGCACCAAGTTGTAAATAGATTGAAATGACTGAAGGCATGCTCTAGCATGCTGCCTCAAGAATTTGCAGTAAAATGCGAGGAGGGGGCTTTAGGAATCTCAAACAGCCCAAATCGCATTTTGTTGCAAATTTGAAACTGCTGCTTCATCCACCCCTATCATTGTGATTCTGTGTCTTTCTAGGCTATTCAAGGCTGTATACTCCTTGCATAAACTCAATCCATATTGTTTGTAGTTGTAAAGACAGAGAATTCACTGTAGGAATGCAATAGCATGTTGTTTCAAGTATTTGCAGAAAAACGCGATGATGAGCTGTTAGAAATTTCAAATTATCATAATCGCATTTTGTTACAAATTATTAAATTTTGCTTTATCCAATTTGTCATTGCCTTCTTTTATCATTCCATGTTCTCCATGGTTGTAATCTTTTTCCATTGCTTTGTATGCAGCTTTTCAGAGTGATGGCAAGAACCAAGGCAACTGCAAGGAGGGCTAGCAAGGGGCCAGGGCTTGCAGCAGCAGCAGCCAGCTGGGGCAGATATCAAGGAATCCAAAGGGAAGAGTTGCACGTGGCAGGAAGGGGAAGCTAATGAGCATGCTCCAGCAAAAGTCCAAGAGATTAAAACATTCTGCAGGTGTGCTAAAGGAGATCAGAAAGCAACAAAAAGCTATAGGCTTTGCAATCCCTAAGGCACCTTTTCAGAGACTAGTGAGAGAAATATGTGATAGTTGGCACCTTGGTTTCAGGTGGAACAGGACTGCCATTCTTTCCTTACAGGAAATGGCAGAGGATTACTTGGAGAAATACTTTGAAGATGCAATGCTTGTAGAAGCCCATGCTCACAGGGTAACTCTGATGGCCAAGGACTTCAACACTTTGTCCAAAGTGAGATGGAGGTATGACAAGCTGGTCCATCCTGTGGAATGGCAGGACATAAAAATGAAAGACATTATTAATTCCACCTACAAGGAAATTGAAGGTAGATAAGGTGAAGGTTGTTGAAGTAACCCACTCAAAGAGCACCAGGAAAAGCTGCTTTTATGAGGAGTGTTAACCTATGACGGACATTGAGACGTACTATGTTTTACGTCATTAATTTAAATATTCTGAGTCATGGGCCGGGCTTGTCGGCACCATATGTTAAGGATGAAGGGATTGGGTGATCGTCGATGAGAGGCGCACCTTGAATATCAGTAGGATAAGGGTTAGGATCGGCCGGCCATGTATGGGCGCCCAAGTGTGAACGGCCAAGTCACCTATAAGAGCCAAATGTAACCCTAAAATCCTCATTCTCATGTGTTGTGAATACAAGAGTGCTCTTGCCTTATCTCCTTGGTTTCCTTCTCCTGCGTGTGTGTGAGAGAGAGAGAGTGAGTGAGAGAGCGATCGAGCACTGTGTAGCGGCACGGCGGCGGAGAGGCGGTAGAGCGGCGACGGCGGCGGCTCCTTCTTCACTACTGCGACGCGAGAATCCTTCAAGGCGGCAGTTGAGCGGTGAGTGACACACCCTTTGCATTTTGCTTGAGCTTCCTTCCCTGGTTGTATGCTTGCAGCCATTCGTGGCGCGTATACGGTGTCCGGCAAGTCCCCACAGCTACGACCTGTGCGGCAAAAGCGCACATTTTTGGCGTCGCTGCTGCCGGGGAGTTGCCCTTCACCAAGCTCCAGTTTGCAGCTCGGCTGCTGCGCGAAGTTTAATCTACACTGCAAGAAAGCGACTGTGTGTTTGTTGTTGAGGTGTTTCTGTGTTTTGCAATCTGTCTTCTGTAATTTGTCTTCTGCATTTATGTTTCTTTTGTTATTTTTCCACTCCGTGTGTGGGCGTGCGTTCTGTTATCTGGTTATCTGAGTGCGGGGGGGATTTCTGAATCCCCAGATCTGTGCTGTGTGCGAACTGCGCCGCGGCCAAGGTTGAACCCTAAAGAAACCCTAGAAAACTTATCTAAAAAAAACAGAAAATAAAAATTCAAAAAAAATATAAAAAATAAAAAATAAAAAATTAAATTTTATTTTTAAAGAAAGAACCAAACGTATGGAGAGGAAAGATTTTCTATTTGGAGAAATTTTTTTGGAAAATAAAGAACCCCAATTGACCCACGACCCCGGTCCCGGCCTCGGTCTCGGTCTTTTGATATATATATATATAGGAGAGTGAGCCTCCATAGCTTTCTTTCAAGTGAGAGCTTATGGGAAGTCGTGCCCTATATGTAGCCCACTCCCCAAGGAGTAAAGTGAGCATGTGGGATAAAGCCCTCACCCTTTCCTCCACAAGCAAATAGGCTTTTGCCCCTTCCCCCCAAGGGAAACAGACTGTTTTGAGGACTACAGGAGCTCTAGATAGGCGAACACGGTGCTGTAAAGCACACTAGGACCCTTTGAACGATACGCTCGTTTCGAGCTATCACACGCCCTAGTCCAAGTTTGACTGTGAGTAAGGGGGTCAAAAACGAGTTAAAAACAATCTAAAAACAAGTAAAAACGGGGTGCGAAACACCTAAGAAACCACTTGTGTGAGTTTTAAGGGTAGTTACCAACGCACGTAGGGTACCCACGTCACATGCATCTACGTTCTGGTCAGGTGCTAGAGCCTAAATCACTGGAAAGCGTTTCAGTTTACGCAGGCTCACACCATCCCTCCACGTTGGCATCTTGGCCTTCGGCTGGAACCCAAGGGAGTGCAACCCAAGATCCACGAATAGTGGATAGTGACTCGTCCTCAGACTCAGAAGCCATGGAAGGGCACCCTACCAAGAACCCTGAGGAGACAAGCCAAAACATGCTAGTGTGGGCCCCACAACCCGGATCTAGCATGTTTAGTCATCTAATAGAGACCTTTAGTAGAGATACACGCTCGGAACATGCGACAAGCGAAGTAAATGAAGGAGGGGTAGTGGATTCGCCATTCACATCTCATGCGGACCCTACCCTCCCAAAGAGTGTCCATGTGGATATTCTACCCACTTCGTTCAATGAGGGCCCTACTGAGCTACCAACTTCCGATGCTCTTCCTAAAGTAGAGGTCCCTAGAAGCCAACCCATAAGAAGTGACATTGCGTCCACTTCAAGAGAACCGTTTGGCACACCAAGTCTAGATGGGATATTTCTCAATGAAAATTGGGAATATGATCTACACACAGAGACTCTAACTGACCTATACACGGGTTACACATACCATGTAGGTTGGTTAGAAGTCCTACGATCTACATCTAGCGCCACTAATCTAGAGGAGCAACAACAAATGATATGTGAGGTTATTCATAGAATTATCCAATTTGAGAGGCAAAATAGGGGAGTGAACCTAGTTTCCACTGGCCCTATGAGATTTTTGGATACGGGCAAGGCCAAACAACCAACCCTATCACAATTGGTGGAGACTCCCTCGGTGAGTCCCATAGACCCTTCGTATGTTGTTTCGCCTGGAGTCTCAATGCAGGTTGAGCCCACGAGCAGTAACTTTAGCTTTCCAACCTTGGCTCAACTTTCCATTAAGGAATCCACAATGCCTACCCCAATGATGAGCATGACAGAAAGCGCACCTGTTACCACTGTAGTTAGTATGACACCGCTACCTAGTTGAACAGTACATACAACAGTGTGTGCCGGTGCCTATCAACCATATGTACCTATCGCTACTCATGCTCATGTAGCTCCTACGCCTCTTAGTGTGCCAATGGCGTATGCTCCACGACCACCTTATCATAACCATTATCCAAGGGGAGCTAGGCCTAGTCACATATCATATCCTACGTCGTTTGCCAACATACTCAGACCAACGCCAACTCCTATCAGCCAGGCTATCCCAGAAGTGCCTCCACCAGCTATGCCTGCTCACCTAGGTGATCTCGCAGCGTTTGCTCAGACGATCGGACGATCTATTGCGGAAAACATGCGGGGTATGCTTGAGAGAGAACCTAGAAGCAAGGCAGTACAAGTGGCTAAGCTCACTCAAAACTTCAGTGGTAACGAGGATGTTAGGAAGCACATTGAAGTCTTTGAACACGTGTGTGATTCTTTGGAAGAGCACAATGAGCTGCATAAGTGTAAAGCCTTAGGCTTAACCTTGAGTGGGAAGGCCGGAGATTGGTATCGAACCTTAAGGGTTGAAGAGCGCACTCACTACCCCACCCTCAAGAGATTGTTCTTGAAAGAATACATACGCGAGGGTGTGCTTTGGGGGGTAGCATCTCAACTTCAAAAAGTTGAACGCGAGGAAGGGGAGTCGGTGAGAGACTTTATAAGTTGATTGAAGCATCTAAATTCTCGCTGCACTCCCGATGAACGCTTCAATAACAACCAACTCCTCGATAGATTCATCCGCCGAGGATTGCGCCACGAGGACATTTACAATGGCCTAGTCATTAGAGGTCTTACAACGTGGGAAGCAGTCACTACCAATGCAATCCAGTTAGAAGACAACTTGATGATTGCAGGTAAAAAGGTGTCTTCGGAGACAAAATCCGTTAGTTCGCAAGTATCTGGGCACGAGCCAATGACGGTGAAACCTATTGCCAAGGAGCCCAAGATATCTGAAATGTCTGTATGACCGATCTTACTAAGGCTCTCCAAGAATACTTTAGGGGTAATCGAGCTCCTCAGAATAGCCATATGTACCCAAGGAGAGAGCAACAATGGTGTTCGGTGTGCTTAGGACCACATAGCATGAGTGAATGTCCCACATTCAGAGTCAAATTCAATGGGAATTGCAATGCATGTGGTAAGTACGGCCATCAATCCAAGGACTGCCTAGTACTTAAGCGAATGTTGGCAAATCATGCACCACTAGCCTGGTCAAACACACCTCAAGTACCCGCGCTAATGCCTGCACAACCTGTCGAGCAACCGTCACAGCACATAGTTCCAAGGAATCCGAATGTAGTCCAGTCCGTGCCATTACCACCGCCAGTGCTAGGACCACAACCTCCACATCCACCAAGGATTACCCCTGTAAACCAGATGGGTTGTGAGTCACATAGTGCATGTGGGGATTATGAAGAGGAGATAGACCCCACTGCTCCATACGGGATTGATACGTTTGAAATGATTCCCCAGTACTACATGGAGGATCATTTCGGGGAAGTCAAGCCTGTATATCAAGCGGCTGCTCTCGCCACAAGAGGGCAAAACCTTAATACCTTGGCGAGGAGACCACCTCTTCAATGCTATGAGTGTGGTGGACCGCATCGTGTAGTGGAGTGCCCTAATAGGCTACAGAAGATCGCTACTCAAATGCAACCAAATCAAGGGAGCACATCGGGAATGCCGGAACTTACATGTAATTGTTGTGGCATAGATCATTTGATCGCTCAATGTCCACATAATCCTAATGCACCCAAGATTACGCCATTGAATTTGGTTGAGGTCGCCAACCAAGCACGAGGATCCACACCCGTTGTACCCGCGAATGTAGTTACACGGTCAATGCTTCAAAATCAAAACTACATTCTTGAAGAGAGGGATACTGCATCAATCGCTCAGGCAAAAGAACACGGTGAAAGAGATCGCTTAATGCCACGAGCTCCAAGCCCAGTTCAAAGACTAACATAGGGACAGGAGACGACCCCGTGTATATGAATGATCCTGAAGATGATTCTGATTCAATAGAAACCATGGGGACCAAAGCCACTACCTTAAGGGAGGAACCCACACGGGAGCTCAATGAAGGAAAATCAAGCGAGTACATAAATAAGGGGAAACAGAAGGAAACTTCCTCGGCCCCACAACCAAGTCAGTTAATGCCCTCTTGACTACCCAAACTGACTGAGACTCCCCAAGACAAGCCACGTGGGCCAAAAACCCTCAAGAAAAAGATTGGTACTTACCCAAACCCAGTTGAGGAGATTGAACAAGTGCAACACTTAAGGGGTTTGGTGGAAGAAACACAAAGAGAACTGGAGCCAAACCCGAGAAAAATCAAAATACTAGACACAGTGTTTCCT
The DNA here is from genome assembly GCF_041138505.1 of Cibotium barometz. Taxonomy (NCBI): domain Eukaryota; kingdom Viridiplantae; phylum Streptophyta; class Polypodiopsida; order Cyatheales; family Cibotiaceae; genus Cibotium; species Cibotium barometz. The sequence goes on along the minus strand of NC_141049.1, from coordinate 18,532,466 downwards.
ACGCAAGTTCAGCCTCACTGGAACCATAAACCGTTAGCTATACCTAGTATCATTCGGGAAGAAAGTGAGGATAGGACATCCGGAAGTGGGCAAACACCCTTCTTGCTGGAAAGAATGTTTAGTGAGGGAATGCCTGACCCCATTGAAGAGGAAGTGATTCCATCTTCACCAGTCCCTAGTCAAGGGGCGATGTCTCGAAAAGTACCGTTGAATGTGTCTAAGCTAATGGATTTCATGTCCTCTGAAATCAGAACCACGATCATATCCAAATTATACGGAGATCCTGAGCTATTCTTAGCTCTTCGGGCATTTCTCAATGGAGAACTAAAGGCGGGGCTACCACAATTTGCAAATATGGATAGACCCGACATGCTTCAAGATGAAGGGGAACATTGGGATCTACAACCCAACTTAGATGAAGATTCGGTCGTTGAAATACCTGTTAACAAGTTGGGACAGTACTTTGAAGGTGACGAATCTAATGCAACCCTCCCCATTACTACCAAGGGATTAACTCTAAAGGGAATCCTTGATGGTGGTGCTGGCGTGAGCATTGTGACTAAAAACTGTTGGGAATCTATGGGGAGACCTCACCTCGAAGTCACAAACATAGTGGTTAAGATGGCAAACGGAACTATTGCTAAACCTATTGGAATGTTAAGGGACCTTAAGATCAAGGTCCTGGGATACAAGGTAAAACATACCTTCATTGTAATGGATTTCTCCAAGCATCCTATGTCATATCAAATGATCTTAGGACGTCCTTTCATGAGGGAAGCACAAATGGTGCATGACTGGCCGAAAAACCATGTCTACCTACAATTCCAGGACTCTGTCATTCGAGTTGATCTTGAGAATGGTCGTGCACATCCTTTAGGAAGCAAGGTTATCATCGATAATCGATCGGATACCACTGTTCATTCCGCCCCATTAAGGTATTGCTATACATGCAAAAAAGAGATTGATGATGGGAAGGATTCTCCTTACATGGATGTCCTACCGGGTATGACTGAGCCGGATAACGTGGATTGGGTACACCTAGCGGCAACCATAGACACATGGGGAAATAGAGGCACAAGTTGGGTAACACCTGAGGGGCAAGATATGCCACCGTTAGTGCCAATAAACATGATAGGTGTTATGCACTTGACCCCTGATGGCGAGAAAGTGGCAAACTCCACCGACATTGAAAGTAGCGAAGACTCTGACCAATGCAACTCTGAGTATGAATCTCAAGAAGAAACTGACCCTGAGCCTGATGGGGAAAATGAATCAAATATTCACCCAAATGTGGAAGCAAGGTGCTCAAGGCCTAGGACAGTGACCTCCTGCAGTTCATCCGAAAGTGAGGGGGACACAAGTGAAGATCGACCAAGTGAGTCCGAATCTGATAGAAACAAAAATCAAAAACTTGGTAAGAAGAAAACGAGACATAAGCGCCAACGCTATCGAGCTAATGTACGCACTGCAATAAACAAGGAGAGATCCACCGCCGCAGAATGGCTTAGTTATGTAGGAGCCATTGATGCTCATCGGAAGATAGCGGATAATTGGGGACAATACCTCCAAAGTGTCATGTGGTGTATTCTGCAACCTCATGACGTCGCCCAATTAGAAATCGAAGAGAAGCCGAAACTAAGTCGTACTGCAAGAAGGCGGCAAAACCAAGAGTTGGCTCAACAACAAAAGGAAGCGGAATTGAAAGAAAAAAGCCTGGCACAACAAGAACCAGTAGACTTACACCCCGCACCCGAGCATTTCAAATCATTCACCACAGGGGAACGTAAAGTAGTCTACACAAAAGCCCAACGAACGCCTACCAATGGGAGTAGCGGTGTCTACGATGGCCCTGCGGTAGTTAAGGAGATAGACTTAGCAGATCCGGGTGAGGAGTCTAAACCAGTTTTTATTACTCAAGACCTCACCAAGGCGGAAGAAGCTGCACTTACGAAGCTTCTTAAAGAATTCAAGGACATATTTGCTTGGACATATCATGATATGAAGGGTGCTCCACCCTCGATGGTGCAACACACGATTCCAATGATTAGCACCGCTAAACCAGTCCAGCAACGTCCCTACCCAATGAATCCTAAGTACGCAAAGATTGTACAAGAGGAAATTGAAAAGCTGGTAAAATGTGGATTCATATACCCAATTGAGCACTCAGAATGGGTTTCTTCGATAGTCATCGTGCCAAAGAAGAATGGGAAACTCAGAGTGTGTGTTGATCTCAAAAAGGTTAATGCAGCCACCAGAAGGGATCATTACCCCTTGCCATATTCTGAACATGTGCTTGAAAGAGTGGCAGGCAAGGAGGCATATAGCTTTTTAGATGGGTACTCGGGTTACAATCAGATCACAATTGCAGTCGAGGACCAAGCTAAAACAGCATTTATACGGAGTTTGGAGTGTTTGCCTTTCGCGTCATGGTCTTTGGCTTGACCAATGCACGTGCAACATTCCAACGATTGATAAACACGGCCTTTAAGGAATATCTAAGGGACTTCTGTGAAGCTTTCTTAGATGATCTTTGTGTTCATTCCTCTTGGGATGAGCACTTGATGTGTTTACGAAAAATATTTGAAAGGTGTAGATTATATCGCATCTCATTGAATCCTTTCAAATGCCAATTCTGGGTTAAACACGGAGTTATCTTAGGGCATATAGTGTCCAAAAATGGGATTTCCACTGACGAGAGTAAAATCAAGGTCATTCTAGAATTGCCCCCACCCACCAACTACAAGGGAGTCCAACGCTTTATGGGCCACGTTGGTTATTATCGTTTTATTCTATTCTTCGCCGAGATAGCTCGACCATTGTATAAGCTTCTCATCGAGTTTATTTGGACTGAAGAATGTGACCGTGCCTATGAGCTATTAAAGAAGGCCTTGGCGAGTGCTCCAATCTTGAGAATGCCTAACTGGGATTTACTCTTCCATGTGCATATTGATGCATCAAACTTTGCTATTGGGTGTGTGTTAACTCAACCTGGAGAACACAAGCTAGACTACCCCATTAGCTTTGCCAGTCGTCGCCAGTTGAACGATGCTGAGATGAACTACACCACTACGGAGCGAGAAGGGTTGGCAATGATATATGCAGTAAGAAAATTTCGTTATTACCTCCTTGCCACCAAGTTTGTTTTCTATGTAGATCATCAAGCATTGTTGTATCTGGTAAACAAACCATGCTCCACAGGAAGAATCACACGATGGCTATTGATTCTTCTTGAGTTTGATTTCACTGTTGTTGTGAGACCTGGCAAAAAACATGTTATGGCTGATCATTTGTCTCGCATACCTAATGGTGAGGCTTCTACGGGGGTTGATGATGACTTACTGGACACTTCCCTGTTCATGGTGGAGACAATGCCTGAATGGAGTGAGAAGATTGTTAACTTTTTGGTTAATGGATTTCCACCCAAGGAGCTTCGTAAAGATCTAGCTCGAAAGCTAATCAAAGAATGCGAACCCTATTGCCTGATAGCCGGGACTCTTTATAAACGAGGAAAGGATGACGTTCTTAGGCGTTGTGCCCGAGAGGATGAGTATCTATACATTTTGCAAGAGGCACATATGGGCGTAGCCGGTGGTCACTTCTCAAGAGACTTAACTACGCGAAAGATCTTACAATCAGGGTATTGGTGGCCCACTATGTTCCAAGATGCATGACTCTTTGTGAAGGGTTGCGATGAATGCCAACGATACAAGAAACCGCAGAGGAAAGATCAGATGCCCCTACATCCGATCAAAGTAAACCAACCATTTGAAAAGTGGGGTTTAGACTTTGTAGGTCCAATTAGTCCAGCGGCCCGAAACACACAATCTCGCTATATTATTGTGGCCACTGACTATATGACCAAATGGGCTGAAGCGAAAGCGACATGTAAGGCAGATGCGAGGACAACAGCCAAGTTCCTCTTTGAAAATATAATCACACGATTCGGTTGTCCTTTTGAACTTGTGAGCGACAATGGTACGCATTTTATAAATGAAGTGCTTAAGGAGCTCACAACAAATTTCATGATATCCCATCATAAATCTACTCCTTACTATCCACAAGCGAATGGCCAAGCCGAGAGTACCAACAAGACTTTAATCTCTATTTTGACAAAGACAGTTGAAGCTCATCGCACGGATTGGGATCTAAAGCTTACGACAGCTTTATGGGCCTATCGTACTGCGTACAAAGTGGCTATTAATTGCACACCATTCAAAATGGTATATGGCCAAGAAGCAGTCATGCCGTAGGAATTTGTCATTCCTAGTCTTCGTGTTGCTACTCAAGAGGGTTGGGATGGTAATCCCTTAGTAGAGCGTCTATATATCCTTGAGCGGCTAAACGAAGAAAGACAATTGGCTGTATACAATGCCCTTGTGGAGAAGGATAGAAGGAAAAAATGGTTTGATCGCCATCTAAAGGACAAGGACATCAAGGTTGGGGATAAAGTCCTGATGTATGGAGTGCGAAACGAAAAGAAGAAGCTCAAATATGCTGGTAAGGGACCGTATAGAGTATGTGAAATTACCCCGCAAGGTACCATCAGAGTGGAGACTCTCGACGGAGTTGAAACCATTGGATTCCTTAATGGGAGTAAATTCAAAAGGTACTATGACCCCCTGAGCCAAGAGGAGTTACATGCAATCCATCAAAAGAAGGCAGCCAAAGAACAAGCTGAGCTTAAAAAGATACAAGCGAGAGTCGAAGCCAAAGAATGTCAACAGCGTGCTAGGCGACAACGAGAAGCCAACTTGGGAATTACGCAAGTATTTTTCGAGGAGGCAGAGGAGGATTCACTGGAATCTGACCCACCTTTAAGATACCCAATTGAGTTACAGAGTCCTTACGGGGAGGTGCTATATAATGCATTATTGGATACAGGAGCTCTACACAATTTGCTATCATATGGCGTGTGGTGTCAACTGGGAAAACCACCTTTATCCAAGAGTTCTATCCAAGTTCAAGGAATTAACAAGAAGAAAACCCATGTCTCAGGAATTCTGCACACTCCGGCGGTTGCTTATGACAAGGGAACCATAATTCAAAGCTTTTTGGTTATGCCTGCTGGTACCATGGAAGGGATTGTAATCTTAGCGCAAATGGATGATGGCCACCAAGTGCAATATCGATTGGGCAACCAGACAAGTCACAACGCAAGAACCAACACTAGGTCTGACCGCTCAAAATCCCGCACCTAAGTCATCCACTCAAATATTAGATAACGAAAAATCACAAAGTCCAGTGGCAAAACCATCTTCGATTGTTGGCCACCCGTCTAACGCTTCAACGCCAAGAGTGGAAACAGGCAAGGCGGTCCCTAAAGCTTCGCTTACTATGCCAAAGAGTACATACAAATGGGTCCCCAAAGCTTCGTTAACAGCAGCTACTTTCCCTGCTCAATCTCGTTCAGCCACCAAGAAGCCTCGTAAAAGGAAAGCAGCTACCCACCCGAGAAAGGGCAATGTAACATCGCGATGGATCCCTAAAAAATTATTAGTAGCCCAAGGGTACTACGAGGGGAATGACCAGATTTGGGTCCCTAAACATAAGTTGAATCCCTCTACATCACCTGTAAAACCTTGCAAACCAATTGTTGCCACCCCAATGACAATTCAAGACCGTGGTAAGGGAAAGGTAATAGAGTGCTCTGCACCACTTTTTCCAGAGTTAGTTTGGATTCCCAAATGATATCGATCATTACCACCTAGCTCAGGAAGGGGGGAGCCACATGAAGCTTCTAGCTCCTCATGCCAGGCACACACTCATATAGAAGTTTCTACATGCTCTACACCTACTCTTGTCAACACCCAACAAAAAACCGATGAGTCTACGTCTCCCCTTGTAATAGTATCGTCGGAAACCATTTCCTCCATTCGTCAATGGGAGCGTACACTACCATCTCTGCAATTGGATGTGGCCACAAGGGTCATAAAAAGCTATCTGCCCACATCACAACCTATGACCCGCTGGACAAATTGGTTCCAAGAGGCTGCAACATCATTGCAAATAATATGATCTACCCAAGGAAAGGGGGAGCATGTACTCAAGCTCGACATTCTAATGCTTCCTCCTTAACCTTCTCCCCTGACCAAGTAATTGCCAAATTCAAGGGGATGTATATATATAGCTTCATACATTTTTTAAAAAAAAAAACAAAGAAAAGAAAAACAAAAAATAGTAAAAAGAGCAAGAGCACAAAAAGAGAAGAAATATCCGTATACAATCAAGAACTAGATTGACCTGTCTCACAAACCTACTGATGCTATATCTGTGTTTGCAGATATGGCAGATGCACGATCATCATACACTTCATCCACTCCCACCTTTGATGAGAGGTATCATCTGTACCTTTCTCAGATATTCCACATGTGCTATCCTGTAATTGAAACTGAATGGGATCATATAGATGTACTAGCCAGAGAGAAAAATGTTGAGGAATTAGAATGGCTAATTTGCCTATTGACCATGACTAACCCCTACTCCGTAGAGGACATATCCCCGATAGCCCAATGCTTTCCTTTTCCACAAGATGACTATCCTCGCATGGTTACATTTTTTATGAGTTTATGTGGATGGGAAAATGAAAAGGAAATATCTGACAATGATGAATGGACGGATGAAACTCATGGCACTACTGAGGTTGACTTTATTTGTTTGGATGATGCGGATAGAGGCTTAGCCTTAGGGCTAGAGCCAGGACTCTACAACATCCTCTTACCGTATCCTCAGTAGTAGTGTGGTGATTGGTAGGTAGGGGGTGCGTCTATTTAGCGAGCCAAGAGCAGTGAGCACAGAGCAGTGAGTAGAAATAAAGTCCTTGTGAAAGTGAGCAAGTAGGGGCATGGTATGATGTTAAGCGAGTATGTAATGTTAAAGAGAAGAGTGAAACCATAGTGTAACTCTATAATGAACAGAACAAAGAAGACTAAAAAGGTTTAAAAATGACTATTGCAAATAAAGCATTTTCAAATGAATGGTGCGGATATAAAATAGCCATACCACTGACACAACAATATAATACTCTTTAGAAACCATAACCATAGGATTTAAAAATCTTATAATCCAAATAAAAATTGTCCAACAATCAGCTACATGCTATTGTAAAAAACATTCAAAAGCATAACATCCATCAAAACATTACTTCCAATAGTCCCAAAAAAATGATTGTCTCAATTAAAAAAAAGACTATCTCTAATGGCATTTTGATGTAGACATGTGATCCTCATAACTGCAAGAGACACAAAGAAAAGAAAATAAGCTTTATCAATACAAAATTATTCTCTACTAACATATTTATCTTTTCAACATGCATACCTTTGCTGAGTATGGTTCTAACAGGTGATCATAGATCCGCTCATCCTTGTCTAACATTATGACATTGCGATCCATAAATGCTGCCACTAGCCCAAGAGTTCGAGTGCGCAAACAAATCCAAAATCGTGTCCCCAGGACGACTGAAGACGGAGACGATGTATTTGCTAAGCCGCTGACCTCTCTGACAACCGCCCCACCATGGTCTACCCTTTCTCTTCACCAGATCCTCCGATGGCACTCTTGAAAACGCACACAAACCATTAACCATATGCCATAAAGATCACCGAAAATCATTTTAAATTCTATCTTGGTTTGAATGCATATACATACATGTCAAAGATAAGATCTTGCCCTACATCAAGATCATCACCCAATGCCAAATCCCTTAGTTGATCCCCATGCATCACAAAGCTTGTAGGAGATGTTGAGCGAACAAAAACAGTCAATATTAGACAAGTGACCTACAAGCAAAGACACATTGGTTGTTCATGCATTTTCACCTTAAATGGGACAAAGAAGATTTGCACAAATGACAGCCCCAAAGAGAACAACACCAATACCTGGGTAGTAATCATTTGCCCCATCTTCTTCCCAATAGGTGGAGTACACCTCACAACCTGTCTATAATAAATGCCAAACCCAACGCTCTGTGCAACCTGCTCAATGGTCACTCCTTCTTCCATAGTGTAAAGGCATGTAAAGAAGCCTCGATCCGAGAGACAAGAATCAACAACTTTAAAAGTAGAGTCATACATGCCATCCCCAATCTTATTCCAATATGGAACCTTGTTTGCAACACAACCTCCAATGATGATATTTGAGGGGAAGTCTGCAAATATCAACTCCACACAGTAATCGGACCCTCTACTCTTGACATTCCCTACTGTGCAAATAACATTCATGGCATCAAGCACTTGCTTTCCCAATGCATCCTCCATGTTCACAAAAGTAGCTGCAAGGTCCTCAATACTGACATTGAAGGCATAAATGGTTCCTATAGACAGGTTTTTGACATTTAACACACATAGTCTTAAGTCAAAACAATCGGATCACAATAGAGATGAGGTAGGAAGCTCACATACCTGGAGCTTGCAATGTCTTGGTTATGATGTCAGTTGTTTGTATCCCGCCTGCACTACTATTGGATGTCTGTTGTTGACTCTGCTCCTTATTTGCTTCCATTGCTCGATTCACCTCCAATGCACGATTCACTATTTCCCTCCCTAAATTCACTGGCAATGACTTACGAAAAGAAGCCGATGCAATCGATGTTGCATGTGATGTGGATGTGGCCTCATTATGATCAATTTGCTGGCTACGAAGCTCCAATATAGACTTATGTTGGCGATACAGATCAAGCTCCTCCTCAGGCACATGGTTTCTTTCAAGGTCCAACCACCACGGGCAGAAACGAGACTCTATGCTTGACATGGCCTGTTCAATGACAAATATGGGTAAACACAACTCACCCTCAATATGAACATGTTTCTTAATCATGGATTCAAAATGACAAATTCAATCACTTACTCTTCCAAGCTTCAAATCGGCATACATATAAGATTGATTGTCAACACAAAGCCACACACTAGCGAGAGGGGGTAAAATATCCAATTGGTGCTCCTCAATTTCAGAAAGCAACCATCTGCAAGCCAAAGCCCAAATGATAAAACAACACACAGAAAGAAGCATGCATGTTTTTTAACAAGGAATATCTGGGTTATGTTGTAGGAAAACCTATAAACGTGCAGCACTTTGTAGGCCTGGTTGATGGTCAATATCATGGCTAAATTTTATGCCTCCTTCGTGCACTTTGAAAGCCCTTTTGAAGTACTTTCTTCTGCATAGAACAACAAAAGAGGTGAATCGTCTCACCTGGCAACCTGACTCGATCGGCATTTTTAATATCATTTTGGATTCTCAAACCTAGCTCCATGATCTGAAGCCAGTAGGAGTACATGTGTAGCCATTCCCTAACCTTTGTCTTATCATTTGGCATACCCTGAAGTGATCGCACTGTAGCCTGAGAGTTGTCCAATAGCTTGACAATGTGAGCCTTATCTGTGTCTCTGATGCAAGCAGAACCTATCATATTGAGCTTTTCCTCTGTGGCCACATGATTGGTTGACGCGTGCCATGGGAGGGAGAGCACCGCACACCAAAAGGCCTCACCATTGGAGGGATCAGCAATCCTTGCATATTTTGATGTTTTTCCTCTGTAGAGAACTTCTACCTTTCGAGTCACATTCTCCCTAGCAGACTCGGCAAGTGGTCCATTTGATGCGTCATCAATTTTTTGCTCCATCTCGTCTTTGAACAAGAGCCAAGTCATAATCTGGATTGGCAAATGAAGCCAACTAGGCCTTCCTCTGGTAGATGCACTCTGCATCTCTCTCTCAACCCACAGCTTGTCCTCATTGTCCAAATGTGCCATGAGAGTTGTTAGGTCGGACTCTCCCAATCTTCTTAGTTGAAATAGACGATCACCAAATGTGGTTGGCACAAATGCATAATCATGCGTCCTACAAAACAAAGAAAAAATATGTTAATATTCTTGAGTACAAACAACTTACTTGACATAGAAGGAGACTCTGTTAACAAATTAACTTACTTGTTCAACCTGGACAATGAAAACAAAAGCTCACCCACATCCCTCCGCTCGAACACATAAAATTTACAGAGAACACAACAATGCATGGACAAATCTCCTTGAAACCCTGTAATAAAACACAAAATTAGGAAGGACAAAGAAGCATAAGAAACTATAACATCCCAATGAGAACTCACCTGTAGAAATGCAGTCCATCCAAGCATTGTGTCGATTATTACCATCAAGAATATGCACCATTTTTCGGCTCAAGTATGGACCCCAATCGGGGTCAAGTGCAAGAGTTTCCTCAAACTGTTGATTCACAGTCCTCCAATGCTCATCCCAAGATTCCTCCCTCTCTTGTGTCAATGGTGTCTCCTCCCCTTCCAAGTCCATAATTGATACTGTGAAAGCTCCCATGCTCTCAATGTACCCACCTAGTTTTTTGAAGCTTCGAGTTTTTGACTTATCTGTTGTTGAGGGAGAAACCTTTCGGATTGCCTCCGTCTAGATCATCCTACAGAGAGGAACACGTGGAGGTGGAGACCTAAATTTGACTCCTATCCTATCTAAAAAGGCTTGTGGAGTAGATGTCTCAAGAATCTTCCCAAAAATATCAACCTTATTTTTTTTCTGCTTGGTTCCTTTAGTTTGGGTTGTGACAATTGTTTCTTCTTGATCCTCTAGTGGATGTGTGTTCTCTTCCCCCTCTATCTCTCTCCCAGTATCCTCAGTATTCTCACCTTCATCCTCATTATCACCACCTTGAGTATTCTCACCCTCATTTTGATCACCTTTATTTTCCTCAATTGCCCCCACTACATTTTGTCCATCCTCCTCATTTCTTTCATCACTATGTAGATGCTGCCTATCCATATCCACCTCCAGGTTAGTGTCATCTATGATATGTACTGCATGCTCCGTAGTAGGGTTTGAGGAGGCGGCTTGCTCCAAAGTGCTGGAAAAATCAGCTTGCCTCCTTGTGTGTCTCGTTGAGCTCTCACCTGGGCCAACCTGCACACTCTTTTTCCGCGTAACTCATCCATTTTTGCACAACAAGAACCTTTCAAGCAAGATGCTCTAGTGAAATGACTCGAACTCATTTGAAAACCAGATAGCCATGCAAAAATACAAGAACAAATCTTCAAATAGTATTCTACTCGTATTGTATAACTAATTGATTATTTTAACAGCAAATTCAGTAATACGACACAAACTTAAAGAAAAGGTGGCACATTCACTAAAGAGATTAAATTCAGTACTGCAACACAATCATCAAACAAAGGTGGCACATTCACTATCCAACAAAATGGCCAACTCATTAACGAACAGAATATCTTTGAGATTATCATATGGAGTGCTTTGGCCCAAATTCCAAGGCATTCAAAGCCGTATTGAATATTTTAAAAAAATCTTCATTGGAAAATATTTACGGAGCCCTTTTCAGGTGTTCAATTCAAGGCATTCAAATTTATTGGAAAATATATAAAGATTCGGTAGTCTAAATCTGAAGGCATTCAATATTGAGTACTAATAAACTTTAGAAGTGATATTTTGCAATCCAACACTTTTTTAAGGACAAACTTTTTTCTTTTTGTGCTATTGTTCTTTAGATGCACATGTTTGCTGGTCTCCTCTCTCGACTGTGTGAGCTGTTTCTCAACCAAGAAGACATCAAATGTGAGTTTTTTGAGCTTCTTGTATACTCAAAGTCTGCATAATATAGACAGTAGTAAGAGAGACAGTCTATGCAATGTGTTTGAGACAGCACCATATAGATAGCATGTTCTTACACTACTCTCTCCAAATTTCTGCCCGCCGGGGGGATCCAAGGGGGGCCGGCCGGCAGCCATTTAGGCCCCCCTTGGCGGGGGAGTCAGGGGCAGCGCCCCCGAAGCTTGAAACGAACTCAAAATCGTGATGATTTTTTCAATGCTCAGCAGCAAAACATCCTATTATTTTGTGCGCTGAGCGCACAAATTAATTCAAGAAAAATAGCAAGAAGTAACGCCGCACATCTCATACTGTGTGTGGAGTGTGGCGGCAGCAAAACATCCTATTATTTTGTGCGCTGAGCGCACAAATTCATTCAAGAAAAATAGCAAGAAGTAACGCCGCACATCTCATACTACTGTGTGTGGAGTGTGGCAGCAGCAAAACATCCTATTATTTTGTGCGCTGAGCGCACAAATTCATTCAGGCAAAATAGCACAAATTCATGGATGATGATACCTTTCTGTGTCTCTTTGTTGGGGAGAAAGATTGGAGTGGGGAGAGGGCCCTGCGCATGAGATTAGCGTTTCTTTGCTGGGGAGACGTATAATGCTTCATGATCGCTTCTCTGCGTGTGTGTTCGAGGGAAGATGCTTCTGTGCGGAGGACGACTAAAAGCCTTAAGTAATTGCTTCATAAGAAGTAGCCGACTACTAAAAACCCTAAGTTAGGCACTGGACAAATTTTTTTATCCTAACACTAATGAATTTCAACACTAAAATTTAAGGGTTTGGTCAATATTTTTTCGATTTTTTTAAATCTATAGCACAGTTATGCTATGGCATCCAACTGGTAGAGTTTTTGAAATCTAACAGGAGATTATGAAAAAGCGCAAGAACTAACACAAAGCAAATATGTGTGTGTGTGTGTGTGTGCGTGTGTGTGTATACATACACACACACACACACAAACATATATACATATTTACATGTACTCTTTTTGATACCCTTCATTATGACTGTTTTTGCAATAAATATTTTTATTTGCTTCTACCCATAGTCTTAAAATGAGCCTGGTAAAATTGTATTATGGCTAGTATATGCTATTGATTAGAGCAAGAACATCTAGTATTAAAATATTTTTGGCTAATATTCAATGTAAATTCCTTAATTGTTGTTGTGATTGCATTATGCAGGGAGGCTCGTGTTTTCCTCCATTCTACAATGGGTGCATGCATCCGAGTCCCCTTCTCGAATGGCAAATGTCTTGTGTCAATCAACATGATCCGAAGCTTGGAACTATTGGTGGGATAAATGTGGAGGCCTTACTTGAAATTGGAGGAGAGTATGAGCCCATTTGTCCTTTACACTTGTATGCAGGGATTGGAGACGAGGCATATTTCATCGTGGAGCATTCATTGTCCTCTGTATATATTGCCAAATCAGAGAATTATTTTGAGACCCGAGAACAAGGCCCCTCAACTATATTTCCTCCCGGTTCTCAAAAGAGTACTCCAATGTAAGTGGCATTAACTTTGACTTTGACATTTTTTGTTTTGCATTGTGCATTGAATTAGAGAGCATTGTGCTTTGCAGTGACTTGGACACTGAAGATATAGAAGAAATCAATGTCCAAGCACATGGGTCATTGCAAGAGGAGATAGAGGTCTCTCCTGTGGAAAAGTGCTTTCAACATTTGGAAGAGGAAGATGTTCAGTTTGATACTGCGGTCTCTTGCTTTCAAATAATCCGCATGTTACCTCCTACTGATGTCTTGCACACTTTAATCCATGATTGTGATTACAAAGACAAGGTAAAAGAGCTTCCCAAGGTGTACCCAGAGTTCAGTACATATGAGCTTGAAGGTGGGAAAGGTATGGAAGGGATGGAGCAAAAATACGAGGGCAACATTTGGACAAAGCCACAAACGCAAACTAGGGCCAATAAAACTTTTGTTCTTAGGAAGAGCTTCTGCGGGGGGAACCTTCCAGTGCATGAATGAGCACTGCTCCTTTAGGACACGTATGAATCAACCAAACAAACTCCACTGGAATGGGCAGCTGATAAAATCTCCAAAATATGGGAATTTAGCAATTGGGAGCTTCGGGAACCTTGAGTGTTTTTTCTGCAAGCATGTGCCAATGTGTCTTAAAGAATGTCCTGCTTGTGTCTATTATTTTATGCCAAAAGAATCAATGCACAGCAGACTATTTATTCATTATGGCAAACATACACACATGGTTTCCAAGGGAATGTGCCAAGCATCGATACGAAATATCAAGGCCTTTGTAGCACGTGCAGTGGGCATCGACCACAACGCTGGGCCCAGAAAGGTACAAATGATTGTGGCAAGGGAGGTGGTTCTAAGAGCATTCACTGATGATGACAAGGCACAAGGAGAATTCATGACAGAGAGGGAGCTACAGGAGATGTCGCAAGAGTTGCAAAGTTTGATAAATGTCAAAAATTACGTAGGAAGTGCAATTTAGCAAAGAATAGTATGCAATTATCATATTTAATACACTAAGTATGCTTTATGAATGCAGGGTGAAGCAGATGGTAATGCAAACACGAAAAACAACACGGCCTCTGGGTGAAGGATATGAAGCCATTCTTAATCTAAAAAGAACATGCCATTTTGAGTTCTTCCATGGTTCTCGATTTCCATTGCAAGCCACCACTACTACTGAGCGTTGCTTTATCTTTAAGATGTCTACTACTGGACCTGGTTCTGGGATTGACATTGTTCGGCGAATGGACAAGGATGGTAATGGGGATCTTAATCAAGCATGGGTCTGCTTTGATCATGTGCATCGACGAGTGGATACTGGGGATGGCATACAATGGGAGCACATGTTTATGACCACATGTAAGTTACAAGCGGTAGAGAGCATTGCTTAATTTGTGTCTTTAATATAACTCTGTTTCCATTTGTGGCATGCAGGATTGGTGAGCTATTGACAATAGCAACTTGTGAATTTAGAGAAGAGGATGAGGATGCTCAAGTCATGTTTTGGGAAAATATGAATTTGGTAATGGTGGAGCACACAGGGAAGGTAGCAAATTTTTTTGGGTTTATGGCGGATGAGGCTGGCGCTAACTGGAATGCACTGAGACGTGTCTTCAACGACGGAAAGGAGATGATTTAAAGGGAAAGGTCATGTTTATGGCATTGGGAAGACAACCTTCGTGTCCACACGCAAAGGTACATCTATAGCCCACATCAAGAAAAGCACCGGGAGATGTGTGAGAAGTGGAGGACTGCCCCAAACAAAGAAAGTGCCCTTCAGCAATTTCGCAGGATACGAGCATGGTGGGCAACTGGCAAGGCAGCTGATAGAAACATCCCTAAGCTTCTTAGCTGGTTGAGTTGGTGGCACTATAGGGTTAGTCGATGGGGTCATTTCATTTTAAAGGTAATGTTTGTAAGAGATTATTCATTCTATTATTGTGTGCCTCCTACTTATGTGCACTGCATTGTTTTTAATCAATTTCTACCACTCTCTTGTAGGATGGAGAGCCTATTGTCAATTCTCTTGTCCCAAGGACAAATATGTCAGAGACCAAGCATGCAAGATGGTTGGCAGGGGAGGGGTATAGGCAAAAGATTAGTCTTTATGATGCTTGTGTGACAGATCTAATCAATGCTTACTTCCAATGTGCCAGACAACTGGCTTTCTTGGAAGGAAAATACACAGGTTGTGGGCCTATATTGGAGCTTTTGGTTGAGAGAGCTCTTTCTCGACAGAAAGCAAGTCCATCCCCAATAGCTACCTCACGAGCAGTGGATGATGCAGTGGTGGCGGGGACCCCTATGTTTTCAAATAGGGTAAAATTCAAGGGTGAGAATAAAACTATTCGAGCCAAAAGGCCACTACACGACTCGACAGAAGAAAACTTTGGCAACTCTAGCCATAGGCCTGAGTTTAACTATGTGACAAGAGAGAGGTCAATAGAGGTCGATGAGCAATGCAAAGTTTTAGAGAGCCTTGAAAGTGATGTGCATGATACAAAGTGAATCGAGTTGAGTGCAACCACTGGGCATCGGGGAAAAAGTGTAGCTCAAGGTTGCGAGGGGGTGATGTCAGTCCTTGTTTTTGGAGTGATTGTCAACTATCCTTCTGGAAAAAGGAGAAGTATTGCTATTTTTGTAATACAGATGTTAGGCACACTTGGAAAATTACAAAGACAATATTACATCCACCAGAGGATGTCCCTTGTGTTTGGCCCATTGCTAAAGGTACCAAGTTACAAGTGAAAGAAGCCTGCAAGCTTATTAGAGCAGGATATGACATTGGTATTCCTCTTGAGTTTTTTCTAGAAAAGGAGGTTGCAAAAGGCACTGGCAAGACAAACAAGGAGGTAAAACAATTTCCATATCGACGAGGAATTTCAAAGGCTGCATTTGGTCAAATCACTGCGACCTTAGATATGCATGCAGAAGTTGTAGGCAGCCATATACATATAGAAGGGGTAAAGGAAACATTTAGTATTAATCCATTGACCAATGGGAGCCAAGACACACCTCTGATAGAGGTCACTATTCAGAAGAATCCAATGTGTTCATGTGTGGAGTTCAGAGACAGAGTGGCCAAGAAAAGACCATATCTTGCATGCAAGCACATATACTTTGTGTTCTTAATGATTCTTGGACAGGATGTGAACAACAATATGCATATTCATCAAGTTTGTATTTCTGAGAGAATTGTAAAAGACATGCTAACTAAGTCTATTAGAAGTCATCCTCAACAGCTTTAGGAACCTGCAACCCACTTTAGTTGAAATATGTATGGGGGTCATGTCATACCAGCTGAACCGTAGTACGAGTTTATTAGTTATTGTTTTGGAAATGTTTTGGTTATTTTATAAATTTTCCTGTCTATTGTCTTTTGTTTGCTAATGGCCCTCCAACATTGTGAATACTATAGATTCAACATCTTTTTAGCGAGCCAAGCAATATGGGTTTAATAGTGATTTTTTGTATCTGCACCATTGGTTCGAAAAAAAAATTATTGCAATGGTCATTTTAGAACATTTCATGTCTTCTTTGTTTGATTGCTATAGAATTGCACTGTGGTTCCACTCTTCTCTTTAACATTTCATGCTCGCGTAACATCATACCATGCCCCTACCTGCTCACTTTCACAAGAATATGAGCTCTACTCATTGCTTTGTGCTCGCTGCTCTTGGCTCGCTTTTTGACCATCCCCGTAGGTAGGTTAGTGCTTTCAAGTTTTTTCTAGTTTAGATTCCTTAAACAAGTCTTGAAATTTTCACACTGATGTGCCTCTCGAGGTATAGTGCTTGTTAGTTGATTGTAGAGGTTGAAAAGTTTGAGGTGGGTTCGCTTTCAAGTCCTGAGACTGCTGCAACGTTCATCAAAATATATCTACATCAAATTGCAAGCTGTCTCGTCAAATCAAGGAGATCTCCAATTACAGGTGTAATTCTTCCATACCCATTCTCTTTCGTTTTTACTGTTCAATTAATTGCATAAACTATAATGCATGACCACATGGAAATTGTCAATGTACTACTTAGTTTTTGAAGTTGCTTGCATGCTAGTGTAAATCATTAATGAGCTTAACTTTATTGGAAATATTCCTAGGCAGCATGACGTCTTTAGTTAACCTTGGAATACGATTGTCTTAGGTCTAGGGTCAAACCATCTTAATGTTTGACACCTGGCCATGTGTGTGTTGACCTCTAGGACATAGCTATTACCCCTTTGTCGAAAGGATGCAAGACAAATTATAGTTCAGGAGCGAAGATCAAAAGAAATAGATTTTAAAAAAAAGCCTACAATAAATGGCAATACAAGTCTATGATGTGCTTTATTGTTGGCCTATCGCCTTATTGATACTTGGTAGGCGAGGAGTATTCTACTCCAGACCGATGCCTTGGTTGGTAGGGGGTAGCCTTGCCTAAAGTGAGCTAATAGATTCCTGGATAATGCCTTGTGTTAAACATGGTACCAGGATCGATGTTAGTTTTGCCTTAGGAAGGTCGCCATTGTGTGTAAAAATTGTCACGTGCACAAAAAAAAAAAAGAGAGGCAAAAAGCTCCTGTAACTCTCATGTTTCTTGTTTCCCTAGGCTTGTGGTATTAACTTGTTCTTAGAGTAGACACAGTGTGGTCATGTGTTTATTTATTAAGCTTGGTTATTTTCCTTGACTTAGGCCAGTTATAAACCTTGATTAACCTTTGACACCTTGCTTACTCTTGATTTACTTTCAATAATTTTAAACTCCTGTTAATTTGCTACACTAGCTCATTCATGTGACCCTTAAACTAAGTTCTCATAGCAACATCCATTGTGGTCTAACATGCTTGAATTTATACACTTTATGTCTTTTGAATTCAAGCATACTTTCACTCTACTTCCCTGTTTTGCAGACGGTCAACAACAACCCTCTCGAGCATACCATACCATAGCTTCCGAGGATGGAATCTACATCAGGAAGGGGGGCATGTTAACCTATGACGGACATTGAGACGTACTATGTTTTACGTCATTAATTTAAATATTCTGAGTCATGGGCCGGGCTTGTCGGCACCATATGTTAAGGATGAAGGGATTGGGTGATCGTCGATGAGAGGCGCACCTTGAATATCAGTAGGATAAGGGTTAGGATCGGCTGGCCATGTATGGGCGCCCAAGTGTGAACGGCCAAGTCACCTATAAGAGCCAAATGTAACCCTAAAATCCTCATTCTCATGTGTTGTGAATACAAGAGTGCTCTTGCCTTATCTCCTTGGTTTCCTTCTCTTGCGTGTGAGAGAGAGAGAGAGAGAGAGTGAGTGAGAGAGCGATCGAGCACTGTGCACGGTGGCGGAGAGGCGGTAGAGCGGCGACGGCGGCTCCTTCTTCACTACTGCGACACGGGAATCCTTCAAGGCGGCAGTTGAGCGGTGAGTGACACACCCTTTGCATTCTGTTTGAGCTTCCTTCCCTGGTTGTATGCTTGCAGCCATTCGTGGCTCGCCGCTACGGTGTCTGGCAAGTCCCCAGCCACGACCTGTGCGGCAAAAGCGCACAAGGAGTCACTGAAGAAGCAAATAGAAGAATCCAAATCTGCTATAGATGTGGAGACTGTACAGATGGAGCTGCAGATACAGAGAAGGTTGCAGGAGCTGGGCCCTAACATAGTTGTCCATATTGAAGATGAAACTTCAGAGAATAATTTTGACTTGACAAAACCATGCTTGGCAGCATTGGTCATAAGAATGAGTATTGCTCAGATACTATCATTCTTGCAATGCTCTAGTAAGTGTCTTTTATTTTACATTTGTTTACAAAACAATCCTTATTGTACCTCCTCCTTTACACCTTACCCTAATTATTGTTTTGTCCATTGTAGCATGATGAGAAGCTGGCTGAACCATGCTGTACAGCATACAGTTCATATTATTGATCCTGCAATTTCCTTCAAGTTAAGAGATCCAAAGGAAACTCCCATGGATATTTTCAATTGGTCCAGACACTGTGATTTTGATCATGTTGATATTTTGCTACTTCCATACCATAACAAGTATGTGGGTGACTGCTTCTTTTGGGATTTTTCTTCAAGATTGAGAACTCTTGTAGCCTTTGATTTCTTAACGCTTTTTTCCTTTTGCAGTGACCACTGGAGCTTTGCTTCTATTGACATCCAGCAGAAGCAATGCTTTTTATTTAACTCTCTTAGAAACACACACAGAGAGGTCAAATTGTAAGTGGTTTGTGTGCTATTTTTAACTTTAAACTTCATTATTTGGATTTAATGCACACTAACTGAATTATATGTATTTCAGTTGTATTAGAATGCATTGGATCACTGTCCTCCTAATGTCAATCTTTTGGATTCAATAGAGCCAATAGATTTAGAGGTAGAAAGTTGTTCCCTCTACTGATGTCTATTTCATGCTATGCCTTTGAACTTATTGAATAATTTTATTTTGTTCAGATATTAACAGTTTCTAACATATCTTTCCAACTATCCAGACACCACAACAAGATGATTCAAGTAGCTGCGGCTGGAGAGTGCTGATTAGTGCCAAATATATACTTTCAAACTATTTTGAGATAGGACAGCCAGAGCTTGTAAGAAAAAATAATTTTCATTTAGCTTCAAAAAATTTGATATTGGTACAAAGTGTTCTAAATCATCATATCTCATTGCAGATGAGAGAAGATAGCTTTAGCTCGAACTATGTATACAGTTTCAGAGCTGATATAATTTGGAAGTTTTTGAAGTATGCCTCCCCCAAACCTATTGTACCAGCTACTGTCGAGTTGGGTGAGAGCTCTAAAGTCCGAGAAGGTGTCATACACCTTGATGACACAGATGATGTAGATGTGGTGCCACAGGAACAAGGACCTAGTGCTGATGAGGAGAAGCCACAAGAACAAGGACCTGCTGCTGCTGCTGCTGATGTTATTGAGGAGATGATGGAGCAGCAGCAAACAGATGCTCTAGGGGCAGTAGAGGAGACAATGGAGCAGCATCAAGAGACTGTACACGACAGGATGGAGCAGCAAAAAATAGATTCTCCAAATAAAGATGATACGGTGAGCTTGGACCATGTAGAGCAGCCTCTAGATCAGCCTGTAGATAAATAGAAAATTGTTGTCAAGAATATGTTCTACATATATAATTAAACACTTCTGTACAGAATTTTACTTTATTGAATATAATACCTTTGTTTATGGAGTGTATGTTATCTCAATTTTTAAATTTTCAATGTCTTTGCATTTTATTGAACTCTCTCTTCTTTTGAGCACCTGCAAAAAAGTAATATGAAACAATAGGGTAAAGTAAACTAATAGCAGTGCTTAATGAGACTAGGATAAGTCACATGGTATACCTTCTTATTGTTGTAGATAAATAAAAAGTCCTTTGAAATAGCAGTGCTTAATGAGACTAGGATAAGTCACATGGTATACCTTCTTATTGTTGTAGATAAATAAAAAGTCCTTTGAAATAGAACCTTCTGTCTCAAATAGAATGTCATTGCGCAATTGAGCTAGGGAGCAACATTGTCTTAATGAGATATTGACTAGCACATCACCATTCTCAACAACATCAATATCAAGAAGTTTATTTTTTGCACCAAAAGAATCTTCATCTTGATCCATTGGGACTAGTTTTGTACCTAGCATTCGACTACGCTTATAATAAAAAGAAAAAATGAAATTTTGTGATGCAACCATGTACTTCACTTGCATAGAAGGTTGGACAACCTCACAAAACACTGAACTACATGTCTTCTTATCCCAACCTTTATCCAAAAATTGTGGCATGCATGCCAGACTTGTTGCTTTAACTGTGAACATTGTTTTTGAAACCTTCACTGGAAAGGTATTAAACAAGTCTACAAAAACTGTGAGAGGCATGCATAAAGAAATTTTTATTATTCTTGTGGCAATATTGGGCCTCAGAGCTTTCTGTACTTCTTTGAAAATCTTGGCCCTATATGCCTCTGTAACACTAAAATGTAGGAGAGGCCAATCCACTGAATTCCATGCCGGAAGGTCTTGTTTTCTTAATACACCATGTGTGTTTGCATTGTCCAGCAACTGATAAAAATGATCAGTAAAAAATATACCGGATTGAGCTAGCTCTATTGCACATCGACCTGGGTATTGTTGCTCTCCTATCGATCCATGCAAAACATCTATAAATCCCAGAATACAATCGATGTTTTGCTACGTCTCATATGATGAAGGGTATAAATCTGAAATAAAATAACACAAGAATGTCAATAAGCAAAGAAAGAAAGCTTTATCTTAAAAATCCATACACCTCATAAAGAACAAAACCACAATAGAAAAATATACAATTAGGCCTGTGTTGCGGAAGATCATTTGGATAGTCTCGCAAGACAAGTTCTTTATGCATGTACACATGCTGAATCAAAACTTCTTTCACCGATATCTTCCCTCTGGTGATTTTAAAATCTCGTACTCTTCCCTTCCATGATGTCAAGAAAATGTTTTTTGTCTGGGGTCTCTTTCTTTTGCTAGGTTGCATGAGCACCCATGCTCCTTTCGAAACACTAAACCTTTCCCAAGTTCCTTCCGTTTTGACTGTACTTGAATTCTCTACCGAAGAAATAGAAGAAGCAAGTCGACGGGGTAAGGATGTGTGGTATAATTCTGCCTTCATAGCATTATCATCCACAAAGCGTCTTCCACAAGAACGGCCATAGTTTTTATTCACCATGGAGACCTTGTGAATCTGTAACCACAACAAAGTAATGTAAACAAGATAACAAAGTGAAGTTTCAAGAAAGAGAAAGTGGGCAGACAGACAGTTGATAAGAAACATCTTACTCTAAGCCAAACAGGATTAAGGGAGTAGTTTTGGAAAAGAAGAGGCTGCTGCACAATGAGGCAGTGGTATAGAATGGTAGACCTTTCGAAGGAAAGGCAGCACAACATTTCAAAGTTCAAAGGAAGGTGGAAGCGGGAAGGCCCTTGTCAGAGAAAATGTCAGACTAGATTCTATCTTCATATCCAAAGATCTTGTGAGAATAAAAAACCAATCTCCACATTAATGTAGCACGCTTGTACCTACATAAAATATTGTTTCTTTTATCTATTTTCTCTTATTTTTGTGAATTTCCAACGTTACGTTGGCCTTCTGTTCATTGGTTGAGAG
Organism: Cibotium barometz; assembly: GCF_041138505.1. Classification (NCBI taxonomy): domain Eukaryota; kingdom Viridiplantae; phylum Streptophyta; class Polypodiopsida; order Cyatheales; family Cibotiaceae; genus Cibotium; species Cibotium barometz. The sequence goes on along the minus strand of NC_141049.1, from coordinate 18,510,209 downwards.
CTTATTTTTTCAAACCGTAAAAGGCCCCAAAATGAGCTACCTTTTTCCCTAATGCTTGAGCATATGCAGCAAACTTATGTGTTCTAGAATCAGCATTTTGTTTAATGGCACTCAATTGTACATTGATTGAACTAGTAGTCCTATATTCACTCTTGCTATTTTTTTGCTTTTGACAAATAGTGCAAAACACTCTTCCACTTTGTCTATCAAAATAAGCCCACTCAAAAACAACCCCCCATGCTTCTATCCAACTTCTCCTTGCTTTTCGGATTCTAGTTTTCTCTTCTGCACTCACATTTTCATTAATCTCTTCTTCCACTTCATTAGTATCAACACTACTCACACATTTTTTATGTTTGAATGAAGGCTTAGGGGTTTTTGTGAACCCAACATTAAGGAGTGTTTTCTGTTTACCATGCATGATTCCTCACCAATATTTAAGTTTCAAAAATATTCCAATATTCAGCTACTAAGTCTTGCACATCACATACATCTATCAGAATCCACAATCAGCAAAAGGCATGTACACAATGCACACATTACCAACATTATCAATAATCATGCATCAAGATACCATGTGGATCATCAAGACAAAAAGAAAAATGCTTGCCATCCATAACCATTGCGGTGCTAGCCCCGATCTACCACAAATATCATTTCATTTGGAATGCTGCAAAAGAAACTAAAATGATTTAGCAAACCCAAGGTAAATCTCTGTAGTTAAGGAAACCCATGAGTTAAAGCTCACTAATTAAACACATTTATCAATTAAAGATAAATAACCCATCATCCATGGGCCATGACTCAAATGAACTGGCACATGCATCAGCAAACATGGACTGATGTAGCATGTGTAAGCATCATCTCTAGAGTCTACGCTCATTTGTAGTAGAGATGGGTGCAAGCGCCGCTCACTGCCATACCCACAACCACAGCAGATTACGTGCTTTTTCTCCCCTTTAGAGGACACATAGGTGACGAACACGATGGGGGTGGACACATAGGTGATGAACACGATGGGGGTGGACACATAGATGATGAACACAATGGGGGCGGACACAATGCTGGCGGAGAGGGCTCGCCGCCGCCGCTGGCAGCCTTGCAGGCCGGTCGTCGCGGGTGGTAGACATTGCGTGTTTTTCCTCCCCTTTAAAAGACACCTACGATGGGGGCCCGGGGCAGACAATATACACGTAAGTAGTAATATTATATATTATATACAATATATATAATATTATATACAATATATTGTATATAATATATACAATATATATAATATTATATACAATATATTATATACCTGTACAGTGTAACTTGCCCAACGTGGTGGCGCCCGGTGGAGAGGAGAGAGGCTAGCTCTCGAGTCTGAAAGGGCCTGGCATTTGGGAGGCGGACACGCTAGACACACTCAGACTCCAGAGATAGCGCTAGAGCAAGCTGCTGGAGAACAGTGTACACAGTCAGAGATAGTGCTAGAGCATGCTGCAGAACAGTGTTCACGCTTGCAGAATAGTGTACACACTTAGATAGCGCTAGCGCACGCTGCAGAACATTCTGTTCTTGCTCGAGTAAGTTTCTGGCCCGTTGGGACGTAGCGTCGCAGACTCATAGAGGGCGCCGAGCGGGGCGACTAGCAAGGCCACGCTAAAGCCTAGAGCATGCAGCACGCCAGTGTTTGAGAGAGAGTGGCAGCGTCTCAGTCTTCAGCAGAGAGAGTCTCTCCATGTTGCGCAAATGGAGTTGACGTTGGGACGTAGACTCCAGCGCGACGCACGCGGCAGACTCCAGACTCCACAGAGAAAGACTAAATAGTAAAGCAGCAAGCTTGAAGTCGTCAAAGGCCCAGGCATTGGGTTCTTTAAAAAGAGCAATTTTTTATTTTCAAAGGAAAAAAATTACTAATTTTCTTTTCTTTTTTTCAAAAAAAGGCAGTTGAATTATAGAAAAAGGAGGAATCCGATGTTACAATGGCCACGTGTTGGCTGCTGATTCAGTCTGGCCAATTGGCACACACAGTGCACGTGAAAGCATGTGCGACGCGTGGGAGCGGAGAAAAGGAGTGGTCTGAAATGCTGACGCCTCGCGGTGGTATCTTTGCATGGCGAGCCCTCCAACCTGGAGCCTGATCGTTCTACGGCCTTGCTGGTGATGAGTTTCCTCTCACCTCTCCTCCTTCTTCCACTTGAGGATCGAACTCCCTTCTTTCTCTGGTGTTCCTAGCCGCCGGCTCCTTTTCTCACTCTGGTCGCCGGGTGAGGCTTGCAAGGGAGCTTCATCTTGCTGATTGGCACTTCCTCCTTTGTCTCTTCCAGCACGGGCAGTTCTGGCTCGGACCACGCTTCTCCAAACGGGGGGAGGATGGTGCTGGTACTTTTATCTGTTTTGCAGGCTCCCTCGACAGGCCTCTGGACGGCAGTCCTTCTGAGCTGCTTCTTTTCTTTCTTGATCTTGAGTCTAGGTGGCGGAGCCCCTTGGCAGAAGAAGGGGACTAACTCTGGGGGGCATGTAGTTTCCTCACCCTTTTGGCTGATTGATTTCGAACCTTTGGTAGGAGCCCTTATGGGCCCTTTGATCTTTCATCTTGGACCACCAGGACGCCTTCCTCTCTCGGGGACGGTTAAGATAATTCAGGATTCCTCTGCACTGAATCTTTTCCCTTCTTTGCAGGTGCACAGAAGAGGTAGCTGAGGCTGGTACAGGACTCTTCTTGATTTGGGGCTCTGCTTTCGATGACTATGGCAGATCGGTGGCCATGCGGTTGTGGACTATCCTGAGATGATTTGCCGAGATGCGTGGGCCTCTCCAGAATTCCTGGTGGACAGGCCAACAGTGTCTCTATGTAGCCGACATGTCACTTTGCCCTAGCTTCCTTTTTTAGCTTCTCTTGGTTGATTCTTAATGTCTGCATGTCTGATGTATCTCCTCTTCTCCTGTGAGGGGGAGAGTTAGGTTTGTTTACTGCATCCTTCTGATAGCTTCTATTAATGCTCTGTCTTGTGAGAGGATTAGGATGATCTTGTCTCTGGTTTTTTCAAGTAGTTCCAATGTGTAATCTGATTTCCTCTTTTGTAATTTATTCAACAGCCTCTTCTCTAGCTTGAATAGGGCTTGTGTTTGGTTGTTCCAGTATCTGATGCATGTTGTGGTTAAGCAAACAGCTAGAGGAGGGCCCTTAATTTCAGGGTTATCAAAAGTGACAGCTAACCTCTGCAGCCATGCATGCCATAGGTACTCACACCTTATTGCATTCCAAAGAGATGTAGAGCATCCTATGTTTTCTCCTAGAATTGTATTCTTCCAGTTTACATCTTTCCCCCATCTTAGAATAACTGCATGCAACTCTTTGTAGGATTCTGAGATGTGATTGCAGTGTATAAAAATGTGTAGATCATCCTCAGGAAGGCCACATCTAGAACATTGGTCTGTGGCAATGTTGAACTTGGCTGCCTTGCACTGGGTCCAGATGGCTCTGTATGCAATCAACCATGCGAGACAAGATTTCTTGGGTTCTATGTGTGGACTCCACAGCTCCTTGAGGCAGCTGTACCATCTTTTCCTGTCCCAGGCTATGTTCCATCTGCGGTTCAGAGTAACCTGAATAGGGGGGGACTTTTCAAGAAAAGGAATGGGTAGGAGGGGTTTATTCTTTAACCAGCGAAGGGCCAGGATGTTGAAGTTGGGGGGTCTACTGATTCTCCAGATTTCCTGGGTATTCCATTGGATTGTTCTGCTTTGTATTAGGTCTAGTTCTGGGGTTCTGCAGTCGTATTTGGCTACCAGCTCTGCTCTTGTGAACCAAGTACCGGTGTAGGGGTTAAAGATATCTGTCCAAGTTGCGAGTCCTTTTCTGTGCAGATTAAGGGCTATTTTCTCTTCTTCTGGTTCTAGTATCGGATGAGGAAGAATAGACCACCAGCAGGAGTCGACGGCTATTAAACCTTGTGATTTCTTGTCATTGAGATTGATGGACAGTAAACCTTTAGACCTGAACCAGGCTTTCCAGATTGAAGTAACCAGATGACTCCCTTTAGGGGTAATGGGGTGTTTGGATGCTACTATGGTGGTAATTGGTAGATTTAGCCATTTATTGTGTCCGGTGATTGTAAATCTGGGGAGGTCTTTGACCAAGAGCTGGGCCCAGTCTTCAGTTGGATTCTCCAAAGCTCTGATTATCCATTTAGCAGCCAATCTGTCAGCAAGCAGACGAATGTCTATAATCCCCAGTCCTCCCTTGGCTTTGGGGACCATACAGATATCCCATTTAACTTTAGGTCTGCTTCTGATCCATGGGTCACCTCCCCAAAGGTAGTTTCTGCATAGCTTGGTGAATTCATTGAGATCAGCATCAGGAGGCCTCCAGCAACTGAGGAAGTAAATCGTAGAGGGGATGATGAAGTGGTTGATGACCATAATTCTACCTGCTAGAGACAGTTGCTTCCTTTTCCATCTCAGCAGCTTACTTTCTATTTTTTCCATTACCCACTGCCATCTTTGCTTCATTGACACCCTGAATCCCATGGGGATTCCAAGAAGCCTGAAAATTTCCCCATCTTGGATGCTATGACATCCTGTTTCCATGAGCCGCGAGGGGGGGGGGGTACAATGAGAGTTTTGATACCTGTTTTATTGTGATTGACTTTGGATCCTGAGGCCTCACAGTAGGTTTGGAGACAGCTCCAGAGTACCTTGATATTCTCCTCTTCGTTTGCTATGAGGCTGTTGGTGTCATCCGCGAACATCTGTGTGCACATTTGCTCTCCGTTAGGAAGTTTGATGCCCACTAATTCTCCTTTGTTTATCTTGTCCTTTATCAGCCAATTGAGCCCATCTGCAGCTATAGCATAGAGGAGGGGGGCTAGAGGGCACCCTTGTCTAATACTTTTTTCAAGAGGGAATGGGTCTGATAGCTCTCCATTGAGAATAATTTTGGCTTTGGCATTCCCAAAAAGTGTCTGAACCATATGGGAGAACTGGGGTCCCAGACCCATATCTCTTAGGGATTAGAGGATGTAGTCCCACTAGATTCTGTCGTATGCTTTCTCAAAGTCGATCTTGATAAAAAGGAAATCCTGGCTGGATTTTTCTGCATAGTCGAAACCTTCCCAAAGGGCAATTATGGAGTCCAAGATGTAACGACCTTTGATGAATCCTTTTTGTTCCCTTGAAATCCAGTGTTTCATGTGTTTACTCAGTCTAATGGCTAGCACTTTGGCTAAAATTTTGTAAACACTGTTAAGCATAGTGAGAGGTCTCCAGTTTCCCATGATCTCCTTGGGGCCTTTTTTATGGATCAACTTGATGAGACCTTCATTGATTTGTGTTGGCAGTGCTCCATATTTCAGTGATTCATGCCATACTTTGAGGATGGGGCCTGTTAGCACCTCACAAAAGGATTGAAAAAACTCGGCAGGGAGACCATCCTCACCTGGGCTCTTGTTAGGTTTGAGGGAATAGATGACCTCTTTGATCTCCTCCTGAGTGATGTCTTGCTCTAGAGTAGCAGCTATGTTGGCTGGGACTGTTGTAGGTCTGACTTGTTTTATTGCTTCCATTGCGGCTGCCTTGGTTGGGGAGGGGGGTCCTTCTTCCTGGAAGATGTTGCTGTAGTATTCAGTGATCAGCTTTCTGTTCTCAGCTTGGTTCAAAGCCAGGGTTCCTTCCTTATTTATTAGCAGGGGGATATGCTCTTGCCTTTGTTTGACCTTGAGAGTTTTAAACATTTCTTGGCTTGGTCTGTCTGCTTTTCCTGTCCACCATTCCCTGGTAAATAGCTTAGTGTGTTGCAGAGCTATTTCTTCTTCTCTTTTGATCCTGGCTCTGATCTGGTTGGTATTGGCTGGGTTGCCAGAGGCCTCTTGCTGTTGCAGTTGCACTTGGAGCTTTTTGAGTCTGCTCTGCATCTATGGGCTGAAACCTCTTTTCTGACCTGCCTGAGAAGGTTTTGGGTAGACTTGACGGCGAGATTCCAAGCTTTGGCCGGAGAGAGGTTATTGGTGAAGAAGGAATCCCAGATGAGTTTGACTTCTTCTTGAACTAATGGCAGTTTAAAAAGGGCTGGATCTGTGTGAAACCAGCAAGCTTTGTGTCTGTGCTCCTGGTTGTCCATTGTAGTAATGACAGGGTAATGGTCTGAGATGCATGTGGTTATGTCTACAACACATTCGCATCTGTTGAATTTGGAAAAGATTTCACCACTTGCGTATGCTCTGTCCAACCTGGCTTTTCTGACAAGGTCGCCTGAGGAGTAGTTCTGCCATGAAAAACTTCCTTCTTGACCCAGATCTTGCAGATTGAACTTATGTTTTACCTTTTCCCAAGCTTGTTTCTTTGATCCTGCCAGGGCTAAACCTTTGGATTTGAATCTGTCTTTGAGGGTTTCTACCATGTTGTAGTCTCCCATTATCAGCAATGGTGCTCTTAGTCTTAGCATAGATTTCCAGGTCCTGGTTCTCAGTTTCTAAGGGCCGTGGGCATACACACCTACAAAGGAGAAGTTGTTCATATGGAATACTATCCACTGGTTGTTGATGTCTATTTGAAAGTCTTTAAGATCCTGGATGCTATCATAATGGATGCCTACTGCCAGGCCCCCGGCTCCATGAGGATGAAGTGAGTGTACCCAAAAGTGATCGGGGGAGATGGTGTGGAGCCTTCTGTTCAGTTCCTCTCCTGACGTCTTAATCTCCACTAAGGAGATGAAGTCCAGATGTCCTTTTGTTTTGATCCATTGTTTTACTAGCTGTGCTTTCTTAGAGTCTGAGAGACCTTTGACGTTGAAGCTTGCAGCTTTCATTATCTTTTATTTGGGGGTTTGTGGGGTCCTCCTTTCGAGATTGACTGAGGGGTGGAGCCCAAGTGTGCTCTGCCTCTCTTGAGTTCTTTGCTTATCTCCATGTCATTGGGGTTTCCAGTTGGTGGGATGAGGCTCTTTTCAGTGGCTGATGTGACTATTGTGTCCATGTCAGCAGCATCCAGATTGTCGATTTCCGTGTCTAGCCTCAGCTTGTTGATGGGGGTATTTTCGACAGTGTCATTTTCTTCTTCCGCGTCCCCTGGATCTGGAACAGCTGCAAGAACAGAGTATCTGTTTGGTTTGACTAGAGGGTGAGGGGGCTTGGGCTTGGTGGCTGGTTTCCTTCTATTGACTTGAACGAATTCAGAATCTTTTATGGCTCCGGAAGACTGAGGGGGACCGAGAATCGGGTTGGATTGACTAGGGTTGAAGGGGGGGTCTTTTTCAGCTACTTGGGGGAGGATGATCTGTGGGTTTTTTATGGGACAATTTCTGATGAGATGCCCCTGTTTCCCACAATGGAAGCATGAGTTGGGAAGGTGCTTATAGAGGATAGCCTGCGAGTGAGAGAACTCACCACAACCTATTTCTATCTTGTCTGGGAGGGGGAGGGCAAGGTCTAGTTCGACTAGGACTTGGGGGTGCCATGCTGGGTTGTAGTCCAAAAAGGCTTTGGTTCCTAGAATTTGACCTAAGGGGGCTAAAATAGCTTTGATCCAGGGGTTTAAGTGGATGGGGAGATTAGGGAGCTCGACCCATACTGGATACACTGAGGATTTGGGACCGTCTGGGTTGAAGTCCTTAGACCACCTCATGAAGCAAAAGGGTATATGTCTAAACATCCATTGGCCCGAGCTGATGACCTTCATTGCCATGCTTGCATCTTTGAATAAAAAGAGGTAGTATCCTTTGGGAAGGGCTTGTGTAAGAGTCACCTCTATTCCAAGAGGGGACCAGCTTTCTCTTATCCAGGCTCTCATGGCTTCCTTAGATGGTCTCGGCCCAAAGAGGAGGCCCACCAGGCATCTTTCTGTATAATCTTCTACTTTGCTCCTTACCTGTTCTATTGGCAGATTTACATGAACAGTGGTGGCTGCGTTATTACCTCGGTCGGTGAAGTTGGCTGTCTCTTTCAGAGGGACTGTTTCTGCTACTGCCGGTTCTTTTGCTGACGATCTGGCAGCCTCTTTGTACTGTTCCTTGTTCTTCATGTTTAAGAGCTGAGCTTTGGCATCTTTTAATTCCTGTATCAGTCTTGAGTTTTCGTCCATTACTGCTTCCATGATAGTCTCTCCACTCCACGATTTTTCAGGATGGGGTTCCACGGGTTGGGGGGGGGCTAGCTGAGAGGTTGAAGGAGAAGCTAAGTTGAAGTGACTGCTGAGCATTGGACTTACTTTTGCAGGTGATGCTGAAACGGTCTGAGGTCTAATCAGGGACGGGCTCCTCCGCTCAGTGCCCATGCACTTGGGAGGGCATCCGCCCGCAGAGAAGAAGAGCCTGCGCTGCAGATTGAAAGGGCAGAAAACAGGGGAAGAAATAGAGCTACTTCAAAAACTTGAACTTGTTGAAATTTTTTTTTAAAGCTGCACTTCTGTTCTACTTAAAAATTACTAATTTTCTTTGTCCTAACAATTAAACTCAATAAAACTGATGCAAGTGAAATTAAAGAGGACAGTCTGTGACTGTACACTGGCAGTGGGTCAGTGACGGTTGGGCTGCTTCTGCAGTGCACCATGAAAACCATTAGAAAATTGAAATTATTAATTAAACAAGTTACAAAGGCTTTAAAAATTAAGGCATTATAATTTATGCATACTATCAACTAAAAGTAATGTAAGTGAACACATTTGTCATTAACTAATTCACTATTAACAAAGGCTTTATTAATTTACTATTAACTAATTAGTAAGTTAATAAGTACTAATTATTAATAACTATTACTAATTTATTAATTATTAATCAATATAAAATATATATTTAGTATCGATTTAAAAATTATAAGAATTATATTAATAGTTTAAAAGTCTTTGAAGCTTGAATATTTAACATTTTTTAAATGTTTAAAATTTTAAATAAAGGTCAAATAATTATATAGCTCTAAAAATTACAATTCATCAAAACCTTCTATTTATATTTTTTCAGGTTAAATCTTAATTTTAATAATTCACATTACACTAAACCCAGGTTTTTCATAAACACTGGTAATCCCACGTAATCAGTTCACTCACTTTTAGGGTCTTGACTCTTTAAGTGACTTTCCTCGTTTTTCTATATCCATTTGAAAGATGTTCTCATTGTTCTGAGTTCTCTCTAAAAGACCCTTTTTAGTTACGTCACTGCGCGAAGCTACTCTACTATCTAGGACCATGAACAATGCAGTATAAATTTGTAGTGGACCAGAGCAATTATTAGACCATAATTTATGTACACTTTTTTTTTGATTTTCCAATCTTCTTAGGGGGCAATGGTAGGGTTTATTCTTAATTTGAAAATTTATTATATCTTTGTGCATTACCTCTCCTCGGATAGGGGGATGGTTGCACGATGCCACATAGTGGCTGCCATACTTTCTTCGGTAAACTCGTTTTATCGAGTGGTAGAAAGATGCAGCCCTCTTTTTCAGCAAAATGCAAGGGCGTGCGTGCATAAGACTTGGGAAAGGGCAGCGTGGCATGGCCTTAACACTATAAGGCATGGGGCATTTATGGAACTGGAGGCAAGGGATCAACAGGTTGGAAATCTCAGCACGAAGCCTAATCAAATGAGGGTTGTCGGATGGACTTTTCAAAACAGGACTAGGTTTACTATTTTGGTAAACCAAGCCTAATGGAGGCCGTTTTTTAACACGTGCCACAGCCATAGGATTTGTCATATCATTGTGCATGCGAATCATGCAAGGCATACCATAGTTCACACATAAACCATGGTTTGAACGAATGGTCTGCAGGTGTGAGAGTTTTAAAAATGGAGCCAGGTTTACTATTTTAGTAAACTAGGTGTTAGGTCGCTATAACACCGCTACGGGCGCTACCACAAGAGGGGACGGCCTCTAGCTCACCACCCAGCCATAGAGGAAGAATGAGGATTGCCCCTCATCCCCCAGGCTATATAGTGTGTGGCCTATCGTCCACACTAGCCTGGCCGCCCATGACTCCGCATGGGCGTCCTCTCCCACTGGATGGCCACGTCCTTGGCCATCCGGTCGGTTTTCGTCCTCGAAAACAAACTGGGAAAACCTTTTGGAAATTGCACTACGGTGTTCCCAGGTAGCTACCTCCTCATCCCTATCTGTCCATTTAACAAGTACCTCCTGGTACACTTTATATCGGGTTTGTCTATCACGATACTCTAGAATCTTTTCAGGTTCATGTGGTATCTTTGGTGGCTCTATCAAGTCCACCAAAATCTCTGGAGAAACTGCGTTCTCTAACCCGTGAACTGATTTTTTCAGTTTACTGACATGGAAGACAAGATGGACTTGAGAACTCTCCGATAACTCAAGTTTATATGCTACGTCCCCAATCTTCTTAAGGATTTTAAAAGGACCACAATATCTCGGAGAAAGTTTATCACACTTTCTCGTTTTCATGGTTTCTAACTGCGCAGGAACCTTGAGGAATACAAAGTCACCTTCTGCAAAGGTCACCTTTCTACATCCTTTATCCGCATAAGTTTTAGCGCGATCCTGAGCACTACGAATGCTTTCAGGTGCGGCTCTGAGCATATCATTCATATCTTCAAGGAAATCCTTGACAGATTGAATCTTCTCCTTTTCTAGGCCTACAGCCATCGGAGATCTCGGCTGGAATCCATACATTAACATGAATGGTATAAATCCAGTCGCTGAGTGTTTGGAGCTGTTATAGGCAAACTCCAATAAGGGCAAGTACTCTTCCCAATTAGATTGCTTCTTACTAACATAAGAATGCAACATATCCTCTAGAATTTGGTTAACTCTTTCAGTTTGACCATCAAACTCCAGATAATCCGCCATACTCATACTCAGAGTAGTATCCAACTTTTTGAAGACTTCCCTCCAAAAATGACTGTTGAACTTTCTATCTCTATCCAACACTATATCTGCAGGCAGGCCATATAGCTTGTAGAGATGTTCAATAAGAGTTTTGCCAACTCTGGCATTTTAACAGTTTTCTTCGTGTGGCGATAAACTTTGCCATTTTAGTTAACCTGTCCACTACCACCCACACCGAGTCATTCCCTCGACTCATCTTGGGTAAATCGGTAATGAAATCCATAGAAATGATTTCCCATTTCCCTTGAGGAATCTCCAGCGAATGGAGTAATCCTCCAACCTTAAGACATTCATGTTTATTGACCTGGCACTTACTGTATTTCAGCACATAAGTCTGGACGTCCTTAAACAAACTAGGCCAATAAAACTGTCTTTTTACTAGTGCGTAGGTCTTGTGAATCCCGGGATGACCCGCACTTGGACTATCATGACTTTTTTTAAGAATTTGGGCCCGAAAGTCACCTATAGTTGGTACACATACTCTACCCTTGTAGAGTAAGTACCTGTCTCGTCAATGGAGTAATTAGCATATTTCTCCCCCCGACGAAGTTTATCACTTCCCTTTGAAGCCGTGGCAGTCAAAGGTGATGAAGGGCCTACATCAGAGCTCTCCTGTTCCAAACTATACCCAGAAGACACGGCTGGTCTCTCCGGACTAACTCTCGGCTCCCAACTATACCCAGAAGACACGGCTAGTCTCTTCGGACTAATTCTCGCTTCCCTTCCCGTTGCACCTTCGGTCAGTCTCTCCGGACTAGCACTACGTGCCAACGAGGGAGGTGGTCGCGTCTGTGAAGAAGTGCGTACACGTATAGCGCACCAGACCTCTGTAAAAGATGGATCATGCTCACATAAACCACGTAGTGACTCCAAGAAATCATTCTTGAAGACTGTGAAACTAAGTTCATTAATTTGCGGCATGCGACTAAGTGCATCTGCCACCACGTTATACTTACCTTTTTGGTAACGTATCTGAAGGTCAAACTCCTATAGAATCTCCGCCCACCAAACTTTTTGACCCTTCAGTTCAGTTTGACTTGAAAGCCATTTCAGACTTTCATGGTCCGTCCGGACCTCAAAAGTAGCACCATATAAATAGTGTCTCCACTTTTTCAGTGCATAAACTATGGCTAGTAACTCTCGCTCATAAGCCGAGTAGTTACGCTGTGCACGATCTAACTTTTTACTCTCAAATGCAATTGGGCGTCCCCTTTGCATAAGTACGGCCCCAATGGCCTCATTACCAGCGTCTGTTTCCAAAACAAACGGCTCATTTGGATCGACAATAGTCAAAATAGGTGCAGCTGCTACAGTCACCTTGAGCTTATCAAAGCTCTTCTGTTGGGCTTCCCCCCAACTAATGTTTTTAGTTTTTGACCGTAACTGGTCAGTCAACGGGACTGCGATCTTCGCGTAATCCTTCACATACTGTCGGTAGAACCCCGACATGCCAAGAAAAATCTATAGTTCGAGATTCTTCGGTGCTGGCCATTTAAGAATAGTTTCTACTTTTTCTGGCTCCATCCGCGTACCATCGGCGGATATAATATGGCCAAGGTAGTGAATTTCTGTTTCAAAAAATTCACATTTGCTTTTCTTTGCAAATAGTTTATGCTTTCGTAACAACTCGAACACTAGACGCAAATGCTCTATGTGTTCTTTCTGTGTCTTACTGTACACAAGAATATCATCTAGGAAAACTACTACGAATTTTCCCAGATATGGACGTAAAATGCTGTCCCCATCAGCGTCATAAACATCGCTGTCCAGCATTGGTTAGCCCAAATGGCATAACCAAAAACTCAAAATGCCCGAAAACGGGTCCTAAATACTGTCTTCGCAACATCTTCTTGTTTAATTCTAACCTGATGATATCCTGATCTCAGGTCTATTTTTGTAAAGTATCTCGATTCATAGAGTTGATCAAACAACTCATCCATGCGTGGCATTAGATACTTATTCTTAATCGTTATCTGATTAAGAGCCCTATAGTCTATGCACATCCGCATAGATCCGTCTTTCTTCTTTACCACCCCCAGGCTATATAGTGTGTGGCCTACCGTCCACACTAGCCTGGCCGCCCATGACTCCGCATGGGCATCCTCTCCCACTGAACCCCGGATGGCCACATCCTTGGCCATCTGGTCTGCCGTCTCGTCGGTCTCACAGGCGTTACAACCTACGTGACATTAGGCCTACTGGAAGCTGCTTTTTTACATGTGTTGCACATGCGATCTGTCGCATCATTGTGCATAAACCATGGTTTGAACAGTATGTGGGATCAAATGAGGGCCATTGGATGGTCTATGATTGTGAGAGTTTTAAAACACTAAGGTCAGGATTACTTTCTTGGTAAACCATGCTAAGCCGCTTTTTTACACGTGTCGGGCATGCGATCTGTAACATCGTGGATGTGAATCATGTAAGGCATACCATGGTTCGTGCATGAAACGGTGCATGGGATTGGAGTGGGCTTCTTTGCACCTTCTATGTTTTTTGCCTAGCATTGATTTGCCTTCACTTCTTTGCACCTTTTGCCTAGCATTTTGAAAGTCCACCAAATGAGGTAAGCCCCAAATATCAATCCTATTTAATATGTGGCATAGAAAATAGTGTTTTCCAAAATCAATGCTTGCTCTATTGTTAGATATGGCAAGGCTAACTTTGCGTGTGAAATAGGAGGGAAAAGTAGACGAGGGACATATGGAGCCTCGAAAGAATCCAAGGGAGGTCAAAGTAGGGGATTCTTCTACAAAAGGGGAAACGACAAAAAGTAAAGAAGCATGTAAGTCCCCTAAAAAGCGGCCTTGAAAGTGAGGTGAGAAAATGCAGATTTCCCTTACATCACCGAAAGCAACATTCAAGAGGAAATTGTCGATCAAACGGCAAAAGAGGGGCACTATGGACATAGAGCAAGAGGAGATAGACAAATATTTGGAGGAGAAAGAGGAGGAAAAAGTAAATGAGGGACGTATCGAGCCTCCAAAGACTCAAAGGGAGGTCGAAATAGGGGATTATTCTAAAAAAGAGGGAACATTAGAAAGATCTCAAGCATGTGAGTCCCCTACAAAGTGGCGAAGGTGGGGTGATAAAACCCCTTTTTCCCCTATGTCACCAAACGCAACACTCAAGACGAAATTACACATCAAACGGCAAAAGAGGCACACAAGGGGTAGAAGGAGATGGACTAAGAGTTAGAGGAGAAAGCCAAAGAGGTTGAGGAGAACAAAGAGTCGGAAGGAAAAGCCTGGTGGATGGAGGAGAACGACATGCTGCAACAACAGATAGAAGTGATAGTCAAGAAAAAAGTGGAACAGTTGGTAAGACAAAAAATTGAAGAACCTATTGAATCATGAAGTGCATGAGGTATGTATCAATCTACTATACTTTACATAAAATCCCATTAGTTTTGCTTGTGATAGTGAATGTAAATTTTAAATGTTTAGGCAAAGTGTCCTTATAAAGTTCAATTTGAGGACAAAAGAGGATAGCTCTCCTTTGCCGAGGAGATGAGCATTGTCCGTTGTGTGATGTGCTGACTCACATGGAGCAACATCTAAAGCCAACCATGACATTACCATAGATGTGCCATAGCAAAAAATGAGGTAGCTATGTAAGGAGGAGAGATTGGATCTCAATCCCGAGCAGACCTTAAAATGCTCAAAGGAGCGTTTCCTGGATGTTGAAAGGAAATTTTTCAATAACTATAAGAAGTTTGAAAGAGGGCAGTATGCAAAAGTAGAATCTTGTTGGGATCAAAGGAGGTTTGTAGAGCAATTTGTGAAGAAAATACATGTCAGATAAGCCCGTGAAAATTAAGATGAGTGAAGACAAATTATCGAGGGTTTTACAAAGCATAAAAAAACATTACATTCTCATTTTTTGCAAGAGTCTTTCCGGCCCTTTGATTCTCAATTTCTTGCTTTTTTATGGTTTTCTTTTTCCCAGTGAAGGACAAAGTCCTTTTTGTTAGGTAAATCCAAGGGGGATGTTGACCAAAATGAGGGAGATAATGATGATGATGATGTCCAGGATGAAAGACATGATGAGCATGATGTTGGAAGTGATGAGGTAGATCATGTGGATCCTTGATCGTGTGTGACAAATTCAATATCGTCGTGCTAATTTTTGTAGTGTCATCAATTTCCCTTTCAATCATCTCAAGTCCTAAGGAGACCCCTCTCTATGTCTTTGAAATCAAGAATGTGCAAAGACATGTTGCACGGGAGGCTCGGGGAGGTCACTATATAAGAACCATATACATTGTGTGCATTAGGCCTATATATAAAATCCCTTATCTGTGAATTTGGTAAAAATAAAATGAACCTTGTTTCTTTATAAATGTTGGAATTAGGGTTGCAGGAAAGCACACAAAGCTTGGAGAAGAAGAAGCAAGAATGCACACAACACACAATGTATTAGATTGTGTCAATGTACAAAAGATTAGTTAGCCCTAGAATAATGGGCTTATATACAAGCCGGGGAAAAAAACCTCCTAAAGAGGGAAAAAGTGCCCCAACGGTCCTAAGTGTGTTCACACACATCACTGCCTATATATATGGCAACAAATCCCCTCTGGGAGTGATGGTGTGTGAACGAGAGCTGGCACTCATGTATAGGGAAGTGCCATGCCCGAAGTAGATCAGTCCACAAAGGGGAGCAAGCCCAAAGCTTTGCGAAAAGCTTTGAACTTCTCACGAGGAAGCGCCTTTGTGATGAAAAGATCGGCGAGGTTGTCCTGTGTTGGCACATATGCCAAGCTGATCTCTCCTGCCGAGAGTCTCTCCCTGACATAGTGATAATGCACCTCAATGTGCTTTGTGCGAGCATGAAAAACTGGGTTTCTCGCAACTGCCAATGTGTTCGGACTGTCAGTGTGTGTAGATAGAGGTGGCAGACTCCTGTCCAACACCCAAGTCAACCACCATAAGCCATCTGAGCCACACACACTCAACCGTAGCTGTGAAAGGTGCCCTGTACTCAGCTTCACAACTAGAAGTGGCCACATTAGTTGCTTCTTGCTCAACCAAGATATGCATGAGCTACCAAGCATGAAACAAAAACCACTTATGGACACTCTTGTGTCATAGCAACCAGCCCAATCTGAGTCCGAAAAAGCATGTCAATCTGGCGGCAACAATACCCCCTTGGGATAAAACAACCCAAGATGTATGGTGCCACTCAAGTAGCGAAAGATGCGTTTAACTGCCTTCCAATGCTGAGACCCTGGGCTATGCATAAACCTGCTCACTTGTGAGACTACAAACTGAATGTCCAGCCTCGTAATGCATACATAAATGAGGCAACCAATAGCTGTCTGATAGAGTGTGACATCAAAGTGATCTCCAGCATCATGAAGACTCAACTTCAAACCTGTCTCCATTGGAGTAACGATAGGCTTGCGCAGTCTTCAAGGCCAAATCTCCGCAATAATGTCTCAATATACTTTGTCTGACACAAAGCAATACCTCCATCACACTGCTTAAATTGTATCCCCAAATAATGATGCAAATGCCCCAAATTTGACATCTCAAAAGAGGCATTCAAATCAGCAATATGACTCTCATTTGGTCCTGTGAGCAGCATGTCATCGACATAGAGAGCAATGATTAGATGTACATCATCCACACGTTTAACATACAAAGTGCTTTCTATTAGACTATTCTGAAAACCACGTGCAGTCAAATATGCATGTATCTTTTCATACCAAGCTTGTGGAGCTTGCTTTAGACCATATAAAGCCTTTTTCAACTTGCACACTTTGTTTTCCTGCCCTCTTTGAACAAAACCATGAGGCTGCGATACATACACCTCCTCATGCAAATCTCCATTCAAGAACGCTTGACCAAATATAGCAATGCTTGATGGTCCACAAAAAATATGAATTTGTTTGCCAAAAGGTAATGGCAAAACTTTTTTACTGCATATATCATGGACAATCCTTCTCTTTCTGTTGTGGTATAATTCTTCTCAGCATTGTTCAACTGTCGACTAGCATATGATTGGGAAATCCTTATTATGTTCTCCCGATTGAGCCAAAATACATCCAATTGCAAAGTTTGAAGCATCAATATGGACATGAAAGATTTGGTTCCAATCTGGTGCCCGTAAGATGGGTGCAGTCACTAATGCTTGCTTCAACTTTTCAAAGGATTCCTCACACTCATCTGTCCAATTAAACTTTACAAGAAGAGCATATAATGGTCTGGCTAGGACAGCGTACATCTAGATGAATCGACGATAATAACCACAATGTCCCATGAATGTTTGTACCCCTTTAGGGTTGATAGGCCGAGGTAATGAGACAATGACATCAATTTTATCCATATCTGTTGAAATCCCATTGCGAGAAACAATATGGCCCAAAATTTTTCCTTGTCTTACCATGAATTTGCACTTATCAGGATTCAAGCATATACGATAAAGTTGACACTTTTGAAACACAAGTCTGAGGTGTTCTAGATGATCATCACGCTCTTGTGAGTGAACACATAAATCATCCATGAAGATCTCAAGAAATTGCCTAAGGTACTCCTTGAATACATGACTCATTAACCGGCTAGGGGGCATGTGAACTCTTTTCCTCGGTACCCGGGCAAAACACAACCAAATCTTTATAAAGGAATCCCACCAATACAGTGGTCGGGTGGTTGGCTAGCCCATGGGCCTAGGCTGGATTGGAGAATTCTTACGAAACAATTAAGATGCGATTAGTTACGTTAGTTAGATTAAGTCCTGAGAAGACCTTGTTCTAACCGCTGAAAGGTTGCTGGTGCATTTGTTAGACCAAATGGCATAACACGATAGGCAAAGATGCCATCTTCAGTAGCAAAGGCTGTCTTGTGTTGATCCTTTGGATCAATTGACACTTGATTGTAACCGGAGAATCCATCCAAGAAACTATATGCCTTTTTCCTTGTAACTCATTCCAGAACATGATCTGTGATTGGAAGTGGGTAATGATCACGTACAGTTGCTGCATTTACCTTCTTGAGGTTTACACATACTCGAAGTTTTCTATTTTTCTTGGGCACCACTACAATAGGGGAGACCCATTTAGTGTGTTCAATCTCATAGATAAATTCTACCTCTAAGAGCTTGTCTATTTCTTCCTTTATCTTCCGTGCGAAATTTTCATTGTAAGTATAAGGACGTTGCTTGGAAGGCTTAGCATCCTCTCGCAATGGAATTTTATGCTGACATATGCTTGGATCAACTCCTTTGAGGTCTTTATAACTCCAAGCAAAAACATCGTGATACTCCTTTATTGTTTGAATTAATAACTTCTCCTCATCTAAGGACAAGTCTGTGGCAATCCACACATAGCGAGGCTCTTCTCTTGGCTTAGCAATATCAATCTTTTTTGCATCTTCTGGACCATCATATGAAACCCCTGGCATGCTTGGTTTTTGTCGCATGGGCTGTTGAAGAACAATCTTCCGATCTTGAAGAGTATACTGTGTGAAGTTGGGGGGAACATTGAGACCCTGTTCTTGTCCACTTGAGTCTTCACTCATTGAAGACCATGTGGTTTTGAGCCCTCCTTTGCCATCTTGCATCAGATTTTTTTGTTCAACCGTTGTCTTTGCACTTCCGACACTCTCTTTTGAATCGGTTTTAGACTTGAGTTTTGGTTTTTGTTTCTTCGTTTTTTTATGATTTTTGCTAACAGTTTTTAGCTTTTCTCCTGCTTGGAATCCATCTGATCGTTTTACTTGGTCTTTGATACTATCTTGTGCTTGGACATAATATAGATATCCGTTCTTTCCTGAGAAGTGAGGTGGTGGTCGAGAGTGTTCACTCTTAACCTCCTCCTTTTCTTTTTGTAGCCTCTCACGTTGTTCCCTCTCATCTTTTTTACGAATTCTCTTATGGCTCTTATAGCATTTACGTTTAGGTCGGCTTCGAGGGATCTCTACTTGAACCTCCCTTCCTCTCAAGAGTAGGCATGCCTTTCCTAACTCTTCCTCAGGGATTATCACATTATTATCAAAATCAGAGTCCCATCCATCTTCCTTATCAGCATCATTAGCAGATTCGAGTGTTAAATCCTCCACTGAGACTTCCTCGACATGCAGTGCTATTGTGGATAAATTCCTATAGTACAAATCATCTAGAAGGTCACGTGGTTGTACCATTCGTATAGGAATAATGTCATATCCATCTGAGTCACAAAATTGAATTGGCTTAGGTAAAGCACATGTCGATAATGTTGCAAGGACATGACTCCATTCTAGTGGATCAATTAAATGCTCAGGGAAGGGTTGTAGAGTGTATGCCTCATCTGATACACTTCAATTACCCTTAAGTCTCCCAGTGTTGAAATCCCTACATGAGGCTCCGCACATCCACAGATCTTCTCGCCCATCTGATAATGTAACTCTTGAGCCATCAAATGAAGCAGAATCAAACTCATCTATTGGAGACCTTGTTACATCACGATATGAGTGATTCTTTAGGTTGACCCTTGTGATGACAGAATCATGTCAGAGGTACAAATAATTATATCCCCAATCTTGAATCATTTGAAATTGTCGCATGAATGGTCTACCCAATATCACTTCATAGTTTGGATGTTTTCCAAAATCCACTACTGCAAAGGTGTGCTCATATTCAATCCCACATGTGGTGACCAATATGTTCTCAAGCAGCCCGAGGGGATATTCTAAGCTTCCATCTGCTAGCTGCAAGCGCATCCTGGTACTCCTAATAGCTGGTTTGCCCCACTTTTCCCAAATGGACCGTGTCACAGTGCCCACTCCTGCACCACTATCAAGTATTGCAGTTGAAGTTACTTTTCGCACTTCTAATGGGAGGGTAGCATTTCCCT
Source organism: Cibotium barometz (assembly GCF_041138505.1). NCBI lineage: Eukaryota > Viridiplantae > Streptophyta > Polypodiopsida > Cyatheales > Cibotiaceae > Cibotium > Cibotium barometz. The sequence goes on along the minus strand of NC_141049.1, from coordinate 18,490,550 downwards.
GATCGTCCTCACAAAATTTTCCTACTTTGTTGATAGGAACTAGCATAACATGCTTTGTCTCAGGGTGTATAGTACAATGATGGTGACCCTTTTGTAGCAATACCTGCTCTGACAAACATGTGGCAATATCATTCCACAACTCAGGTTGAAGCTTTATCAAATCAAGCAAAGGTAAGGTACAAGCCACTGGTGCTGACAAAATAGCTTGCACGGTACTCATATCCTTCTCCTTTGTCAACCTTTTATGCATGGAGGGTATCAGTTCTCATATTCTCCCAAATATGATGGTAAGGTTTTCATTGTATGCTTACTTCTAGGAGAAACAATTGTTTGAACTTCCTCCTGGATGCTTGGGCGACTAGAATTGTTTTCTGTGCCCCTGGTAAAATCCACCTCAGAGAATGGAGGCGAACTAATAGAGGACATGTTCTCATTAACTTTCTCATGAACTGCTGCCCACATCTCATTTGCCATGTCCTCGTTAGCATCAATCACTTCATCATTGCATGGGAAGGCAAGGCTAGGTTGTGGCAGAATTCCTTCTTTCAATGGTCAATTGGTGCAGACCTCTTGCTATGAGCTTGTGAGATGAGCTCACTTCTCATTTCCCGACTTGATGACACTTCTGGTATGGTTTCTAATGTTGGATTAAGAGAGGTTGGGCCCCGAGGAATAGGTGGTGGTGGTCCCTCAAGTATTGACTGAGCTTCTCGAATGAGTTGCTGATGTGCAGCTAGATTGATCTTCTCCTCACGAGGGTTTGGGTATTCTTGAAGCTTCTTGGGTAGCTCAGACAAAGCTGCAATGCGACTTCTATGAGCATCAATGATGGCATCTAGAGTCTCATTCACTTTATCCACAAAAACAGAACCCCCAGAACTATCCTCGGTAGTACTAGTCTCATCTTGTTTAGCACTAGGCCCAGGTTGAGGTTGATGCTCCTCATGCACTTCTTGGGATGTAAAAGATTGATCCTTCATGTTTTGTTTAGAGGCTTCTTGAGAACTAGTGGATGCACTTTTAGTTCGCTTGTTTCGGTTCTTTTTCCTCCTAGTGGTCTTTTTTCTATTGGACTATAGGGTCTTGTCCACTAGATTTGCCTTTGCATCCCTAGTTCGAGGTGTCTCATCAGTCTGTATTTCGGCATTTCGTGTCTGTGATCTAGTCATGACTCTAAGTGGCACGACATCCTCATTCTCAGATGAAGGTGGTGATGGAACTGCCCCTACAAGGGTGAGTGAGACCTTTGGTTGAGAGGTGCCTTCCTCATGTGGTTTCAGCAAACAATCCTTTGGGAAGTGTTCTACACAACACCCTAGACAATATCTTTCAATTGGTGGAAACTGTGGTACTGTTGTATTGGATCGAGCTGTTTGCCTTGAGCGATGTGGTAAGATGGTCCACATGCATCCCAAATTGGTGTGGGTTCCCTATTACCAGCCTCACCAAACCCCTCCAAAGATCTTGTCACTCGCATTTCAAGAGGTGCATTTATGGGAGGCCGAGTTGGCTCCCCTACCCTCTGATTGTTATAGTGAGAAAAATGTTGTTGTGGTGTGATCTGTGGTCGCACTTTTGGTGTCGGATAATGTCTTGGTGCTAGAGTTGGGCTACTAGTAGCAGTGGTCCACTTAGATGTTGAGGGTCCTTCTCTAGTGAACTCTCGTAGGGGAGAAGCAACTGTTTCTCCAAGAAAGGCTGTCTCTCCTGGTTTGGCTGTATTTGTTGAGAACACTTCCATGAATAATGGATGTCCTTTCCAAGTGAGCTCCCGAATCTCCTTCCAATCTAAGGTTCGGTATTCATTGGCCCATTTATCAACTATTCTGTTCATATGTCCTGCAAGCTTCTCAACTACCACCACCAGTGCTAGAGGAAGATCTAGCTCTGGCAATTTAGTTGTGGCATAATATCCCTCTAAAGAGTCCTTATAGACCTCTTGAAGTGGGTCATCCTATAAGACCTTTGTCACTGGAATTTGTCGTACAAACTCCCATTGGTTCTCAGCCCCCTGATCCATTTTGCTCTTGCCTTTCCTATCCCTTTCCAAATTTAGATCTACAAGAAGTAAATCATCTATGGATGGCTTTGAGGACTGGGCATTGTGGATGGCCCAGGCATGTCCGGCTCAATGAGCCAGTCATCTCTAGACTCCCTTGCTTTAGAAAGCTTCGATAAGTCTAAGAACTCGGTTTTATAGAGCTCCCCTAATTTGTCTACATTTTCTGGATGGTAGGTGACTTCGTAGCGAACACCATCTCCACCCATGTACATGTTACCCTGGTCATTGACTAGAGGTGCTCTATCAAGTTCTGAGAAAATGTCTGCGATCTTAACAAGATACTGTTGTTGTGGATCCCTAAAGATCTCAGCTCCTTGAGCATTCGTGTAGACATATTGGAGTCTCACATTGAGTGTTAACCCCATGGTGTCGGCTTCAAATGGATTAAAAGATCTTGTGGGTGTCCTATTTGGGGCTAAGGGATGACTATTTGACGGCCCTAGATTGTCCATGGACAATGAGCTAGTTGTTCTGGAGGAAAGGGTATCGGATTGGGATTCGGAAAGGGTTTCAACAATATCTGCCAAATTTCCTACCGGTTGGGTCCCACTTTCCTGCGTAGGTACTCTAGAAGGTGCCCTAGACCCTATGGTAGAATCTATAAGACGTCCCGACCGCAAGTGCATAAGGTCAATTTTTTTTGGTTTTTTATGTTATATATATATATATATATATATATATATATATATATATATATATTACCCTACCTGACCACTAAATGCAACTAAAATGAGTATGTGTGTAGCTATCTAACCTCTTTTTTTTTATTTTTATTTTTTAATGAACGATTTTATTTTTTTACTTTTTTTTTCTTTTTTTCCTAATTACAAAAAATATGAATCACGCTAAAAAAATACTAATTATGCACAAAATTACAAAAATTTTAAAACAATGCAAGTAATCCTAATTATGCAAAAAATTAAAAAAAATTAAAAATTACAAAATATGCAAAGAATATGGACTCCTAAAAAAACACATAATTTATAGATTTTTTTTTTAAATTTCTATTTCTTTTCTTTTGTTTTCTTCCTTTTTCTTTCTTTTGTTTTTTTTTTTAAACTAATAAATTTTATACTAATTATATAAAAATATGAATTACGCTTAAAAAATACTAATTATGCACACAATTACAGAAATTCTAAAAAAAAGTGCAAGCTACTTTAATTATGCAAAATTTTACAGAAATTTAAAAATGAAAAATAGACTAAAATTTATTTTTTTTATTTTTTTTATTTTTTTTCTCTTTTTTGCTTTTCTCTCTTTTTTTTTCTTTCCTCTTCTTTTTTGCTTTTCTCTCTTTTTTTTTCTCTCCTTTTTTTTCTTTTTTTTTTAAAAAAAATAAAATAAAATTTATTGTTTTATGGTTTTTTTTTATTTTTTCTTCAATTAACAAAGAAATTAACAATAAAAATAATAAAAATAATAAAAAAATAAAAATACCACTAACCTTATCACCTCGAATCTCTCTGCGCCGCAGGTACCTTATCACCTCGAATCTCTCTGCGCCGCGGGTACCTTATCACCTCGAATCTCTCTCTGCACCGCTGGTCAGACCACCGCCTTCATTTGCTTCTGTCAGCCGCCACCGGCCCCCACGCAACGACGACCTCTCCACTTCTCTTGCTTCAGTCTTCTTCACCGGCCTCAGCTGCCTCTCGCCGGCTAGCTACCGCCCGCTTCAACGCCATAGCCTTCCGCCTTCCACGCTTCCCACTTAGACGCAGCCTCCACGCCACCCACTTCTACTGCCACGTCAGCTGCAGCCCCCACGCAACGACGACCTCTCCTCCGCCCTTCTACAGGCTACTGCGCGCCTACATCTGCTTACGGCCAACGGCCTTACGACCGCCACCTCCACACCTCCCACAAGCCTTCGCCCGGGGTGCTTCAGTCGCCTTCTACAGGCTGCAGCGTATATATATATATAAATATATATATATGTATATATATGTATATGTATATATATATATATGTATATATATATATATGTATATATATATATATGTATATATATATATATATATATATATGTATATATATATATATATATATATATATGTATATATACATATATATATATTTTCAGCCGCCTTCAACGGATGCAGCCGCCCTCACTATCTTTTCTTCTGCGCCTCACTGCCAGCCACGTCAAAAAATACAAAAACAGAAAGCACTTAAACCTAATTAATGGCGAGATTACTCTACCGCAATGGGATTTTATTTATTTTTTTGCTTCTAATCAAAAAACAGAAAACACACAAGGCGCCCTTGAGATCACACACTCAATGCCCTTGCAAACTCTAATCTACCCTAATCCACGATTTTGCAATCAATGGAGCACTTAGTAAGAAGTAATGGTTAACACCCTTCACTAACTTAGGTGTGCGTTCCCCGGCAGCGGCGCCATTGTTTGTGACATCATAGCATAGCGGAGGCTACACTCCAACCCACACAGATTGTCAATCCATGAATGCAACCCGATTAGCGCATAGAGGCTATCCCGAATGGGAGAAGATTAGTTAACCACACACTAATGACTTCTAATCCTACTCAATCCTTCTTCAACCATCAAGCAATCAATCGTTGATTCCTTCTCAATCTAACATAATCAACGCATCAAGATTAGGCTACACTTAAGCACAAAAATGCAACTCATGCAAAGAATCTAACATGCAAAGAGCTATCACACAAGCCTCAACTACACATCATTTCATGCACAAAAATGTAAAAATGCCTAATCCACCTAGATTAGCAAGTGTGTAGACCACAACCTCATATCATTGAATACGTAGAGAATAGAGAGTACAAGATTGAAGCAAGAATGGAGATGGAGAGCCTTGGGAGAGCACATGAGAAGGAGCTATGGAGCGAGCTCTCTCTATGAGCCTCTCAACCAAATGACCAAAAAGTCCCCTTAGCTCTCAAATGAGCCACTTTTTATACAAAAACTCTAAAACTCTCAAAAGTTCCCATGTGGGATTATTGTCAAGCCCACTCCCACATTCATCTACAACTTGGAACTCTTTACAAGAGCCCTAAGTGTCTTTTTTGTTGCATCCTTGCATTGATCTTCACTCGTCACGCAACAACTGAGGTCAAAGGTAGGTGAGGCTTTTGAAAAAGGAGGGCAAGGTTATGGTGCCAGAGAAGTAGCCACCTTAAAGGTCGAATGTGTGAAGAGGCTATAAGCTAGCAAGGTAAGAAGGCAAGGGGCTACATACATCAGTACAATCTTCTTTGTCTGGACACATAGGAAGTTGAAGAATCGGGACCTTGCCAGATGCCTTATTGTAGGTGACACCTTGCAGCTCACAACACTCTTCCCATGTCTTGAACTGTGTATTTTTCCTTCTTACATGTTGCGCCGCAACTCTCTTTAGATCTAGAAGAGCTTATTTCTCTTGTAGACTAAATGTATACCACCCTATAGCATTTGATATTAATATACCCAATATTAATTTAGAGGCTCAAAATACTTAGGGAAAGCAACATTAGGCTGCACATTAGGGAGGGAGAGAGAATCAAAACTAGAGAGAAATAAACATTTTAATTTGTTACCAGTTCGGCCTTCCACACTAAAGTAGGCCGTAGCATTCACTTTAATGACTTTTTTAAAGATACCAAGATCAAGAAGGAGTAAATTATTCCACTTTAAGGTAAAGGATTTAGGTCCAAAAGTAAAAGAAGGTAGAATTTGCTTTTTCACACACCTAAACCCTTTAAAGAGGTACTAGAGGTCTCATTTCTGACATGAATTTATTGATGTGGTGAGCGAGTATTTGATTTGTTGCATAAAAAGTTGTACAAGAAGAGTGCCCTTCTACCCACCTTCACTCAATACATTTTTATGGGCTTTTTTTGAATAACTACATGCATTTGATCTGCTTTAATCATCATCAATAAAGCAACCTACCACTAAGGCCATAGCATTCACTTTAATGATGTTTTAGAGATACCAAGATCAAGAAGGACTATTATTCCACTTTAAGAGGTAAAGGATGCAGGTCCAAAAGTAAGAAGGTAGAATTTTCTTTTTCACACACCTAAACCATTAAAAAAGGTACTAGAGGTCTCTTTCTGGCACAAATTTGTTGATGTGTGAGCGAGTATTAGATTTGTTGCATAAAAAGTTGTGTAAGAAGAGTGTCCTTCTACTCACCTTCACTCAATACATTTCTATGGGCTTTTTTGAATAACTACGTGCATTTTATCTGCTTCAATAATCAGAAAAGTAAGGGCTATGTTGAGCTTGGAAAGCAACATTAGGCTGCACATTAGGGAGGGAGGAGAATCAAAACTAGAGAGAAATAAACATTTCAATTTGTTACCAGTTCGACCTTCCACTAAAGTAGGCCGTAGCATTCACTTTAATGACTTTTTTAGAGATACCAAGATCAAGAAGGACTATTATTCCACTTTAAGGTAAAGGATTTAGGTCCAAAAGTAAGAGAAGGTAGAATTTGCTTTTTCACACACCTAAACCCTTAAAAGAGGTACCAGAGGTCTCATTTCTGACACGAATTTATTGATGTGGTCAGCGAGTATTAGATTTGTTGCAAAAAAAGTTGTACAAGAAGAGTGCCCTTCTACCCACTTTCACTCAATACATTTCTATGGGATTTTTTTGAATAACTACGTGCATTTGATGTGCTTCAATCATCATCAAGAAGGCAGCCTTCCACTAAGTAGGCCATAGCATTCACTTTAATGATGGTGGCTGTTTTAGAGATATCAAGATCAAGAAGGACTATTATTCCACTTTAAGGTAAAGGATGCAGGTCCAAAAGTAAGAAGGTAGAATTTGCTTTTTCACACACCTAAACCCTTAAAAGAGGTACTAGAGGTCTCATTCTGATGACACGAATTTGTTGATGTGGTGAGCGAGTATTAGATTTGCTGCTGCATAAAAAGTTGTCCAAGAAGAGTGTCCTTCTACTCACCTTCACTCAATACACTTCTATGGGCCTTTTTTGAATAACTATGTGCATTTTATGTGCTTCGGTAATCAAGAAAGTAAGGGCTATGTTGAGCTTGGAGAAGAAGTTGCGACGACTGAGGTCAAAGGTAGGTGAGGCTTTTGAGAAAGGAGGGGAAGGTTATGGTGCCAGAGAAGCAGCCACCTTAAAGGTCCAATGTGTGACGAGGCTATAAGCTAGCAAGGTAAGAAGGCACGGAGCTACATACATCAATACAATCTTCTTTGTCTGGACACATAGGAACTCGAAGAGTCGGGACCTTGCTGGATGCCTTATTGTAGGTGTAGCTCACAACACTCTTCCCATGTCTTGAACTGTGTATTTTTCCTTCTAACATGTTACGCTACAACTCTTTTTAGATCTAGAAGAGCTTATTTCTCTTGTAGACTAAATGTATACCACCCTATAGCATTTGATATTAATACACCCATTATTAATTTAGAGGCTCAAAATACTTGCAGGGAAAGCAACATTAGGCTGCACATTAGGGAGGGAGAGAGAATCAAAACTAGAGAGAAATAAACATTTCAATTTGTTACCAGTTCGGCCTTCCACTACTAAAGTAGGCCGTAGCATTCACTTTAATGACTTTTTTAGAGATACCAAGATCAAGAAGGACTATTATTCCACTTTAAGGTAAAAGATTTAGGTCCAAAAGTAAGAGAAGGTAGAATTTGCTTTTTCACACACCTAAACCCTTAAAAGAGGTACTAGAGGTCTCATTTCTGACACGAATTTATTGGTGAGCGAGTATTAGATTTGTTGCAAAAAAAGTTGTATAAGAAGAGTGCCCTTCTACCCACCTTCACTCAATACATTTCTATGGGCTTTTTTTGAATAACTACGTGCATTTGATCTACTTCAATCATCATCAAGAAAGCAGCCTTTCACTAAGTAGGCCATAGCATTCACTTTAATGACTTTTTCAGAGATACCAAGATCAAGAAGGACTATTATTCCACTTTAAGGTAAAGGATTTAGGTCCAAAAGTAAGAGAAGGTAGAATTTGCTTTTTCACACACCTAAACCCTTAAAAGAGGTACTAGAGGTCTCATTACTCAACTTTGCTTTAGCACAGCTTATCATCCAGAGACCGATGGCCAGACTGAGAGAGTCAATCAAGTAATTGAAGACATTCTCAGAGCATATTGTGGACGGGAACCGAGAAGGTGGATTCAATACCTTCCTCTGGTAGAATTTGCCTACAATACATCTTATCATCAAAGCATAGGAATGTCACCATTCAAGGCACTCTATGGGCAAGAATGCCTGTCTCCTCTAAATTTCTCTGATCCAACCATAAGAGTTGAGGCATCCAGGAAAATGCTCAAAGAAATGGAGGAACATAACAAGGCAATCCAAAAAGATATTAAAGCTACCCAAGATCGACAAAAGCTTTATGCTGACAACAAGAGGTCTGAAAGGATCTTCAAGGAAGGAGACAGAGTTCTTCTACGAGTCCGACCCAAACGAAGTTCTCTATCACTCGGGAAATATAAGAAGCTCAGCCCTATTGATGTGAAAGACATGGGCTTTCTTTGAATAACTACGTGCATTTGATCTGCTTCAATCATCATCAAGAAAGCAGCCCATAGAATTCACTTTAATGACTGTTTTCGACATACCAAGATCAAGAAGGACTATTATTCCACTTTAAGGTGAAGGATGCAGGTCCAAAAGTAAGAAGGTAGAATTTGCTTTTTCACACACCTAAACCCTTCAAGGACGTATTAGAGGTCTCATTCTGGCACGAATTTGTTGATGTGGTGAGAGAGTATAAGAGTGTCCTTCTACTCACCTTCACTCAATACATTTCTATGGGCATTTTTTGAATAACTACGTGCATTTTATCTGCTTAAATAAGCAAGAAAGTAAGGGCTATGTTGAGCTTGAAGAAGAAGTTGCGAACGACTGAGGTCAAGGTAGGTGAGGCTTTTGGGAAAAGAGGGCAAGGTTATGGTGCCTGCGAAGTAGCCACCTTAAAGGTCCAATGTGTGAAGAGGCACGGGGCTACATACATAAGTACAATCTTCTTTGTCTAGACACATAGGAAGTTGAAGAGTCTGGACCTTGCCGGATGCCTTATTGTAGGTGACACCTTGCAACTCACAACACTCTTCCCATGTCTTGAACTATGTATTTTTCCTTCTTACATGTTGCGCCGCAACTCTCTTTAGATCTAGAAGAGCTTATTTCTCTTGTAGACTAAATGTATACCACCCTATAGCATTTGATATCAATACACCCATTATTAATTTAGAGGCTCAAAATACTTTTAAGGAAAGCAACATTGGGCTGCACATTAGGGAGGGACTAGAGAGAAATAAACATTTCAATTTGTTACAAGTTCGGCCTTCCACTAAGTAGGCCATAGCATTCACTTTAATGACTGTTTTAGAGATACGAAGATCAAGAAGGACTATTATTCCACTTTAAGTAAAGGATTTAGGTCCAAAAGTAAGAGAAGGTAGAATTTACTTTTTCACACACCTAAACCCTTAAAAAAGGTACTAGAGGTCTCATTTCTGACACGAATTTATTGATGTGGTGAGCGAGTATTAGATTTGTTGCATAAAAAGTTGTACAAGAAGAGTGCCCTTCTACCCACCTTCACTCAATACCTTTCTATGGGCTTTTTTTGAGTAACTACGTGCATTTGATCTGCTTAAATCATCATCAAGAAAGCTACCTTCCACTAAGTAGGCCATACCATTCACTTTAATGACTTTTTTAGAGATAGCAAGATCAAGAAAGACTATTATTCCACCTTAAGGTAAAGGATGCAGGTCCAAAAGTAAGAGAAGGTAGAATTTGCTTTTTCACACACCTAAACCCTTAAAAGAGGTACTAGAGGTCTCATTCTGACACAATTTTGTTGATGTGGTGAGCGAGTATTAGATTTGTTGCATAAAAAGTTGTGCAAGAAGAGTGTCCTTCTACTCACCTTCACTCAATACATTTCTATGGGCTTTTTTTGAATAACTACCTGCATTTTATCTGCTTCAATAACCAAGAAAGTAAGGGCTATGTTGAGCTTGGAGAAGAAGTTGCGGACGACTCAGGTCAAGGTAGGTGAAGCTTTTGGGAAAGGAGGGCAAGGTTATGGTGCCTGAGAAGTAGCCACCTTAAAGGTCCAATGTGTGAAGAGGCACGGGGCTACATACATAAGTACAATCTTCTTTGTCTAGACACATAGGAAGTTGAAGAGTCGGGACCTTGCCGGATGCCTTATTGTAGGTGACACCTTGCAACTCACAACACTCTTCCCATGTCTTGAACTATGTATTTTTCCTTCTTACATGTTGCGCCGCAACTCTCTTTAGATCTAGAAGAGCTTATTTCTCTTGTAGGCTAAATGTATACCACCCTAAAGCATTTGATATCAATACACCCAATATTAATTTAGAGGCTCAAAATACTTGTAGGGAAAGCAACATTAGGCTGCACATTACGGAGGGAGAGAGAATCAAAACTAGAGAGAAATAAACATTTCAATTTGTTACCAGTTCGGCCTTCCACTAAGTAGGCCATAGCATTCACTTTAATGACTTTTTTAGAGATACCAAGATCAAGAAGGACTATTATTCCACTTTAAGGTAAAGGATTTGGGTCCAAAAGTAAGAGAAGGTAGATTTTGCTTTTTCACATACCTAAACCCTTTAAAGAGGTACTAGAGGTCTCATTTCTGACACGAATTTACTGATGTAGTAAGCGAGTATTAGATTTGTTGCATAAAAAGTTGTACAAGAAGAGTGTCCTTCTACCCACCTTTACTTAATACATTTCTATGGGTTTTTTTTTAGTAACTACGTGCATTTGATATGCTTCAATCATCATCAAGAAAGCAGCCTTCCACTAAGTAGGCCATAGCATTCACTTTAATGACTGTTTTAGAGATACCAAGATCAAGAAGGACTATGATTCCACTTTAAGGTAAAGGATGCAGGTCCAAAAGTAAGAAGGTAGAATTTGCTTTTTCACACACCTAAACCCTTAAAAGAGGTACTAGAGGTCTCATTCTGACACGAATTTGTTGATGTGGTGAGCGAGTATTAGATTTGTTGCATAAAAAGCCGTGCGAGAAGAGTGTCCTTCTACTCACCTTCACTCAATACATTTCTATGGGCATTTTTTGAATAACTATGTGCATTTTATCTGCTTCAATAATCAAGAAATTAAGGGCTATGTTGAGCTTGGAAAAGAAGTTGCGCGACGACTGAGGTCAAAGGTAGGTGAGGCTTTTCGAAAAGGATTTTAGAGATACCAAGATCAAGAAGGACTATTATTCCACTTTAAGGTAAAGGATTTAGGTCCAAAAGTAAGAGAAGGTAGAATTTGCTTTTTTTACACACCTAAACTCTTAAAAGAGGTACTAGAGCTCTCATTTCTGACACGAATTTATTGATGTGGTGAGCAAAAATTAGATTTGTTGCATAAAACGTTGTGTAAGAAGAGTGTCCTTGTACTCACCTTCACTCAATACATTTCTATGGGATTTTTTTGAATAACTACGTGCATTTTATCTGCTTCAATAATCAAGAAAAAAGGGGCTATGTTGAGCTTGGAGAAGAAGTTGCGAGGATAGAGGTCAAGGTAGGTGAAGCTTTTGGAAAAGGAGGGCAAGGTCATGGTGCCAATGTGTGAAGAGGCTATAAGCCTTCAAAGGTAAGAAGGCAGGGGCTACATACATCAGTACAATCTTCTTTGTCTGGACACATAAGAAGTTGAAGAGTCGGGACCTTGCCGGATGCCTTATTGTAGGTGACACCTTGCAACTCACAACACTCTTCCCATGTCTTGAACTGTGTATTTTTCCTTCTTACATGTTGCGCCGCAACTCTCTTTAGATCTAGAAGAGCTTATTTCTCTTGTAGACTAAATGTATACCACCCTATAGCATTTGATATCAATACACCCAATATTAATTTAGAGGCTCAAAATACTTGTAGGGAAAGCAACATTAGGCTGCACATGAGGGAGGGAGGGAAAATCAAAACTAGAGAGAAATAAACATTTCAATTTGTTACCAGTTCGGCCTTCCACTAAGTAGGCCATAGCATTCACTTTAATGACTGTTTTAGAGATACCAAGATCAAGAAGGACTATTATTCCACTTTAAGGTAAAGGATTTAGGTCCAAAAGTAAGAGAAGGTACAATTTGCTTTTTCACACACCTAAATCCTTAAAAGAGGTACTAGAGGTCTCATTTTTGACACGAATTTATTGATGTGGTGAGCGAGTTTTAGATTTGTTGCATAAAAAGTTGTGCAAGAAGAGTGTCCTTCTACTCACCTTCACTCAATACATTTCTATGGGCTTTTTTTGAATAACTACGTGCATTTTATCTGCTTCAATAATTAAGAAAGTAAGGGCTATGTTGAGCTTGGAGAAGAAGTTGCGAGTGTTGAAATTAGAGCATTGTGATGAGCTATGGTGGATCAAACACTAGAATCAACATCATTAACAAAGTGATTAGCAAATAATTAAGACGTAATTAGTAGGTAATTAATAAATAGATTAATGTAGGCATGGATAATCAAAAACCAACAAATTCTCATTAGGCCAATGCCTCAATTTATAGAGTTTACATCCAAGCATCAAATCCCATTGATTTCTCCTTGATTCACTCCCAGAATATCTCCACCTCTTACTTGATTCTCTCCACCTCTTCACTTTTCTCAGAATATCTCCCAGAATTTCTCCACACTTCCTAAATCTTCTCATGCTACCCTTTATTCTCTCCCAGTAGATTCTTCTAACCTTTTCACAGGTTCTTTCACATTTACACATCCTCTTTTACAGCCTCTATCCAAGGGCTTGTTCCCGCACACACCCTATTCACTTGTATTTTCAACACCTCTCCTCAAGTGAATAATCCTAGCACACCTAGACCCTATACCAAGTTTGCCTCCCCTTACTTGATAGTCCGCGACCAGTGTCTGCTCCTCCCCTCAAGTTAACTTAGCACACCTGGACTCTATATCAAGTTTCTTTCTTACTTGACAGTCCGCGAGCGACGAGTGCCTCAAGTCCCTAAACTCCATAGTCCTTGACACTCTCTCTCTCTATGTGTCCAAGGCTACTATAAGTGCCCGCGACCTTGACTAAAGTGCTCACACATACATCTATCTACCACGTGGCCTACATCATCGGTGGCTCAGAGGTGGTTTTACTTTGTTGGGGCAGGTTACATTGGGTTGTGGGGTCTCTCTCTCTCTCTTTCTCAAAGATTTTCACATGGCTCCTCACTCTTTGGAGCCTCACATCTTCTCTTTTCTTCAGTCTTCTTGTCGTGGTAGCTTCTCTCCATGCGTCCATGTCTTCTTTCAGTCTTCTTGGGGTAGCTTCTCTTCTCGTGTCCATGTCTTCCTTCAATGCTTCCTTTAGATTTTCTTGGTGTGGATCTTCCTCTTGGAAGGAGATGTTCTTCTTCTTTCATGGCTAGGGCCATGAGCTTGTCCGTCAGGTCTTCTTGCTCCATGATGTGAGCAGCATGTTTAAATGTTTTACTGACAGTTTCTGTGGGCTTTTTATGTTCATCTTGTGTCATTATACAATGCAAACCCAAATTTATGCGGGAGGTCTTACCTCTTGCCTTATTCTGAACAAGGGCAGTGTCTGATCCCATTTTTACACTGATGTAATGTGCCCAATACATAATGCGTATAGCATTTATTCTTATGCACATTCCAAATGCAACTCTGGCTGTGAATAATCTTGAATTTGAGTGAGATTTATAGGCATTAACCAAGGGTTAAATGCAAAATGATGATTATCCCAAATTTATCAGCATAATTTTTTCAAAAATTACATTAAATCAAGGGTAACCAATTTGTACGGAATGATTGGAGTATCAAACCAACTCCGAATTGCAATCTGAAGTTATAGGGATCTGTATCAGATACCTAATGGTTAATTTGAACCCTCAATTGTACCAAAATATAGTGATTAACACTGATTAATCACTGATTAGCAAATTAATCCACTATTTTGTGTGCAAAAAATAGAGTATGCGGGGAGTCTAGATCTGGTGCCTTAGACTTCAAATGAGCTCAAATGCTTTCAAAGCCATCAATAGCAATGAGTCTAGTAGAGGATTAAGCCAAGAAACATAAGATTTGACCAAATATTGAAAGCTTAATCTCTGTTTTACCAATGTCACCTGCAGATTTGATGAAGAGCTTGGATCTCACTGTAGACTTGATGAAATTGAATTCTGTCTTCACCAGCTTGTAGAGCATGCTTGAAAACCCTTGGGGCTAAGAGGAATTAGAGCAATTTGATTTGATGAAGTGGAAATTATTGATTTGCTGTAGAAAAATGGAGCTTGATAAAAACGCGATTTCTCTTCATTCGGTTGGCGATTTGCGCTTTTGATTTGACTGGCTGGAGGAGCAATGAGTTAGCTATCTATGGCTAGAAGGGTTTGGGCTAATTTTATGTGTGCAAGGAGAGGGAGCTCCTCCACTGGCTGGGGGTACAGAGGCTAGTTGAAAAAAGAGGAAAATTTTATAATTTTCTACTAATCCTAATTAGCAAAATAATTAGCAAGATAATGGGCTCACAAAATGATGGATTCTAGGCATGGCTCTGATACCATGTTGAAATTAGAGCATTGTGATGAGCTATGGTGGATTAAACACTAGAATCAATATCATTAACAAAGTGATTAGTAAATAATTAAGACGTAATTAGTGGATAATTAACAAATAGATTAATGTAGGCATGGATAATCAAAAACCAACAAATTCTCATTAGGCCAATGCCTCAATTTATAGAGTTTACATCCAAGCATCAAATCCCACTGATTTCTCCTTGATTCACTCCCAGAATATCTCCACCTCTTGCTTGATTCTCTCCACCTCTTCACTTTTCTCAGAATATCTCCCAGAATATCTCCACAGTTCCTAAATCTTCTCATGCTACCCTTTATTCTCTCCCAATAGATTCTTCTCACCTTTTCACGGGTTCTTTCACATTTACACATCCTCTTTTACAGCCTCTATCCAAGGGCTTGTTCCCGCATACACCATATTCACTTGTATTTTCAACAGCGAGGACAGAGGTCAAGGTGATCACCTGTAATAATCAAGTCATCCACATAGATGACTAGTAAAACAATCCCATGCTGTGTCTTCTTCACATAGAGTGAAGAATCTGCTGTAGAAATCTGAAAACCAAGTGAGATAAGATATCTGCTCATCTTATCACTCCAAGCACGAGGTGCTTGCTTTAGACCATACAATGCCTTTTTCAACCTGCATACGTGAGTGGGATATCTAGGGTGTACATACCCTTCTGGCTGTGCCATGTATACTTCCTCTTGTAGATCTCCATTCAGAAATGCATTCTTGACATCCATCTGATGCATTTCCCAGCCATTAGCTACAGCCATAGCAATGACTGCTCTCACTGTGCCCATCTTAGCCACTGGGCTAAACGTCTCATCATAATCCAATCCTTGGGTCTGTGCATAACCCTTTGCTACCAATCTTGCTTTATGTCTCTCAATAGACCCATCAGATTTGCACTTTACTTTGTAAACCCATTTACATCCAATAACATTCTTGTCCTTTGGTAGTGCAACCAAGTCCCATGTATCATTATGGACCAATGCGTCCATCTCCACATCCATTGCTTTTTCCCATACATGCTCTTCAATAGCCTCTGTATAGCATGTAGGTTCCACATGCTTCACCATAGATGTCATGTATGCATAGTGCATAGCAAAATCTCTGTATGTCAACCTGTCAACAGGATATCTGACCCTCTGGGATCTCCGCAATGCATGCGGGTCACTCTGTACACCTGTGACTCTAGCATGTGGTGGCACATATCTGTCCTGTCTAGCACCAGGTGTGCGTAAAACAGGTATGCCAAGCTCCTCATCCAAACTTTCAGAACTGGATGACTCATATCCTGTGATTCCAATTCCTTCGACTTTCTTTTTGCCTTTATCCATAGCACTACTCCCAGTGCTTACGCTCTCATGCCTCAAACGTCCTGACCATGGACGTACACTACTACTCTCAGCTTCTGCCTGCTGGCCCAGACATAGTAGTTGAACTAGAACTTGCTTGTGATGGCAAGTTCACATGTACATCAGCCTCAAGTGACTCAATAACACCTTCATCTTTTGCCTTATACCAACTAGCAAGCTCATCAAACACCACATCACGTGAGATGACCACTTGTCTAGTTTGTGGATTATAACACTTGTAGGCTTTTCGATCCTGTGCATATCCAAGAAATATACATTTCTCTGCCTTAGGATCCAACTTTCTTCTCCTTTCATCAGGCACATGCACATAGGCTATGCATCCAAAAACTTTAAGATGTCCAATGTCTGGCCTGTAACCTGTGAGCCGCATCTCTGGCGTGCTTCCATGAATGGCTGCTGTAGGTGTTTTGTTCAATATGTATACTGCAGTAGCAACATGCTTCTGCCCAATAGTAATCTGGCATGCTCTTTTCATTAAGCATCGCCCTTGCCACTTCACATATAACTCTATTCTTTCTTTCAGCCACACCATTCTGCTGAGGTGTATACCTGCATGTCAACTGTCTTCTTATCCCATGCTTCCTCAAGAAATGCTCAAAGGCCTTTGAGGTGTATTCACCACCTCCATCTGTCCTCAGACATTTAATCCAACAGCCATACTGCTTTTCTGCAAAAGCTTTGAAATCCATGAATTTTTCCAATACTTCACTCTTCTCCCTGAGAAAGTATATCCATGTCATCCTGCTAAAGTCATCAATGAATGTAACATAGTATAGACTGCCTTTGATAGATGGGTTTTGTGCAGGACCCCATACATCACTGTGCACGATCTCAAGTGGCCTGTTACTCATATTTCCTTCTCTAGGAAATCTCAATCTTGCCTGCTTCCCAAACTGACAGGCTTCACAAACATGCATATGTCCATCATATTTGAACCTAGGCAATCCATTGACAATGCCTCTTGTTTGCATGTTCTTTAATCTTTGTATATTTACATGGCCAATTCTCTTGTGCCACATATCAATATCCTGTACCACATTCCTGCTCTTTGAGAACATGGCTGATTTTAGCTCAGGAATTCCAGCATCCAGCTTAAACAGTCTTCCTTATTTCTTGCCTTTAGCAATCACTCTACATCCATGTTTAAAGTCTTCAACGAAGCATCCATGCTCATTGAATCTAACCTGTAATCCCTGTTCTACCATTTGACCAACTGAGGCCAAGCTTTTAGTGATCGAAGGCACATACAGCACATCTGACATAGACTTTGTCTGACCATTATGCATGACCAATGGTACACTTCCAACATGTGTAATGACATGCTGGGTATCATCACCTGTTTCCACATAGCCTTTGACATCCATTGGCTTCATGTGCTCAAACCATTCACCATGGCATGTCATATGGTTTGATGCTCCTGAGTCCATGTACCATGTATCATCATTCTCAGCATTTGTCGTCATAGAACCCACAACATGCTTCATGGCAAACAAATGATTTGCAGTTCCATCATTGCTACTTGATGCATGGTTGCCACCATGTTGTGCATAGTTTCCACCATAATGACCACCACGTTGTGCTCTTCCCCCTCTCAAATCATTCTGTTTGCGAAAGCAATCTCTCGCCATATGACCATATTTACCACAATAATGGCATTCCACATCTTGCATAGAATTTTGTTGGCCTTGCCAACGTCCTCGACCACGGGGGTTACCTCTGCCTCGCTGAGGTGCATAACCACGACCACCTCGAGCACCATAAGAAGGCTGAAAATTCTGTTGTGGAGGCCTATCCTGCCATCCACGACCATTACCACCACGTCCACGTGATACGAATCTCCCCTTGCCTCTAAAACCTCTCTGCGAGTAAAATGCCTGATTTCTGCCATCATCATGGCTAGAAGATGCATCCAAAAATGAATCACTGAGCTTGATTTCCTCAACCAATAAGAGTGAAACCAACTCATCGAAGTCGGGTAGACCTGTACTCCTCACTGAGATAGATGTATCAAAAGATTTGTATTCCTTGCCAAGACCACGCAAGGTAATATCCACCAAATCATCATCAGGCATGGGGGCATTTATTGTGGCCAATGCATCTGCAAACTTCTTGATTTCTTGCACATAATCATGTATGCTCCTTTTATTCCTTTTCACATTGTGTATCTGCTGTCGCAATTGAGACTTGCGAGCACTCGTATCTGTATCAAACATTTTGACCAAAGTATCCCATGCATCTTTGGGATTCTCAGCATCCTGAATGTGTATGAGCATAGCATCAGATATACATATAGACAAATAATGCAGCACTTTGAATGCTCTCTCTGACCACTGCTTATGAGCAATAAGCTGCTGCTGTGTAGGTTGCCGAGGTAGCTCTGGCTCTGGCTCAGCACCTATAATGAGATTCCAAAATCCTTTCCCTTTCAAGAAACTCTTTATCCTGTACTTCCATGCCTGGAAGTTCTTCCTATCCAGCTTCTCACCAACAATCTGAACTGGATTATCCGACATGTTGCTCAATGCATACACCTTCCGCACACTTCAAATCTGTAAATGAGCCTTCCTCAGCTCAACCACACTCCAATTAATGTTCCAGATACTCCAAGGTAGCCAACAAACTCCAAATTTGATGTAGAAAATCAACCTGTAATCACCCAAGATGAACTGACTCACGCAGTGCGGGATACCCTGAATTGACACGCCTTCCAAGGCTCCAAATCGCAATGTAATGGTGCAATCAAGTATAGGCAACTTTCATTGACACCTAATGAACCTCAATGTTGAGTATCAACTCCATTTGACATGTGTAATTATCAATTTTTTGAAAACCCCTTTCTCTGTTTTTGGAAAAACCAGAAAAACCAGTAATGATTTGGCTCTAATTCCTTCAATATTTCACCAAATTGGGCAACCAGGTATTCATTGGCTTAGCAATAGTGTCCATCAACTCCATGTAAGAGGAATTTGTCCAATTGTAAAACACCAAAGATTAATTGCTCGATTAAAATGCTCTGTTTCTCTGCAACCAGTGGACAGCCTGTTTTAATCAGCTCATTCCCAGCTCAATTAAGCATCATTGACCAAACAAATCACATAGCCCTCTTCTCCAAGGTGTAAATCATCCAATTGCTAAGAGAGTTGTGGAAGATATCAAGCAACCGAGTGATAATCGACCTCCTCGTGGTGAAAAAACCAAAAAAATGCTCTGTTTTCCCCTGTCTGGCTGCGCCGCCTGCTGTAGAGCTCTTTGGGAGTGATTAACTTGCTAATTGATGAGTCAAGCAAGTCCCCAAGACACCTAGGTACATGTGCAATCCACCAATGCTTTGATTTTCACCAAAAATAGGCTCCAAATGCATCAATTTTTGACTTTCTTCTCTCTGTTTTGTGAGAGCTCAAAAAACCAGTAATTTCTCTCAATTAAATGCATGTAAATTGCTCCAAAAAACACAGTAGGGCTTGCAAAAGAGTTGCCATTACATCCCTCATTGTCAGATACATGTTTGCTTTGCCAGAATCACACATATTTCCACCATACATCAATGTTGCCAAGCTTTAATGGAAAGCTTCAAAAACCAGAATTTTGCCTTGCTTTGATTTGCTCTAAAATGCTTTGCTTTTGCCTGTTTCACCTGCAATCCGCTCAAGGATGTTTAGAGGACCTTACCCGGTAGGCCTAGCTTTCAGATCTGATAAGATTCGGTGTGCTCCACAAGCTTCACAGCTCCAATGGCAGCTTCACAGCTTCTTTTCACAGCTTCTTCTTCTCCCTCTTCACTCACTCACTCATAAACCCCAATAAACAGCACAAGGCTCTAATACCATGTTGAAAGAACGGTAGAAGAGGAGGAGACACACACACAGGAGCAAACCCTAATGTATATTCCAAACCCTAACCATAGAGGGAAGCCATGTCCACTCTCACACAAAGCATAATGCACTAATCCATAATCCACACAACACACAATGAGTTGTGTCCACACTCTACTAACCCTAGCTAATGTCCACACACTATGACCAGCTGGACACGCGGTCATTTATGTCTCACACATGTTCCTACCTAATCTGCCAGCACATAGCATAGCTGGCTCATACTGACATCGAGCTCGAATATCTCAACAATGTTGCTTTCCCTGCAAGTATTTTGAGCCTCTAAATTAATATTGGATGTATTGATATCAAATGCTATAGGGTGGTATACATTTAGTCTACAAGAGAAATAAGCACTTCTAGATCTAAAGAGAGTTGCGGCGCAACATGTAAGAAGGAAAAATACACAGTTCAAGACATGGGAAGAGTGTTGTGAGTTGCAAGGTGTCACCTACAATAAGGCATCCGGCAAGGCCCCGACTCTTCAACTTCCTATGTGTCTAGACAAAGAAGATTGTACTGATGTATGTAGCCCCGTGCCTTCTTACCTTGCTAGCTTATAGCCTCTTTACACATTGGACCTTTAAGGTGGCTGCTTCTCTAGCACCATAACCTTGCCCTCCTTTCCCAAAAGCCTCACCTACCTTGACCTCAGTCGTCGCTCGCAACTGCTTCTCTAAGCTCAACATAGCCCTTACTTTCTTGATTATTGAAGCAGATAAAATGCACGTAGTTATTCAAAAAAGCGCATAGAAATGTATTGAGTGAAGGTGAGAAGAAGGACACTCTTCTTGCACAACTTTTTATGCAACAAATCTAATACTCGCTCACACCACATCAACAAATTCGTGTCAGAATGAGACCTCTAGTACCTTTTTTATGGGTTTAGGTGTGTGAAAAAGAAAGTTCTACCTTACTTTTGGACCTGCATCCTTTACCTTAGAGTGAAATAATAGTCCTTGTTGATCTTGGTATCTCTAAAACATCATTAAAGTGAATGCTATGGCCTACTTAGTGGAAGGGTGCTTTCTTGATGATGATTGAAGCAGATCAAATGCACGTAGTTATTCCAAAAAATCCCATAAAAATGTATTGAGTGAAGGTGGGTAGAAGGGCACTCTTCTTGTACATCTTTTTATGCAACAAATCAAATACTTGCTCACCACATCAAAAAACTCGTGTCAAAAATGAAACCTCTAGTACCTCTTTTAAGGGTTTAGGTGTGTGAAAAAGCATATTCTACCTTCTCTTACTTTTGGACCTAAATCCTTTACCATAAAGTGGAATAATAGTCCTTGATCTTGGTATCTCTAAAACAGTGAAAAGTGAATGCTACGGCCTACTTTAGTGGAAGTCCGAACTCGTAACAAATTGAAATGTTTATTTCTCTCTAGTTTTGATTCTCTCTCCCTCCCTAATGAGCAACCTAATGTTGCTTTCCCTACAACTATTTTGAGCCTCTAAATTAATATTGGGTGTATTGATATCAAATGCTATAGGGTGGTATACATTTAGTCTACAAGAGAAATCCGCTCTTCTAGATCTAAAGAAAGTTGCGGCGCCACATGTAAGAAGGAAAAATACACGGTTCAAGACATGGGAAGAGTGTTGAAAATTGCAAGGTGTCACCTACAATAAGGCATCTGGCAAGGTCCCGACTCATCAACTTCCTATGTGTCCAGACAAAGAAGATTGTACTGATGTATGTAGCCCCGTGCCTTCTTCCCTTGCTAGCTTATAGCCTATTCACACATTGGACCTTTAAGGTGGCTACTTCTCTGGCACCATAACCTTGCCCTCCTTTCCCAAAAGCCTCACCTACCTTGACCTCAGTCGTCCGCAACTTCTTCTCCAAGCTCAACATAGCCCTTTTTTTCTTGATTATTGAAGCAGATAAAATGCACGTAGTTATAAAAATAAAGCCTATAGAAATGTATTGAGTGAAGGTGACTAGAAGGACACTCTTCTTGCACAACTTTTTATGCAACTAATCTAATACTCACTCACACCACATCAACAAATTCGTGTCATAATGAGACCTCTAGTACCTCTTTTAAGGGTTTAGGTGCGTGAAAAAGAAAATTCTACCTTCTTACTTTTGGACCTGTATCCTTTACCTTAAAGTGGAATAATAGTCCTTCTTGATCTTGGTATCTCTAATACAGTCTCATTAAAGTGAATGCTATGGCCTACTTAGTGGAAGGCTGCTTTCTTGATGATGATTGAAGCAGATCAAATGCATGTAGTTATTAAAAAAAAGCCCATAGAAAGGAATTGAGTGAAGGTGGGTGGAAGGGCACTCTTCTTATACAACTTTTTATGCAACAAATCTAATACTCGCTCACCAAATCAATAAATTCGTGTCAGAAATGAGACCTCTAGTACCTCTTTTAAGGGTTTAGGTGTGTGAAAAAGCAAATTATACCTTCTTGATCTTGGTATCTCTAAAAAAACAGTCATTAAAGTGAATGCTATGGCCTACTTAGTGGAAGGCAAAACTCGTAACAAATTGAAATCTTTATTTCTTGCTAGTTTTGATTCTCCCTCCCTCCCTAATGTTGCTTTCCCTGCAAGTATTTTGAGCCTCTAAATTAATACTGGGTGTGGTGTATTGATATCAAATACTATAGGGTGGTATACATTTAGTCTACAAGAGAAATAAGCTCTTCTAGATCTAAAGAGAGTTGCGGCGCAACATGTAAGAAGGAAAAATATACAGTTCAAGACATGGGAAGAGTGTTGTGAGTTTCAAGGTGTCACCTACAATAAGGCATCCGGCATGTTTCCCGACTCTTCAACTTCCTATGTGTCTAGACAAAGAAGATTGTACTGATCTATGTAGCCCCGTGCCTGCTTACCTTGCTAGCTTATAGCCTCTTCACACATTGGACCTTTAAGGTGGCTACTTCTCTGGCACCATAACCTTGCCCTCCTTTCCCAAAAGCCTCACCTACCTTGACCTCACTCGTCCGCACAACTTCTTCTCCAAGCTCAACATAGCCCTTACTTTCTTGATTATTGAAGCAGATAAAATGCACGTAGTTATTCAAAAAAAGCCCATAGAAATGTATTGAGTGAAGTTGAGTTGAAGGACACTCCTTATGCACAACTTTTTATGCAACAAATCTAATACTCGCTCACCACATCAAAAAATTCGTGTCAGAATGTGACCTCTAGTACCTCTTTTAGTGGTTTAGGTGTGTGAAAAAGAAAATTCTACCTTCTTACTTTTGGACCTGCATCCTTTACCTTAAAGTGGAATAATAGTCCTTCTTGATCTTGGTATCTGTAAAACAGTCACATTAAAGTGAATGCTATGGCATACTTAGTGGAAGGCTACTTTCTTGATGATGATTGAAGCAGATCAAATGCACGTAGTTATTCAAAAAAATCCCATAGAAATGTATTGAGTGAAGGTGGGTAGAAGGGCACTCTTCTTGTACATAGAAGGGCACTCTTCTTGTACAACTTTTTATGCAACAAACCTAATACTCGCTCACTATATCAATAAACTCGTGTCAAAAATGACACCTCTAGTACCTCTTTTAAGGGTTTAGGTGTGTGAAAAAGCAAATTCAACCTTCTCTTACTCTTGGACCTAAATCCTTTACCTTAAAGGGGAATAATAGTCTACAAGAGAAATAAGCTCTTCTAGATATAAAGAGAGTTGCGGCGCAACATTCCGGCAAGGTCCCGACTCTTCAACTTCCTATGTGTCCAGACAAAGAAGATTGTACTGATGTATGTAGCCCCGTGCCTTCTTACCTTTGAAGGCTTATAGCCTCTTCACACATTGGACCTTTAAGGTGGCTGCTTCTCTGGCACACCATAACCTTGCCCTCCTTTCCCAAAAGCCTCACCTACCTTGACCTCAGTCATCTCGCAACTTCTTCTCCAAGCTCAACATAGCCCTTACTTTCTTGATTATTGAAGCAGATAAAATGCGCGGAGTTATTCAAAAAAAGCCCATAGAAATGTATTGAGTGAAGGTGAGTAGAAGGACACTCTTCTTGCACAACTTTTTATGCAACAAATCTAATACTCGCTCACCACATCAACAAATTCATGTCAGAATGAGACCTCTAGTACCTCTTTTAAGGGTTTAGGTGTGTGAAAAAGCAAATTCTACCTTCTTACTTTTGGACCTGCATCCTTTACCTTAAAGTGGAATAATAGTCCTTCTTGATCTTGGTATCTTTAAAACAGTCATTAAAGTGAATGCTATGGCCTACTTAGTGGAAGGTTGCTTTCTTGATGATGATTGAAGCATATCAAATGCACGTAGTTACTCAAAAAAAAACCCATAGAAATGTATTAAGTGAAGGTGGGTAGAAGGGCACTCTTCTTGTACAACTTTTTATGCAACAAATCTAATACTCGCTCACCACATCAATAAATTCGTGTCAGAAATGAGACCTCTAGTACCTCTTTTAAGGGTTTAGGTGTGTGAAAAAGCAAATTTACCTTCTCTTACTTTTGGACCTAAATCCTTTACCTTAAAGTGGAATAATAGTCCTTCTTGATCTTGGTATCTCTAAAATAGTCATTAAAGTGAATGCTATGGCCTACTTAGTGGAAGGCCGAACTGGTAACAAATTGAAATGTTTATTTCTCTCTAGTTTTGATTCTCTCTCCCTCCCTAATGTGCAGCCTAATGTTGCTTTCCCTACAAGTATTTTGAGCCTCTAAATTAATATTGGGTGTATTGATATCAAATGCTATACGGTGGTATACATTTACTCTACACGAGAAATAAAATCTTCTAGATCTAAAGAGAGTTGCAGCGCAACATGTAAGAAAGAAAAATACACAGTTCAAGACACGGGAAGAGTGTTGTGAGTCGCAAGGTGTCACCTACAATAAGGCATCCGGCAAGGTCCCGACTTTTCAACTTCCTATGTGTCCAGACAAAGAAGATTGTACTGATGTATGTAGCCCCGTGCCTTCTTACCTTTGAAGGCTTATAGCCTCTTCACACATTGGACCTTTAAGGTGGTGGCTGCTTCTCTGGCACCATAACCTTGCCCTCCTTTCCTTTAACCTTGCTTCTCTGGCACCATAACCTTCACCTACCTTGACCTCAGTCGTCTCGCAAGTTCTTCACCAAGCTCAACATAGCCCTTACTTTCTTGATTATTGAAGCAAATAAAATGCACGTAGTTATTCAAAAAAACCCCATAGAAATGTATTGAGTGAAGGTGTGTAGAAGGGCACTCTTCTTGCACAACTTTTTATGCAACAAA
This sequence comes from Cibotium barometz, assembly GCF_041138505.1. Taxonomy (NCBI): domain Eukaryota; kingdom Viridiplantae; phylum Streptophyta; class Polypodiopsida; order Cyatheales; family Cibotiaceae; genus Cibotium; species Cibotium barometz. The sequence goes on along the minus strand of NC_141049.1, from coordinate 18,465,396 downwards.
TCTAATACTCTCTCACCACATCAACAAATTCGTGTCAAAATGAGACCTCTAGTACCTCTTTTAAGGGTTTAGGTGTGTAAGAAACAAAATTCTACCTTCTTCTCACTTTTGGACCTGCATCTTTTACCTTAAAGTGGAATAATAGTCCTTCTTGATCTTGGTATCTCTAAAACAGTCATTAAAGTGAATGCTACTGCCTACTTAGTGCAAGGCTACTTTCTTGATGATGATTGAAGCAGATCAAATGCACGTGGTTATTCAAAAAAAGCCCATAGAAATGTATTGAGTGAAGGTGGGTAGAAGGATAGTCTTTTTGTTCAACTTTTTATGCAACAAATCTAATACTCACTAATCAATAAATTCGTGTCAGAAATGAGACCTCTTGTTTCTCTTTTAAGGGTTTAGGTGTGTGAAAAAGCATTTTCTACCTTCTACTTTTGGACCTGCATCCTTTACCTTAAAGTGGAATAATAGTCCTTCTTGATCTTGGTATCTCTAAAACAGTCATTAAAGTGAATGCTATGGCCTACTTAGTGGAAGGCTGCTTTATTGATGATGATTGAAGCAGATCAAACACACGTAGTTATTCAAAAACAGCCCATAGAAATGTATTGAGTGAAGGTGGGTAAAAGGGCACTCTTCTTGTACAACTTTTTATGCAACAAATCTAATACTCGCTCACCACATCAATAAATTCGTGTTAGAAAAGAGACCTCTAGTACCTCTTTTAAGGGTTTAGGTGTGTGAAAAAGCAAATTCTACCTTCTCTTACTTTTGGATGTCAATCCTTTACCTTAAAAGTGGAATAATAGTCCTTGATCTTGGTATCTCTAAAACAGTCAGTAAAGTGAATGCTATGGCCTACTTAGTGGAAGGCCGAACTGGTAACAAATTAAAATGTTTATTTCTCTCTAGTTTTGATTCTCTCTCCCTCCCTAATGTGCAGCCTAATGTTGCTTTCCCTACAACTATTTGGAGCCTCTAAATTAATATTGGGTGTATTGATATCAAATGCTATAGGGTGGCATCCATTTAGTCTACAAGAGAAATAAGCTCTTCTAGATCTAAAGAGAGTTGCGGCGCAACATGTAAGAAGGAAAAATATACAGTTGTTGCAAGGTGTCACCTACAATAAGGCATTCAGCAAGGTCCTGACTCTTCAACTTCCTATGTGTCCAGACAAAGAAGATTGTACTGATGTATGTAGCCCCATGTCTTCTTCCCTTATAACCTCTTCACATATTGGACCTTTAAGGTGGCTCCTTCTTGGCACCATAACCTTGCCCGTGTTTCCCAAAAGCCTCACCTACCTTGACCTCAGTCCTAACTTCTTCTCTAAGCTCGGCATAGCTATTACTTTCTTGATTATTGAAGCAGATAGGATGCACGTAATTATTAAAAAAAAGACCATAGAAATGTATTTAGTGAAGGTGAGTAGAACGACACTCTTCTTGCATATTTTTTTATGCAACAAATCTAATACTCACAGACCACATCAACAAATTCATGTCAGAATAAGACCTCTATACTAGTACTTCTTTTAAGGGTTTAGGTTTACTTTTGGGCCTGCATCCTTTACCTTAAAGTAGAATAATAGTCCTTCTTGATCTTGGTATCTCTAAAACGGTCATTAAAGTGAATTCTTTGGCCTACTTAGTGGAAGGCTGCTTTCTTGATGATGATTGAAGCAAATCAAATGCACATAGTTATTAAAAAAAAAGCCCATAGAAATGTATTGAGTAAAGATGGTAGAAGAGCACTCTTCTTGTGCAACTTTTTATGCACTAAATCAAAAACTCGCTCACCACATCAATAAATTCGTGTCAGAAATGAGACCTCTAGTACCTCTTTTAGGGGTTTAGGTGTGTGCTACCTTCTCTTACTTTTGGACCTAAATCCTTTACCTTAAAGTGGAATAATAGTCCTTCTTGATCTTGGTATCTCTAAAACAGTCATTAAAGTGAATGCTGTGGCCTACTTAGTGGAAGGCCGAACTAGTAACAAATTGAAATGTTTATTTCTCTCTAGTTTTGATTCTCTCTCCCTCCCTAATGTGCAGCCTAATGTTGCTTTCCCCACAACTATTTTGAGCCTCTAAATTAATATTGCGTGTATTGATATCAAATGCTATAGGCTTGTATACATTTAGTCTACAAGAGAAATAAGCTCTTCTAGATCTAAAGAGAGTTGCGGCGCAACATGTAAGAAGGAAAAATACACAATTCAAGACATGGGAAGAGTGTTGTTGAGCTGCAAGGTGTCACCTACAATAAGGCATCCGAGAAGGTCCCGACTCTTCAAATTCCTATGTGTCCAGACAAAGAAGATTGTACTGATGTATGTACCCCTTCCCAAAAGCCTCACCTACCTTGACCTCAGTCATCGTCGCAACTTCTTCTCCAAGCTCAACATAGCCCTTACTTTTTGATTATTTAAGCAGATAAAATGCGCGGAGTTATTCAAAAAAAGCCCATAGAAATGTATTGAGTGAACGTGAGTAGAAGGACACTCTTCTTGCACAACTTTTTATGCAACAAATCTAATACTCGCTCACCACATCAACAAATTCGTGTAAGAATGAGACCTCTAGTACCTCTTTTAAGGGTTTAGGTGTGTGAAAAAGAAAATTCCACCTTCTTACTTTTGGACCTGCATCCTTTACCTAAAAAAGATAATAATAGTCCTTCTTGATTTGGTATCTCTAAAACAGTCCATTAACATGAATGCTATGGCCTACTTAATGGAAGGCTGCTTTCTTGATGATGATTGAAGCAGATCAAATGCACGTAGTTATTCAAAAAAAGCCCATAGAAATGTATTGAGTGAAGGTGGGTAGAAGGAGGGCACTCTTCTTGTTCAACTTTTTATGCAACAAATCTAATACTCGCTCACCACATCAATAAATTCCTATCAGAAATGAGACCTCTAGTACCTCTTTTAAGGGTTTAAGTGTGTGAAAAAGCAAATTCTACCTTCTCTTACTTTTGGACCTAATAAATCCTTTACCTTAAAGTGGAATAATAGTCCTTTCTTGATCTTGGTATCTCTAAAACAGTCATTAAAGTGAATACTATGGCCTACTTAGTGGAAGGCCGAACTGGTAACAAATTGAAATGTTTATTTCTCTCTAGTTTTTATTCTCTCTCCCTCCCTAATGTGCAGCCTAATGTTGCTTTCCCTATACAACTATTTTGAGCCTCTAAATTAATATTGCGTGTATTTATATCAAATGCTATAGGGTGGTATACATTTAGTCTACAAGAGAAATAAGCTCTTCTAGATCTAAAGAGAGTTGCGGCGCAACATGTAAGAAGGAAAAATACACAGTTCAAGACATGGGAAGAGTGTTGTTGAGCTGCAAGGTGTCACCTACAATAAGGCATCCGGGAAGGTCCCGACTCTTCAACTTCCTATGTGTCCAGACAAAGAAGATTGTACTGATGTATGTAGCCCCGTGCCTTCTTACCTTTGAAGGCTTATAGCCTCCTCACACATTGGACCTTTAAGGTGGCTGCTTCTCTGGCACCATAACCTTGCCCTCCTTTCCCAAAAGCCTCACCTACCTTGACCTCAGTCATCGCAACTTCTTCTCCAAGCTCAACATAGCCCTTACTTTCTTGATTATTTAAGCAGATAAAATGCACGGAGTTATTCAAAAAAAGCCCATTGAAATGTATTGAGTGAAGGTGAGTAGAAGGACACTCTTCTTGCACAACTTTTTATGCAACAAATCTAATACTCGCTCACCACATCAACAAATTCATGTCAGAATGAGACCTCTAGTACCTCTTTTAAGGGTTTAGGTGTGTGAAAAAGCAAATTCTACCTTCTTACTTTTGGACCTGCATCCTTTACCTAAAAAAGATAATAATAGTCCTTCTTGATCTTGGTATCTCTAAAACAGTCCATTAACATGAATGCTATGGCCTACTTAATGGAAGGCTGCTTTCTTGATGATGATTAAAGCATATCAAATGCACGTAGTTATTCAAAAAAAGCCCATAGAAATGTATTGAGTGAAGGTGGGTAGAAGGGCACTCTTCTTGTTCAACTTTTTATGCAACAAATCTAATACTCGCTCACCACATCAATAAATTCCTATCAGAAATGAGACCTCTAGTACCTCTTTAAAGGGTTTAGGTGTGTGAAAAAGCAAATTCTACCTTCTCTTACTTTTGGACCTAAATCCTTTACCTTAAAGTGGAATAATAGTCCTTTCTTGATCTTGGTATCTCTAAAACAGTCATTAAAGTGAATGCTATGGCCTACTTAGTGGAAGGCCGAACTGGTAACAAATTGAAATGTTTATTTCTCTCTAGTTTTGATTCTCTCACCCTGCCTAATGTGCACCCTAATGTTGCTTTCCCTACAACTATTTTGAGCCTCTAAATTAATATTGGGTATATTTATATCAAATGCTATAGGGTGGTATACATTTAGTCTACAAGAGAAATAAGCTCTTCTAGATCTAAAGAGAGTTGCGGCGCAACATGTAAGAAGGAAAAATACACAGTTCAAGACATGGGAAGAGTGTTGTTGAGCTGCAAGGTGTCACCTACAATAAGGCATTCGGCAAGGTCTTGTTCAGTACAAAGAAGATTGTACTGATGTATATAGCCCCGTGCCTTCTTACCTTTGAAGGCTTATTATAGCCTCTTCACACATTGGACCATTAAGATGGCTGCTTCTATGGCACCATAACCTTGCCCTCCTTTCCCAAAAGCCTCACCTACCTTGACCTCAATCGTCTCGCAACTTCTTCTCCAAGCTCAACATAGCCCTTACTTTCTTGATTATTGAAGCAAACAAAATGCACGTAGTTATTCAAAAAAAGCCCATAGAAATGTATTGAGTGAAGGTGAGTAGAAGGACACTCTTCTTGCACAACTTTTTATGCAACAAATCTAATACTCGCTCACAACATCAACAAATTCATGTCAGAATGAGACCTCTAGTACCTCTTTTAAGGGTTTAGGTGTGTGAAAAAGCAAATTCTACCTTCTTACTTTTGGACCTGCATCCTTTACCTAAAAAAGATAATAATAGTCCTTCTAGAGCTTGGTATCTCTAAAACAATCCATTAACATGAATGCTATGGCCTACTTAATGGAAGGCTGCTTTCTTGATGATGATTGAAGCAGATCAAATGCACGTAGTTATTCAAAAAAAGCCCATAGAAATGTATTGAGTGAAGGTGGGTAGAAAGGCACTCTTCTTGTTCAACTTTTTATGCAACAAATCTAATACTCACTCACCACATCAATAAATTCCCATCAAAAATCAGACCTCTAGTGCCCCTTTTAAGGGTTTAGGTGTGTGAAAAATCAAATTCTACCTTCTCTTACTTTTGGACCTAAATCCTTTACCTTAAAGTGGAATAATAGTCCTTTCTTGATCTTGGTATCTCTAAAACAGTCATTAAAAGGAATGCTATGGCCTACTTAGTGGAAGGCCGAACTGGTAACAAATTGAAATGTTTATTTCTCTCTAGTTTTGATTCTCTCTCCCTCCCTAATGTGCAGCCTAATGTTGCTTTCCCTACAACTATTTTGAGCCTCTAAATTAATATTGCGTGTATTTATATCAAATGCTATAGGGTGGTATACATTTAGTCTACAAGAGAAATAAGCTCTTCTAGATCTAAAGAGAGTTGCGGTGCAACATGTAAGAAGGAAAAATACACAGTTCAAGACATGGGAAGAGTGTTGTTGAGCTCCAAGGTGTCACCTACAATAAGACATCCGGCATGAACCCGACTCTTCAACTTCCTATGTGTCCAAACAAAGAAGATTGTACTGATGTATCTAGACCCGTGCCTTCTTACCTTTGAAGGCTTATAGCCTCTTCACACATTGGACCTTTAAGGTGGCTGCTTCTATGGCACCATAACCTTGCCCTCCTTTCCCAAAAGCCTCACCTACCTTGACCTCAGTCGTCTCGCAACTTCTTCTCCAAGCTCAACATAGCCCTTACTTTCTTGATTATTGAAGCAAATAAAAAGCACGGAGTTATTCAAAAAAAGCCCATAGAAATGTATTGAGTGAAGGTGAGTAGAAGGACACTCTTCTTGCACAACTTTTTATGCAACAAATCTAATACTCGCTCACCACATCAACAAATTCATGTCAGAATGAGACCTCTAGTACCTCTTTTAAGGGTTTAGGTGTGTGAAAAAACAAATTCTACCTTCTTACTTTTGGACCTGCATCCTTTACCTTAAAGTGGAATCATAGTCCTTCTTGATCTTGGTATCTCTAAAACAGTCATTAAAGTGAATGCTATGGCCTACTTAGTGGAAGGCTGCTTTCTTGATGATGATTGAAGCATATCAAATGCACGTAGTTACTCAAAAAAAACCCATAGAAATGTATTAAGTAAAGGTGGGTAGAAGGACACTCTTCTTGTACAACGTTTTATGCGAGAAATCTAATACTCGCTTACCACATCAGTAAATTCGTGTCAGAAATGAGACCTCTAGTACCTCTTTAAAGGGTTTAGGTATGTGAAAAAGCAAAATCTACCTTCTCTTACTTTTGGACCTAAATCCTTTACCTTAAAGTGGAATAATAGTCCTTCTTGATCTTGGTATCTCTAAAACAGTCATTAAAGTGAATGCTATGGCCTACTTAGTGGAAGGTTGAACTGGTAACAAATTGAAATGTTTATTTCTCTCTAGTTTTGATTCTCTCTCCCTCCCTAATGTGCAGCCTAATGTTGCTTTCCCTACAAGTATTTTGAGCCTCTAAATTAATATTGGGTGTATTGATATCAAATGCTATACGATGGTATACATTTAGTCTACACGAGAAATAAAATCTTCTAGATCTAAAGAGAGTTGCGGCGCAACATGTAAGAAAGAAAAATACACAGTTCAAGACACGGGAAGAGTGTTGTGAGTTGCAAGGTGTCACCTACAATAAGGCATCCGACAAGGTCCCGACTCTTCAACTTCCTATGTGTCCAGACAAAGAAGATTGTACTGATGTATGTAGCCCCGTGCCTTCTTACCTTTGAAGGCTTATAGCCTCTTCACACATTGGACCTTTAAGGTGGCTGCTTCTTTGGCACCATGACCTTGCCCTCCTTTCCCAAAACCTTCACCTACCTTGACCTCAGTCGTCTCGCAACTTCTTCTCCAAGCTCAACATAGCCCTTACTTTCTTGATTATTGAAGCAAATAAAATGCCATAGTTATTCAAAAAAAACCCATAGAAATGTATTGAGTGAAAGTGTTTAGAAGGACACTCTTCTTGCACAACTTCTTATGCAACAAATCTAATACTCTCTCACCCCATCAACAAAGATCAGGTCCACAAGTAAGAAGGTAGAATTTTCTTTCTCACACACCTAAACCCTTAAAGTGGAATAATAGTCCTTCTTGATCTTGGTATCTCTAAAACAGTCATTAAAGTGAATGCTATGGCCTACTTAGTGGAAGGCTACTTTCTTGATGATGATTGAAGCAGATCAAATGCACATAGTTATTCAAAAAAAGTCCATAAAAATGTATTGAGTGAAGGTGGATAGAAGGACAATCTTTTTGTACAACTTTTTATGCAACAAATCTAATACTCGCTCACCACATCAATAAATTCGTGTCAGAAATGAGACCTCTCTTGTAAAAGAAAGCAAATTTTACCTTCTTACTTTTGGACCTAAATCCTTTACCTTAAAGTGGAATAATAGTCCTTCTTGATCTTGGTATCTCTAAAACAGTCATTTAAGTGAATGCTATGGCCTACTTAGTGGAAGGCCGAACTGGTAACAAATTGATATGTTTATTTCTCTCTAGTTTTGATTCTCTCTCCCTCCCGAATGTGCAACCTAATGTTGCTTTCCCTACAAGTATTTTGAGCCACAAAATCAATATTGGGTGTATTGATATCAAATGCTATAAGATGGTATACAAGAGAAATAAGCTCTTCTAGATCTAAAGAGAGTTCCAGCGCAACATGTAAGAAGGAAAAATACACATTTCAAGACATGGGAAGAGTGTTGTGAGTTGCAAGGTGTCACCTACAATTAGGCATCTGGCAAGGTCCCGACTCTACAACTTCCTATGTGTCCAGACAAAGAAGATTGTACTACTATATGTAGCCATGTGCCTTCTTACCTTGCTAGCTTATAGCGTCTTCACACATTGGACCTTTAAGGTGGCTGCTTCTCTGGCACCATAACCTTGCCCTCCTTTCCCAAAAGCCTCACCTACCTTGACCTCAATCGTAACTTTTTCTCCAAGCTCAACATAGCCCTTACTTTCTTGATTATTAAAGCAGATAAAATGCACGTAATTATTCAAAAAAAGCCCATAAGAATGTATTGAGTGAAGGTGAGTAGAAGGACACTCTTCTTGCACAACTTTTTATGCAACAAATCTAATACTCGCTCACCACATCAACACATTCATGTCAGAATGAGACCTCTAGTACCTCTTTTAAGGGTTTAGGTGTGTGAAAAAGCCAATTCTACCTTCTTACTTTTGGACCTGCATCCTTTACCTTAAAGTGGAATAATAGTCCTTGATCTTGGTTTCTCTAAAACAGTTCATTAAAGTGAATGCTATGGCCTAATTAGGGGAAGGCTACTTTCTTGATGATGATTGAAGACTTAGTGGAAGGCCGAACTGGTAACAAATTGAAATGTTTTTCTCTCTCTAGTTTTGATTCTCTCTCCCTCCCTAATGTGCAACCTAATGTTTCTTTCCCTACAACTATTTTGAGCCTCTAAATTAATATTGGGTGTATTGATATCAAATGCTATTATAGGGTGGTATACATTTAGTCTACAAGAAAAATAAGCTCTTCTAGATCTAAAGAGAGTTGCGGCGCAACATGTAAGAAAGAAAAATACACAGTTCAAGACATGGGAAGAGTGTTGTGAGTTGCAACACCTACAATAAGGCATCCGACAAGGTCCCGACTCTTCAACTTCCTATGTGTCTAGACAAAGAAGATTGTAGTTATGTATGTAGCCCCGTGCCTTCTTACCTTGCTAGCTTATAGCCTCTTCACACATTGGACCTTTAAGGTGGCTGCTTCTTTGGCACCATAACCTTGCCCTCCTTTCCCAAAAGCCTCACCTACCTTCACCTCACACACTTTGCAAATCCCAACACTTACCTTGATCTGAGTGCCATACATCTCTGAGCTAGTTCATTGGTTGTGCCTCTACTTTGTACAACAAGAACGTAACATCACCCTCTCCTCGTTTGTTACATAGGGAGTGTTGGAAGAAACATCTTTATGTGTACTTGGCTAATCCCGCTTGTGTGTTGATATGTGGAGTTGACAACACCTCAATATATGACACATTGACAATGTCATGAATTTTTTACTTAAATGAGAGCAATTGGGTGGATGTGGCACATAAGCAATGAAAATGTTTAATAATGTAAGGCCAATAAAACCTTGATACATAAACACATGTTAAGTTAAAAAATCGAGAGCTAAAAAAAATTGCCACATCAATAAGGAGAAAAGAGAAAATTTGTTTCACTCCACAAGACCATGGTTTATGTTAAAAATAGAGAAAATAGAGAGCTAAAAAATTTAACCACATTGAGAAATTTGAAAAATTGTAAGGACATGAGTTGGCCTTTCCCTACTCTATTAAGATATAGAAAGTTTATTTGTTGCTGAAGATCTTACAAGCTGGTGGGGTAGTCTGTAGGGTTCATTTGTGTCCAAAAAAGAAGGATTAGGAGACACTCCAACCATTTAACAAAATAAATGTTAATGTACATGGAACTATGTGAAATAAGTTAACTAAGTGCATAGAGATAGCCACTCCAACCAACTATCAAAATAGATGTAACGTACATTAACATATATTTACTTTGCACATGATGAATGTAATTTACACAACTATGTTGCCATTCACGATATGCTCGATGTGCAAGATTACACCACAATATACTTTTTTTAGTAAAATCACTAGCCCGTGCACAAGGAAAGTTCAAGATTATTCACAAGAAAAGTTCTCAAGAAGCTAACACATGATGAACCAAATAAACAAAGTGTTTACTAAAGAAGCTGACACATGTCATAATAAAGAAGAGTTCTAGGGCTTTGCAAACTATGAAGCTACTTTAGGAATCTTTCATGTATGCACCTTTGATTCCGCAACTGCAGATCTAACAAAGCTATCAACATATATACTCTCGCTTAACTCACATAGCTTTCACGATATCCTAACACGTTTCATACAACTAAGTTGAATATACCACCTCTTCCACCAAATCATGCACAAGGAAAGTTCAAGATCATTTACAAGATAAGTTCTCAAGAAATTAACACATGACACAATAGAGGAAATTTCTCAAGAAGATTCACAAGTAGTTAAGTCGTGCCAAATCAACGAGAAACCAAATAAACCAAGTGTATACTAAAGATGCTGACATATGTCACAAAAAAGAAGTTCTAGGGCTTTGCAAACTAACAAGCTACTATAGGAATCTTTCATGGATGCACCCTTGATTCCGCGCTTTGCAACCTAACAAGCTACTATAGGAATTTTTCATGGATGCACCTTTAACTCGGTTAAATCACACAGCTTTCACAATAGTAGTACATTATTTTTATTAATCTTATCCGTTGGCCAAGCTTCATCATACTCTTGGCTTGGCTTCCAATTGAATGTGTTATCAATTGCTTCGCTTATAATTGAATGTGTTATCAATTGCTTGGCTTATAATTGAATGTGTTATCAATGGCTTGGCTTGGCTTGGCTTGGCTTGGCTTTTCTTAGTTAACAACGCTGTCATTTGCAAAGGTTTACTATCCCCTTATATCCATCTCAACAATACACCTTCAAATTTAAAGCCAAGGCCATTATTAACATTGGCTTGACACATATATGAAGGTGTTATCATCGATCAGTTGGCTTGACATTTCTCAGTTACCAATGCTTTCATTTGTTAGGTTATAATTGTAAGCCAAGCAATTAATGCTTTCATTTGCTAGGTTATAATTGTAAGCCAAGCAATTGATAGCAATGCTTCAACTTGACATAACTTTTCTCAGCTACCAATACTATCCATCTCAAAGCTACTTATCATACCATTTCCAAATGTACACTATAGTACATCTTGATGATGATGGACCACATTTTTACTTCTATGGTGAGAATTCAAGCAACAAACTCTTTCTTCAATCTTTTCACTTCTTTGGTGAGATTTCAAGTAATAAACAAATACACTCTTCGCATTTTACTTCCTTGGTGGGAATTAAAAGACAATACACTTTGTTTGACATATGAAAGGACAATATTGTGTATAAAATGATAGTGAAGGTGAAGGTAATTGTCTGAGTTGACATGAATTACCAAACATTTTACTTCTTTGATAAAAATCCATACACCGGGGACAGGCTCTTAAACCTTCCACTTCTTTGGTAACAATTCAAACAATGGACAAATACAATCTTTGTCATATGAAAGGACAAGAAAGAAAAGTATCAAATGATGGTGAAAGTGATAAAGTATAAACAAGCCAAGAGCTCACTCAAATAGCGGACAAAAAAAGACTTCCTCGTGTGATAAAAGCAAGTAAGCTCATTCAAAGAAGAACAAGAAAAGCAGAATGCCAACAATGAGAGCAAAAGAAATCCATATGTCCAAGCAAATCCATAGTAACACATGTTATCACATCTAAATCAGAGTGTGCACAATCAATCAAACATCTTATCACATCTAAATCAGAGTGCACAACTAATCAAGCCCTAGGGAGTGTAAAGCAAGAGCACACCTAGCTTAACCATATTCCAAAAAAGACGTAAGACACAATCAAAACAAGGCATGATGAAAGTATAAGCTTTTACTCAAAGGACACGATAGCACAAATATGTAGGACAAAATGCTGATGTTGAGAACAAAAAGAAGCAATTCAGACCAAGGACAAGAAAGACCTTACGTGTAGCAGCATGCTAACAATGAGAGCAAAACGAGCCATATGGTTATCCAAATCCTCACATTGCCCAATTCACGCCCCACAGTGCCCGCGTGATGAATGTACAAACTTCCTTAAAGGATGCGATAGCACAACTATGTATATCAAAATGCTGATGATGAGAGCAAAAGCAAGCAATTCAAATGAAGCACAAGAAAGAAATGATGAGAGCAAAAAAGCAAGCCAAATTGGTGATCCAAATCACCAAAAATATAACGCATCACAAATCAAAATCACTGCCCAATTCCACAAGCCCTACCCAAGCTCTGCAGTGCCCAATTTCACAAGCCGTAGAGAGGGCAAATCAGGGGCATACCAAACTTTCTACTAAAATCCAAAGAGAAGAGATGAGACTCCATCAACACACGACGACCCACATGACATACAGGGCAACCCACGTCACATGTAGAATACACTGAGAACAAAGGACGTTGGTCCAAAACAGGACCGTTTAAATATCACTTGAGATGTGCTTGGCTAGGGATCATGACAGTTCATTTGTTTTGCATACCATGTTTCACTATATCTTCCTTTCCTTCCTCCCTCACACCATGGTTCTCTGTGTCCTCTATCCTCTCTCCCTAAATCTGTCTGGGCAGTACATTCCTTCACTTCCTCCCTCACACCAAAGTTCTCTCTATCTTTTTTCCCCTCTCTTTACTCTTGATCAAACATTACTTTTCGATCATTTTGTAAAAACAGCCATGCAAATATCTCAACGACCTCTTCAGCTGCCTTACTTCAGTTCTTCAACTTGTAAAGTACTGAAACCCGAATTTTGGGGTTGGGATTTATCCGAAACCGCTTTGACTGACACCCCAAATTGGGGACTGAAAAACTTTTGGAATTTATCCGAAACCCCTTCCTCATGTTGCAAAATGGCAAAACCCTTCCAGTGCCTAATCCACCCCAAAATGGATGGTACACCCCACACCCGTTCCCACTACACCGGTGGCATCCTGCCATCACCTATGCTATTCGAGGTAGTCTGGAGAAGTGGTAGCAACTGCTGCTAGTTTGCTGCTAGTTTGACAGACCACCAAGGACAAAGAAGACCTGCAACCATTACTCTCCCCGTCGGATATACACCACCTAGAAATACTACCATTATTCCATCACGACACATTATCTAAACATAATGGGGAGTACGAGAAGTGCATAACAGCACAAGCATGTAGGGATCTCGAGAAAATGTAAATTAGAAAGGCTAATCCACATGTCCAGGATCCCAACAAGGTATAGCATCTCGTTCTTCAGCAAAATGCAACAATAGAAGTGCAACTGCTGCTTTTTTGAGTGCATCGAGGCAACTACAGGAGGCAATGCTATTGACGGCAGCAATAGGCCACTAGCAGGCCTGCGTTGATAATGGATAAGACCATTCTCTCTCTCTCTCTCTCTCTCTCTCTCTCTCTCTCTCTCTCTCTGGTGAAGAATGATATGAACATGTAACCCTATCACAATCCCTCTCTCAATGTTTGCCAAGTACTACACATTCACTGTTTACCTCCATATACTTGTATTGCACATGATATGTTCTATCAATTACATATGACACTCATTACATATGACTGCCTACGAATAGCTGCGACTACAAGGACCGAACAAAATACGTTAAGGCGAGATGGAGAAAACAGCTACGGTGACATGCACGATAGACAAGACACGCTTGGACAGACAGACATGTACGAATGCGGACACATAACTGAGACATGGGGAGGCAGGAGACATGCAAACCATGGAAACAACCCACGGTCTTCACTGGCCCCCACGAAGGCGAAGGACGAGATGGAGGGTGGACTCCTTCTGTATGTTGTAGTCTGCAAGGGTGCGACCATCCTCTAGCTGCTTTCCGGCGAAGATGAGCCTCTGTTGGTCTGGAGGGATGCCCTCCTTGTCCTGGATCTTGGTCTTCACGTTGTCGATGGTGTCAGAGCTCTCCACCTCCAGGGTGATGGTCTTACCGGTTAAGGTTTTCACAAAGATCTGCATGCCGCCGCGGAGGCGCAGGACCAGGTGCAGGGTGGACTCCTTCTGGATGTTGTAGTCTGCGAGGGTGCGGCCGTCTTCAAGCTGCTTTCCGGCGAAGATGAGCCTCTGCTGGTCGGGCGGAATCCCTTCCTTGTCCTGGATCTTGGTCTTGACGTTGTCGATGGTGTCGGAGCTCTCCACCTCTAGGGTGATGGTCTTGCCGGTGAGGGTCTTGACGAAGATCTGCATGGCTGCGTACAGGAAGCACTAAGGGAGGTTCAGGGAGGGGGCGATGAAAGATAAGCTACCCCGGGCTGTTCTTATCGTCTATTGGAGACCTGCCTTTAGGGCTACGTGGTAAATTCTAATTGGCTTGCCTAATATAACCGTTTTTGCGAGGTTTAATGATCGTTCGATTCTAAACGACAAACGGTTGCGATTCATCTTCTCTAGAAAGAAAACGGGTTCTGGTGGGCAACATCTATGAGGATCCAACGGTTGTGTTTGTTTTGATTTATGATTTATTCGAATGAATTTTTAATTTCTGGAACCTACGCATGTGTAAGAGTGCTAAATACGTTTTGTTCTTTTTCTAAACTGAGCCATGCTACCATCTTTTTAAAAGTAGTGTACTATTTTTCTAAATGATATTATTATTCAATGTATTAGCACGCACTTTAATGGCTTTGTGAGAGACACATAATATACCTACACCATTAAGGAAAATACTCAAGGCCCTACCCACCTTTCAATGGAGAATGGTCGGCTCTAGAGGGGATGGGAAGGCACAAGCAGGTCAGCTAGTAAGGGGTGTGAAGGAGTGTAATGGCAAGATTGGAGTAGGAGCACTACAAGCGTTGAGTGTCCTTGAACAACAGTAGTAGGGAAAAACCTTAACAGTCAGTAACAACGAGCATCCCCTCCACGGGTGGAGGAGATGCATCAGATAATGTCCACCAACACTCGGTACAACAACAACAACAACATAGCTCACCTTGAGCAATTAGCAACCCACATCAAACGCATGTGCATATCTACGAGGAACATTCTCCATCAGCAAGTTGGTGGTGTCCTCCAAGCCTCCACAACTTGCGGAGCTTAGTAGCTCAAAATGGAGTAAATTCTTTCCACATGTAAAAAGCCTTGGAGGGCTACACAGGTGTAAGGGTGGGAGAACTGTGGCATAGGAGATAGGAGGTTGGAAAGAAGGGTATAACTATCCCTATCGAGAGCAATTTAGAAATATTAAGGCAAGTTAGTATTTGTAGTTAAGGTAATTTGTTGCCTAGCTAGCTTGTACAGGTTTGGGTGGAAGTGGACAAGGGAGCACTACCCAAAAAAAAAGGTTGGAAAGGGTGGGATTACAAAGGCCATCCTTTTGGCCTTTGCCCTTTGCCCTTTCAGACGACCATCCTTTTGGCCATCCAAAAGGGTAGCTAACAGTCAAAAGGGTAGACACGTGACCTTTTAGACAAGAGGTGATCAAAAGGGTGGACACACCCTTTTGGATAAGGGGGCAGTCAAAAGGGTGAACAAGGGTTGAAAGAGTGGACACAGATCAAAAGGACAAACAAGTGTTGAAAGACTGGACAAGGGTCAAAAGGATGAACACATGGCTGCCTTTTTCGTTAGCAGATGCTCTCTATGGCCAATTGGATAAGGGTCAAAAGGGTAAACATGTGTTGAAAGAGTGGACAAGGTTCAAAAGAATAAACGCAAGCAAAGTTTGAGGATCATTACCCCACTCTAAGTTTTTGGATTGGTGGTCACAGTAGGATATCCATAATAAAGGGCGCACAAATTTTTTATCCTCCTCTCTCAACAAATCGTCTGCAGACTACCATTTAATTGAATCAAAATTTAAAGCTTTTACCCAAGCTTATCTACCAAAGCAAATTCTTGAAATTTTAACTTTGACTAAGCTAAATCGTAAGCAATCATCTGATTACAATTGGTGACGAATCATCACTACAAAAATTGTTTTCTTCCCAACCGATCCCAACCGTATAACTTAAAAAAGGTTTTTTTTTAAGCTTACAAAGCTATAATGAAGTGCTAAGGCATAAAAAGGGCCATGAGCATGGTCCAATGTGGGGGCCAGGGTAATAAGTGTGAACATGGACAAGAGCATATAAGATAACTATGAGCCCTAATTGTACACTTCATTCCTAGAATCTAGAATGTGTGTGAGGGTACCCTTGGTGTTGGTGAAGAGGCCAAGGGGGAGAGCAACTTGAACTCTTCTTGCCGTGATTGCCTTGGAAAAGCTGTCGGAGAGGGATTAGGTACATGTGTGAAGACATGGCCTCAACCCTTGCCATCGAACTATAAACTTTAGTAAGGGGGTGGGAAGGCTTGGCCAGGAGATCAGCAAGCAAGAGTGCTTCTTCAACATATCACAAGTGGTAAAACGAGCAAATGCAATTGAGATAATTGGTGCAGGCATTGAAAATTGATATTGGATGTAATTTTTCATTTGAGATTTGGTTGCCAAAACAAAGGAGATGATGCAAAGTTTTTTCCAAAATACACATGCATTACACTTGGAGTTGAAATTGGGTGTTTATAAGGGTACCAATTGGTGTTACACATGCTTTTGAAAGGCTCCAAGACATCGCAAATGTGATTGGGAGGATTCAATAGCAACTAGGGGCACTTTTCTGCTCTAGCATGAAACCCTAATTTAGTCCAGAATGGTTGGGGATGTTTTCAAGGTGTTTGCATAGCATTATAATACCTACGTTTGGAGCCCTCAAGTGTCCAATTCCGATACCATTTTCTTGTCCAACCGGCACGGTTCACCACAAGGACAAAAGTGGGCCCAGTAAACAATGAGTTGATTTTGGTATTTGGGCATGTGGTTGGATAATACATGCCATTAGCTTCGCCAACAACAAACCCAAGATCGCTTGATTTGGACATTGTTGACTTGGTCAAAGGATATAGTTGACTTTTTGCAAAAGTCAAAACAAAGTGTACCTAAACTTTGACTTTAGTGAAACCTTTTGGGGTCTACTAGATATTACTTACAATAGCTTTCCCCCGCAAGTAAACAAATCAAGATTTGGACCAATGTTTTAGGACTAAAAAGTGATTTTCAACACTATCACATAAACCCTAAAATAGAGAAGATTATGACACTTCAGAATTTTACTATTTTTTTATAGTTGCGTAGTACACACCTAGAGCTCTCTATAGAACCAAAAAAATCTAAATTCTGACAAGTTTTGGGCTTTCGACTTCCATTTCCCATTTTCAGATGCCCAAAGAGAGACCTCGTAAAGCAAAAGAGGCAATACTTGAAGAGCTGGAGGATATGGCAAATTATACTAGAAGAGAATACTTAAAGTTGACGAAGGATTGGTGCATGCTATTGGCGAGCTGTCCACCAGTAGTACCATTGTGAATGCAAGTGGGCATGCTAGCCCGAGTATACAAATGGCTACGGTGAACAATGAAATGCAATCAATGGTTGAAATGATGTGTGTTTAGACCATCAACAATGTTCAAGTTCAACAAGCTAATGCATTTGGGAGCTTGGTTGAAAGTATGAACAAGAATCAAGCCACCTTGGTTGAAAGCACGAACCGAAATCTTGCATCCTTGCTATAGGCTTTCAAAGGGGAATGCTTCCAAGCAACGAGATTTGGTGGAGGAGTCATCGATGCAACGTGACGTAAATCTGATGAACTGAGACAAAGGCTTGATGGACCAGGGCAAATCCTTGAGTCCTTCTCGACAACTTGAAGACTTCATGAATCAACACAAGAATTCGGACAGCAATATGCATGTGCAATTGGGCAACAAGGAAAATTTACCACCAAAGCCATTCTCTTTTGGGATTTTGCCTACAAATATTCCATCTACATTGATGCAAAAGGGAAGCAGGTAGCATTTGATTTTACATGTGGGTGGGTCTTGGGATCATGATGTTTCACCCATGAGGCCACGCATGGGTAATGCCAAAGAGGGTGATGATGAGTTCAAGGGTATCAAGGATAAGGAGGTCTTCTCAAAGGAGGGATCAAGCAGTGAAGAATATGATGAGTGGGTTGATAAGTTGGATATGTACTTTGAGATGAAGAATATGATGAGTGGGTTGATAAGTTGGATATGTACTTTGAGATGAACCTAAGAAGTGATCGTGCTAAGGTGTACTCCACACGGAGGGTTATGCACACACTTGGTGCCGACAGTTGCATAACAATGGGTATGAGATCTCCACATTGGATGCTTTTAAGAGTGAAATACAAATGCCTTTACTTCTAAGTTAAGAAATAACAAGTTGATTGGTGAATGGGATGACTTGGAACAAGGCTTTAGCAAGGTCAAGGTCAAGGTTAAGGGTGAAATGCAAAATGCCTTTACTTCCAAGTTGATTGGTGAATGGGATGACTTGGAACAAGGCTTTAGCAAGGTCAAGGACTACACACAAAAGTTCTTGAGGCTCATTCTCCATGTGGATGGATTTAGTAAAAAGTTTAAGATTCTAAAATACATCAAGGGTCTCAAAGTAAACATCGGGGTAGATGTAAGAGCACAAAGGCCTTCTACTCTCCAAGAAGCAATCTCATCAACTCCCACCATTCCTATTAGGTGTCCCACCATCTATGGTGGTGGTTCCAACCCAAATTTTAGATTTGGTTTGACTCCTAAAGCTTCGTTGTTGGAATTATTAGAATTATTTATCATTTAAGGATTTATTTGATGGATATTTATTTTATGTGCAAGCGAGACTGATCACCTCTAACTTGTCACATATTTTGAGCTTATATTGTGAATGTCAGTGCAAATCAGTGGCAGCGTTAGTGTGCGGGATGTGCATGCATCCACTAGGGGCTTGCATCGACAAAAATTTATTGACGCATGGTGCGTGGCGATTATTTATGATCGACAATGGCCAATGATATTCTATGTGCACATTAGTGTGCAACATTTTGATATACATTAGTTCTATTTCATGAGTGAACCTTAGAATGTTTACACTTTTGTATTTAGGCGTATGCAAGCCCAAAGTGGAGATCCATATTTTTGGCAACATGTATTTTTGGCTCTTGCTTTTTGTATAAGGAAATATCTTTAAATACACCATGAACAGGACGTGAGCCACTCTCATGGTGGGGGAGATTTAACCCATTCTTGTGTCGCGTGCATAAGCTTTTCATCTATTTTGAGGCTTGAGTATTCTTCTCATGTTTATTTTTATGAAGGGCCTACTGTGAGATCTGTTGTACTTCTATCATCGTACCTTCCTGTCAGGAAAAAAAAGTTTGTGAATTCGGCACCCAAATGGCCCGAGACTATTGTCCTTGCGTGAAGATAAGGAACACTGCCACGAAACCCAGTACGACAATAGTTTGTCAGAGCACCGCCCGAGTGGACACGCATCTATAGTAGACACTGCAACACTGGACAGTCGCCAGTGCACCGGCCACCGACAAGATGCCCTTGTTACACACTCTGCCCTAATCCACTGAGATTCTTCTTCATCTTGTAGAAGAATCTCAGTGGATTCTAGACCATGCCCTTGTTACACACTCTACCATCCTGATTGACTCCTTTCACAAACAGTTGTAGTGAATCTTACACTTAATATTGAGACCGGTGTAGTCGTGTGAAGGTCATCGCTTTGAGGTATCACACGATTGGCACTTTATTTTGGTATTTGGCATGGGTATGTGTGAAGGTCACCGAATTGATGTGTCGCACATGGTATTTTCTGTTCAAAGGTCACCGAATTGATGTGGCACACATGGTTATTTTCTGTGCAAAGGTCACCGAATTGAGGTATTGCATGAGGTTTTGATATTGTGGAATCAGATTTTTTGTGATGGATATTTTGAACTAGATGTTTTCTTTTGTGTGCAAAGGTCACCGAATTGAGGTATTGCACGTAGTTGTTTAAATATGCAAAGGTACCGACTTTGAGGTATTGCATGTTTAGCAACTGAGGACATTTGCTTTTCACGAGGGAGGAATGTTAGAATTATTAGAATTATTTGGCATTTATAGATTTATTTGATGGATATTTATTTTATGTGCAAGCGAGACTAATCACCTCTAACTTGTCACGTATTTTGAGCTTATATTGTGAATGCCAGTGCAGATCAATGGCAAGGTTAGTGTGCAGGATGTGCATGGATCCGCATGGCACGTGGCAATTATTTATGATCGGCAATGGCAATGATATTTTATGTGCACATTAGTGTGCAACATTTTGATATACATTAGTTCTATTTCATGAGTGAACCTTAGAGTGTTCACACTTTTGTATTTAGGCTTATCAAGCCCAAAGTGGAGATCCATATTTTTGGCAACATGTATTTTTGGCTCTTGCTTTTTGTACAAGGAAATATATTTAAATACACCATGAAGAGGATGTGAGTCACTCTCATGGTGGGGGAGATTTAACCCATTCTTGTGTCCCGTGCATAAGCTTTTCATCTATTTTGAGCCTTGAGTATTCTTCTCGTGTTTATTTTTATGGAGGGCCTACCATGAGCTTCCAGTATTCGTGGTGGGGATGGAAAGCCAACAATGGTGGTAACAAAAGCTAGTTCATAAAGGAAGATCAAATTAATGAGTTGAGAAACAAGGGCCTTTGCTATAAATGTGGTTAGAAGTGGCATAAGGAGCATAATAAGACATGCAAATTCAGAAATGTCACTATCAATATGGTCTTATCTGAGGTCATTGAAGATGAACATGAGGAAGACAATGAGACCTTTGGTGATTACAATGAGTTCTCAACACCATATAAGCTAGACGGAAGGGAGTATATCCCGTCGCTACCTTATACGATGTTTGATATGCCCATAAGGCTGCTATTAGCTTATGTTCCCAATCTGTTTGCAATGTTTTTGTCAAGATAGTACACAAATCTTATTTGTACTCTCCGCTGCTTGACCATTAGCCTGTGGATAATAAGGTGATGACTTGTGGCGGTGGACTACACGGAATCCAACAAGTAAGTGATCAATCACCTCATTAATGAAATGTGAACTGTGATCTCGCTGACTAAGTTTAATGGGCAACCAAATCTCGAAATGATTTGCTCATATAAGAGCTTAGCTGCTGTTCATGCATCAGCTTGCTTAGAGGCTCTGGCTTCTGCCCATTTCGTGAAATAGTTTGTGGCTACGGCTTGTGATGGATGCGTAGCTAGAATAATAGGTCCAATAAAATCAATTCCCATTTTTTGAAAGGTTGTCTTACAATAACAAGGGTAAGTGGCATCTTGTCCCTTTGTTGCGGGATAGCAAATCGCCGACACTCTTTGCACCTTTTGACAAACTCTATGGCATCCCCGAACAATGTAGGCCACCATAGTCATGCTTGAAGCACCTTATGAGCTGTAATCTCTCCACGGAAATGTCCTCCAGCTACCCCTGAATGTGCTTCATCCAATATCGTGACGAACTCGTCTGCCCTCACACATCTCCTTAAGAAATTGTCCTACCTAGCTTGTATAGTTCTCCAATTAATTGATAAGGTGCAGCAAGCTTAACAAGCAGCCACATTTTATCTTTGTTCAAGGATCGTTCTTGTGGAAAACCATAAGCTAGATAATCGGATATTTCCTCGCTCCATTCGGGCACCATTTCCAGTTTAAACAAACAAGCATCAGGGAGGTCATCATCAACACCCGTTGGTCGGTTCCCCATTTGGAATTCTCGACACATGATCGGCCAACACATGCTGTGTTCCCTTTCTCACCACCATAACCGTGAAGTCAAATTCCAATAGTAATAACAATCAACGTGTGATTCTTCCCATGGTGTAAGGCTTGTTCACCAAGTATAATACGACCTGATGGTCCACAAAGAACACAAATTTGTTGGCCAATAGGTAATGTCGATACTTCTTGACTGCATAAACCATGGCCAATCCTTCTCATTCTGTGGTGGTATAATTCACCTCTGCATCATTCAATTGGTGGACTAGCGAAGCAGACTAGGTAGTCCAATTTGAACTCACCAGGCTGTGCCAATACGCATCCAATAGCAAAGATCGATGCATTGATGTGCACATGAAATATAAGGTCCCAATTAGGTGGTCTTAGAATTGGCACGCTAGCCAGCGCTTGCTTCAATCTATCATATGCTTCCTAGCATTCTTTAGTCCATTCAAAGAGAATGAGTAGCTTATATAATGGCCTGGCAATTTCAGTATAAAATATTATGAAGCAGCAGCGACGGTAATACCCAACGTGGCCCATAAATCTTTGCACACCTTTGTAATTAGCGGGTGGGGGCAATTCCAAGATCAACGTGACCTTGTTGTCATATGTGGATATACCATTCTTAGAGACAATGTGTCCCAATATCACAACGTGTTTGACCCAAAATTGGCATTTTAAAGGGTTTAAGGATATACAATACAATCGACATCGCTCAAACACCTTTCTCAAGTAAGTCAAATGGTCTGTCCATCGAGAGTGTCTACACATATCATCAATAAATATCTCCAACCATTTTTGCAAGTAGTCTTTAAAGGCTGTGCACATTAATTATTAGAATGTTGCTGGGGCATTGGTGAGACCGAAAGGCATGACTTTGTAAAGCAAACGTCCCTCACATTGTATTGAAGGTTGGTCTTATGCTGGTCTTTGGGTGCTTTTCCACCTGATTGTAACGTGAAAATCTGTCTAAGAAGCTGTAAGCTTCTTTACCAGAGCTACTCTCTCCAAAACATGTTCAGTATAAGGCAATGGGTAATGGCCCTTCCTAGTAGTTGTATTGACCTTTTTGAGATTGACACATACCTTAAGTTTCCCATTCTTCTTTGGCACTATTTACGATTAGTGATAACCAATCCGTATGTAAAAAACAAAGAAAGGTCCAAGCTCCCACCTCAATACATAGGTGTCAACTAAACTCGAAGAAGCGAGGAAGGATGCGATGCAAAGAAAGTGTGATTGCGTTTGTGCACACGATGAAAGGTGATTGAAAAATGACGAAAAAAGGAAAGAATTTTGAATTTATGGCATAGCCATTGGACTGGGCAACTACCTTAATGAAGAATGCCATGTGTTGTCCTACGATTGGTCCGAAAAAAGTAACCGTTTCATAGCGTGAAGCACTTTGGAGGACCAGTTCATGGCATGAATTGTTTTGCACCAGTTCATGGCGTGAACTGTTTTGGATCAGTTCACAGCATGAACTATTTTGGATTAGTTCATGGTGTGAACCTTTTAAGATCGGTTCACGGCGTGAACCTTTTTGTACCAGTTCACGGCGGCGTGTGAACTTTTTTGGATCATGTGTGTGCAAGATTGATGCCTTCTATTTCTCTTCATTCTCAGACATTCAAACATGCATTTAAAGAAGTGAATGATACCCAGTTTTACCTTATATCCATTTTGTGACTAATGGATACCTTCATCTTTTTATTGCCATGGGAACCAAGGTGGCACTTTGGCACTTTTGGGTAGGTGTTGTTGTAGGCGTTTTAACTCCGTGTGGGAGTGCTTGATTCTTCCCTCCACCCAACTGAACAGTTTTTCTACTGAGTCCTATGGATTATTGGGACTTGTATCAGTGTCCATTCGTTGAACCATCTTTTTTCTCCTTTCAAGGTCCTTGTCCAGCTCCTCGATCGAGGTGGTTATAGATATAGGTTTGGCTATATTTAACCCACATTGTTGCATTGGCTTCTTCCTCCACACCAGTGTTTGTGCACTTTTAGCATTGGTTTTATTTGGGAGTTGGCTCTGAATACCTTTACTACCCTTTCCTTTGTATTCGGAGGTGTTTGCACAACGGTGGCCACTGGGTGGGGTTTGGGCACCCATACTGTCATATTGCCTTGGTAGTAACCTTGTGCCATTAGCAAGTGTTTTCGGACCCATTGCTTACGAATGCTTTGTGGAGTGTTGATTTGTCTAGAGTATTGCCAACTTATCTGTGAAGACCATTTATGTTCCTTGTCTCCCTTTTGAACCCTTCTTGTTGATTCCTTATTGACCCCCTTCTCCTCCTCCTTGTGGAGCTAGTTTCTAAGTTGATCCTTAGGCACCCAATGCTGTGTACCCTATGACTTGGGCTGTTTTTTGCGTAGGGATTACAAAAATGCTGCCTTTTTTGCTTCATGAGTTGATGTTACCATGCTTGGTGTTTCTATCTCCTCAATCATGGCCTGCTTCCCTATGTTTATCGGGCTGCATAAGGGCATGGATATGACATTGTTGCCCTCATTTAGCAGTGTTGTCCTCTTCTCCCATTGGATATTACAGTTGCTGGAACAAATCCAGGATTGTCCTAGGATTATTTCCTCTTCCATGGAACCTGCAGGCATGACAAGCACCTTCCCAACCAAGGAATTATTTATGATGGAAATACTATCATTTCCTCTTCCATGGAACCTGCAAGCATGACAAACACCTTCCCAACCAAGGAATTATTTCTGATGGAAATATTAACACTTGCAAATCCCTCAGCTTTTGTAGTTGTCAAGTGCACACTGCGTACTTGTGCGTTGGTGGTTTTAAGGTGCAGTTTATCTAAGTCTACCCATGTCTCATATGAGATCAAGTTATGACTTGATCCCATATCTTTCAATGCAATGCTTGTTGCATGACATTTATCTGTAGTAGAGAGTCCCACCCTAAGTCGTGCTGGTTCAATGTTTAGTTCCTCTTCGTCCAGGAGAGTAAGTGAAGCCATGTTCACGTGCAACATTCTCTTTTGGAGTATTTGTTTGGCTTTGGCCCCCCTTGCCTTAGCCTCTTCTTGAGCTTGCTATATTTTTTCTTTTGCAAGCTGCTTTTATTGTTTTAAGAGATGTTCTCGCAAGAGCATCTCTTGGGTCAGTGGTCCAAAATATTTTTTAAGTTTGCTCCCATTAACATAACCCTCCATCTGTATGCCCTCAATTGTCTCAATTCTAACCAACCCCTGAGGTGTGACCTCAGACACTCAGAAGGGTCCTAGGCCTCTGCACTTGAGTTTCTTTTTTTTGGTGCTCCCTACAGCATACATGAAGGTCCCCCATTTCTAGTTCTTTTTGTTTCATGTTTTTGTCGAACCAATGTTTTCTTCCTAGTTTTTCGACAATGAGTCCATGCAATGCAATTAGTCTGGTCTCATAAATCTTCTCTAAATCGATTAGCCTTTCAACTAATACATTCCCCATCAGACGTTCTTGCACTACAATCCTTAAGCTCGGAACTAGGTATTCCATAGGCATTACTGCCTCAACACCATAAGCTAGACGGAAGGGACTGTATCCCGTCGCTCGCTACCTTATATGATGTTTGGTATGCCCATAAGGCTACTGTGAGCTTATGCTCCCAGTCCAAGATAGTACACAAAATCTTGTTTGTACTCTCAGCTTGACCATTAGCCTGTGGATAATAAGGTGATGATTTCCGGTGGACTAGTAAGAATCCAGCAAGTAAATGATCAATCACCTCATTAATGAAATGTGAACCGCGATCACTAACTTATTCTAATGGGTAGCTGAATCTTGAGATAATTTTCTCATATAAGAATTTTGATGTTGTTCATGTATCAGCTCGCTTCTTCGAGGCTCTGGCTTCTGCCCATTTGGTGAAATAGTCCATGGCCAACCACGATTACATATTGAGCTTGTGATGGATGTGCCGCTGGACTAATAGGTCCAACAAAATCAATCCCCTGTTTCTCGAAAGGTTGTCTTACAATAACAGAGGGTGCATCCTGCCCCTTTGTTGTGGGATAGCAAATCATTGACATTCCTCGTACCTTTTGACAAACTCTATGGCATCTACGAACAACGTAGGCTACCATAGTCCTGTTTGAAGTACCTTGCAAGCCATAATCTCTCCAGCAAAATGTCCTCTAAATGAGCTTCATCCAATATCGTTGAGGACGAACTCATCTTCTCTCATGCATCTTCTTAGGACATTTCCCTTACCTAGTTTATATAGTTCTCCTGCAATTAATTGATAAGGTGCAGCAAGCTTGATAAGCTGTCGCATTTTATCTTTGTTCAAGGGTGTTTCTTGCGAAAAACCACAAACTAGATAATCTAATATCTCCTTGTTCCATTCGGGCAACATGTCAGTTTGAACAAACAAGCATCAGGGAGGTCATCATCAACACCAGTTTGTTGGTTTCCCATTTGGAATTCTTGACATATGATTGGCCAACACATGCTGTGTTCCCTTTCTTACCGTAACTGTAAAGTAAAATTCAAATAGTAACAGCAACCAACCAACATGTGATTCTTCCCGTGGTGCAAGGCTTGTTCACCAAATATAATAAGGCCTGATGGTCCACGAAGAATACAAATTTGTTGGCCAATAGGTAATGTCGATACTTATTTACTGCATAAACCATGGCCAACCCTTCTCGCTCTGTGGTAGTATAATTCACTTCTATATCATTCAATTATGACAACTAGCGAAGTAGACTGGATAGTCCAATTTCACCAAGCTATGCTAGTACGCAACCAATAGCAAAGTTCGATGCATCGATATATGCACATGAAATATAAGGTCCCAATTGAGTGGTCTTAGAATTGGCGTGCTATCCAATGCTTGCTTCAATCGATCATATGCTTCCTGGCATTCCTCAGTCCATTCAAAGACAATGAGTAGCTTGTAAAATGGCCTAGCAATTTCAGCATAGAAGATTATGAAGCGGCGATAATACCCAACGTGGCTCATAAATCTTTGCACACCTTTGTAATTAGTGGGTGGTTACAGTTCCAAGATCAACTTGACCTTGTTGTCATCTGTGGATATACCATTCTTAGAGACAATGTGTCCCAATATCACACTGTGTTTGACCCAAAATTGACACTTTAAAGGGTTTAGGGATATACGATATAATTGACATCGCTCAAACACCTTCCCTTAAGCAAGCCAGATGGTCTGCCCATCGAGAGTGTGCACACAGATCATCAATGAATACCTCCAACAACTTCTGCAAAGTAGTCTTTGAAGGTTGTGCACATCAATCGTTGGAATTTTGCCGGGGCATTGGTGAGACCGAAAGGCATGACTTTGTATGCAAACATCCCCCACATTGTATTAAAAGCTGTCTTATGCTGGTCTTATGGTGCTATAGACACCTGATTATAGCCTAAAAATCCATCCAAGAAGATGTAAGCTTCCTAACCAGCGACTCTCTCCAAGACGTGTTCCGTATAGGGCAATGGATATAATGACCTTTCATAGTAGCTGCGTTGACCTTTTTAAGATTGACACATACCCTAAGTTTCCCATTCTTTTTTGGCACTATTATGATTGGTGAGACAACCGATCCGTATGTTCTATCTCATAGATGAAATCCGCGGCAAAATGAGTTTATTGATTTCCTCCTTTACAATTGCCACATATTTAGGATTCATCTGGTATGGTTTCTGCTTGGTTGGCCTTGATCCTTCCATGATTGGGATCGTATATTGCACCACCTCAGGTGATACACCCTTCATCTCCTTGTAGTTCCAAGCAAAACAATCCTTAAACTCCTTAAGAAGAGTAACAAGCTCATTTTCCTCAACTGAAGTCAATTCCTTAGCGATATAAACAGGTTTGGCTTCCTCCCCTGGTCCCACAATATCAACTTCCTTGTCTTCAGCTAGGCCATCGTAGATGTGGCCAGCCCATCTTCCTTAACTCTGTTTTTTCATTAGTTGGATCACTTTCCGTTTGTCAAACAGTGTAGGTCTTGAAGTGGTCTGGTACGGAAAGCAAGTCTGGTTTATCCTCATTCTCACTTTTTGTTTTAGCCATGACTTTGTTGGCCTCTCGCTCAGCTTCTGCCAAAGCTTTGTTTCGTTTTTCGATGCCCAGATTTTGCAAGCTTAGGTGTTTCTAGCTCTTGAAGGATGACTTTCTCCTTATGTTTCCCTTCAAGTGATATCTTACTCAATTCCTCACCCCAATTCTTAGAAAACTCATCGTGTACCTTAGTGGCTTCGAGGTATCTCCGCCACTAGGCATCCATGGGTTTTTCGTTGAGCAATATATTGTTTATGCTTTCGCCATCTTCTAAGGCATTGGGCACTGGTACGACCTTGTGATCCAGACCCTTCTATGCTAGAGGCCTCCTCTTCTGATTCCTCACCAATGGTTTGCCAATTAACCATATAGACAGAGGTAGTGGGAACAGTTCCAGATTCCACATATTGTGTTTCTCGAGGTTCCCTCACATCTATGGTAGCTAGCACATGCATCCAGTTTTCACTAAAGTCTAAAGGCGGAAGTGATGCATACATTTCCGTTTCCTCTTGCTCTTTGGAATTTTCCATCGTGGGTTGGCAGATCTCTACGGATGTGGTCCGCTTGGTTGTGACTGAATCATTACCGAACAGTTGCCCTTCCATGGGGTGTGCTCGCTCTATGATCTTCGATCTATCTTTAAAATTTGTGAATCCCTACGCACGTACACATGATCTAATGCCCAATCGTGCACCAATTTGGATTCCCTCATGAAGGGTCTCCCCAGTATTATGTCATATGAGTCTGGTTGGTGCAGAAAGTCCATTACTACAAATGTATGATGGTAGTAGCGAAACATAAAGTCTCACATTCGCCAAAAGCTCAATGGGCCTTGAAAATGTTCCGTCTACCATTTTAATGATTAGATCTACTCTTTTTAGATGAGGGTTTTGTAGAGCAGTTCTCTCTACGGTGCAATATAGTGCTCATAGAGTACTACTGATCAACAAATGTGTTAAGAAACACAATGTCAATCCGAGGACTCGACCCGATTAGTGCATGAAGGCTTATCCCATGAGGGAGAGCTCACATACACAAACCACCACTTGACGATTCAACCATTCAACACCTCAATCAATCTCTCAATCCCTTAAATCCACTACACTAATCAAGAGAACAAGCAATGCATAGCAATCTCTTAATCCCATTCAAACATTGATTAAATCTTAGCTTTCCCTAATGCCTGCAATCGTTGTATAAGAGGATTTCCCTAAGGCTTCCCATGGGCCACATCATGTTAGGAGGCCCACTCAATTAATGAAACCATAATAAGCTTTTTAAAGTCCAGCACCGACTTATAAGTTGGGATTCTGTTACATGTAGGTAAGATGGCAAAGCACCTTACGGCGGTAGGTATGTAGGTAAAACCATGTTAAGGTCAAGGTAAGGCTACTTTATAAAGTCTAGCACTAACTTATAAGAATTGGGATTCTGTTACATGCAGGTAAGTTGACGAAGCACCTTACTATAGTAATGTAGGTAAAACCATGCTGCTAACCCATGAAGTGGTTAACATACCCCCCTTCCTAATGCATGATCATAGAGAGGGTTTAGAGGACAAGACCAATCCATATGCTTTGATATCCATTATAATTAGTATGATGAGACCAGTCCACATGCTTCAGGATCTATTATAATCGGTGTGATGAGATCAGTCCACATACTTGGGGGTCTATTAGAGATAGGATTTGGTTTGCCGTTGAGTTAGGAAGCATGTCGAGGTTTCATGTGGTGTAATGTGTGCGAAAAAATGTTTGATGTGAGACCTCATCTCTAGGTTTGTGAGCTGGTTGGCCCCATATTAAAAGGAAAGAGGGCCCATTACAAGATTCATGTGTTGAGGCCACCTTCATTTGATTAGAATTTAATTAGAAATGGTCAATGGTGGTTGTGAATGGTTTGCACAATAAGTTATAATTCCCAAATCTCATTAGGAAACTATAGACTAGGCGCTTCTTCTTTCTTGCTCACCCTCCTGAAGTGCTCCAAGCCATCAAGTCAAAACTTTAAAAGAACAAAACTAACCTCTACTGTAAAAACTTAATATAGTGCCCCCTATCATTATAATGCCCCCTCTACCACCATAAGTTAATATCAAATTAGGTTGGCCCGATTTACTGACTCCAATGGACATCTTGAATCTTCCACAGAGCTTTCACACTTCTCCCTTGCCTATGCTCCTCCATTCTTGGATGTGAGAGCAAACTCATGTACACACAACTTTTACACTTCTCCTTACCCAAGCTCCTTCATCCTTGGATGTTCAGTGTTTGTGAGAGCAAATTCTTCCATCTCTCTTTCGCAATTCTAGGCGCACATAGGGCATGTAAATGTTTTTGTGGGGGTTTCAATTTAAACTTTCTAAATATTTTAACTAATTCTAATTTTTTAATCTACCACTTATTGCTAAATATTTTAACTAATTCTAATATTTTTGATCTAACACCTATTGCTAAATATTTTAACTAATTCTAATCTTTTCGATCTACCACTTATTGCTAGCACTTATTAACTAGTACTAATTATCATAACTACCTTATTAACTAAAACTAGCTATAGTTAGCTAGTTAGCTTCTTAGAGATACTCTAAAGTTAAATCCCAACTATAATCAATTAGTTAAGCCAATTATTTATTATAATTACTAAGGGAAGTTAGTTGATTAACCTTACTACGCTTGCTAATGTGAATTTTAGTTAACCTGTACTTTTCTATGCTAACCTAACTGCTAACTTATATCAAATCTATTCAAAGTAGCTAACTAGCATTGACCTCCTATGGCCAATATATTATCTTTTACATTTATACATACTATACATTTATAATTGCTAAGTATACATAAAATTTTAAAACTTTACTATTCTCACTAGGTCTATGGATAGAACTAGTAGAAGGGGCCTCTCTCTATCTCTATTTATGTCCTCCTCCTCATTCTTTGTGTTGTCAGTCTACAAGTCTAACAATGGCAAGCTATGGTACAAAAGATAAGTACACACCCCAAAATGAGTAGATAAGAGGGTGTACATACGCACGGGGGGAAAAACCTCCTAGCGAGGGAAAAAGTATCCCGGAGGTCCTAAGTGTGTTCATACACATCACTACCATATAATGCTACAAATCTCCCATGGAGTGATAATGTGAACATGTACAGGGTATGGCCGATCAATCCTGAAAAGGCAGTAAGCCCTAAGCTTTACAAAAAGCTTCAAACTTTTCACGAGGAAGAGCCTTTGTGAATAAATCTGCCATGTTGTCATGTGTAGGCACATAGACCAAGCTGATCTCTGCCAGAGAGTGTTTCCCTAACAAAGTGGTAATGCACCTCAATGTGCTTAGTGTGAGCATGAAACACTGGGTTCCTCGCAACTACTAATGCACTATGGCTGTCAGTGAAAATTGTAGTGCTAGATGAGTGTCCAACACCCAAATCAGCCCATAAAATGTCTGAGCCACACACACTCAACTATAGTTGTAAAAGCTACCCTGTACTCAGCTTCACAACTAGAAGTGGCCACTGTAGGCTGCTTCTTGCTGAGCCATGGTATACATGAATCACCAAGGCAAAAGCAAAACCCACTAGTGGACACTCGTGTGTCATAACATCCAGCCCAATCTGAATCACTAAAAGCGTACAGCTGTGACTCACCCTCTTTTGAATAAAACAATCCAAAATACTGAGTGCCCTGCAAATAGCAAAAAACCTACCTGCCAATGCCTTGTACCTGGGCTATGCATAAATCTGCTCAACTGTGAGACCACATACTATATATCTGGCCTCGTGTTGCATACATAAAGAAGGGATCCAACAACCTGCTAATACAAACTAGCATCAAAAGTGTCTCCTGCATCATCATGAAGACTAAGTCAAGTACATGTCTCCATAGGTGTAGCCACAGGTTTACAGTCTTCAACATTGAACCTCTTCAATAGCCTATGTATATATTTAGGCTGCAGCATAATAATGCCATCATTGTGCTGTATAAATTGAATCCCCAAATAATAATGCAAGGGCCCCAAATCTGACATCTCAAACGATGATTGCAAATCAGCCTTAAAGGTTAAAATCTGATCTATATCAGGTCCCGTGAGCAACATGTCATCAACATATAGAACGATGACCAAAATGTGTCCTTACTCCTCTTCACATAGAGGGTACTCTCTATTGGACTATTGCAAAAATCATTTGCAACCAAGTATGCATGAATCTTCTCATACCATGCTCTAGGAACCTGCTTAAGGCCATAAAGAGCCTTTTTCAACCTGTATACTTTAGACTCTTCTCCTTTCACATCAAAACCAAGAGGCTCCGATACATACACCTCCTCATGTAAATCACCATTCAAGAATGCAGTCTTAATGTCCAACTGATGTACATTCCACCCATGATGTGCTGCCAAAGTAATAAGACACCTAATGGTAGTCATACGAGATGTGGGTACAAAGGTCTCATCATAATCAATGCCCTTTTGATGGGCATACCCCTTTGCAACAAGTCTGGCCTTGTAGCGATCGATGCTACCATTTGATTTGTGTTTTAACTTGTAGTACCAATGGCCTTCTTACTATGAGGTAGATCTATCAAATACCAGGTGTCATTCTTGAGTATAGAGTTATACTCATCCTGCATAGCATGCATTCAATGATCATCATACTGTGCTTCCTCAAAGGAAACAGGTTTCTCCTCATTACATAAAGTAGAAATGAGAACATGATCCACATGAGAATAATCTGCATGATGAGAACCTGCATGAGTTCTGCTAGGTAAAGGAGCTACCGACTTGCTATCCCTCAATGTTTGCACAAGCCATTTTGGCATACGCCTAGATTCTTCTATGGCTGATCTCTCCTCATCCACTACATCCTCAATAATTACCTCATCAAAAGGTTGATTTTGCACCTGCAAAGGCTGAATTTTAGCACTTGGTTGAGCATTCAATTGATCTACATATGGCTACCCTCCATTAAACAAAGGTAGGGGCGAATCAAACATGTCCTGTGAGCATACATTCTGCTATTTTTTTGCATGAAAGCATGGGCTGAACTGAGTTTTCAACAAAAACAACATCTCTACTTACCAAAATCCGCTTTGAGACCGGATGGTAGAGTCTATATCCCTTGCTTTCTGAACTGTATCCCACAAATATGCATTTAACTACCTTATCATCAAGCATACTGTGTTGTTGCTCAGGCACAAGAGCATAAGCAAGACAACCAAAAACACGCAAATGAGCCATAGAAGGCTTCCTGCCATGCCAAGCTTCATAAGGAGTTTTAGATTGCAAGGCCTTGGTAGGACATTTGTTCAACACATAGTTTGCGCACATAGTTGCCTCTAACCAAAAACCATGAGGTAAATCTTGGGCTTTCACCATACATCGTGCCATCTCCATGAGAGACATGTTCTTCCTCTCAGCCACACCATTTTGCTGAGGTGTGTATGGTAATGTACATTGATGCCTTATGCCTTTTTCAGCCATATATGCATGAAATTCCTTGGACATATACTCCCCCCCTCGATCTGAACAAAGGTTGCCAACCTTACATTCACATGCATTTTCAACCATGGATACGAAGTGCCTAAAGCACATAAAAGCCTCTGACTTTTGCTTTAATAGATACACTCAGCTATATCTGGAGTAATCATCAATAAAAGTGACGAAGTAGAGATATCCCCCAATAGATGATGTCCTCAGAGGACCACATACATCACTATGTATAAGCTGTAATTTCTTAACAGCTCTCACAGATCCATCCTTTGGAAATGATACCCGATGCATTTTACCAAGAATACACCCCTCACATACATGTCTAGTAGGGGTCTCAAGAGTTGGCAAGTCAGACACCATATCATGCCTTTGAAGGCATAACAAACTGTCATAATTCAGATGGCCAAATCGTGTAGAATCTCCACTCATGTTTTCTTCACAATCTGTTATTGTTGTAGAAAAACTGAGAGCAAGTTCTCTTTGTTTGAGGCACATAGAGCACATTGGATACCTTCTTTTCTTCACCTATAGCTGCCATAAATGAGATGGTTCCAAACACTTTGGTTGGACATTTAGCATTATTCCCAACAATAACATTGATAGATTCTTGTAAAGGCTGCCAAGAACTATACCAGTCCTTTTTGCTGGTCCATATGTCGGGATGCCCCACTATCCAAAATCTATGAACAATCAACAACTTGGAGCCTAAGCCAATAAGCATACCTCTTCTATGGTGACCCAGAGTTCCAGCTTAGCTTGGGTGTTGTTGGCTGACTCCTTTCCCTTCCATGAAATATTCATGGTGCTATTCTTCTCATCAGCCTGCTTCTTTCCACAATCTTTGATGGCATGATCCTTCTTGTCACAGTAGTAGTAGCACGGACCCTTATTAGTAGTAGCACGTACCAAAAAACTTCTTCTTCTTCTTGTCTTCAGAAGTAGCCTCGCATTTGCCTTTTGCATTGGCTGCTGTAAATGCAGTGTCACCACCATGGGGTCTTCAACTGCATCTCCTCCTCAAATAGCATAGTACTAAATTCTTTTAAAAAAAGAGGTGGTACTCTAACTTGGGTATTTAATAGTGTAACCAAGCCATCATACTTATGCGATAGAATTAAGATGCATCTCTGAGCCAACTCTTTGCTGGTCTTCAGGATTCCCACAGCCATTTGGTCTTGCAGGTTTTTGATCCGAGAGATAAACGCTTCTGTAGCCTCTCTTTCAACAAACTTTTTAGCAGCAAGCTGATTCTCCAGGTTTTGAATCCTAATTTGATTTCGAGTATAATTCTAGGTCTCATACTAATTTCTTAGTATTCCAAGCCACAGATGACTTGGTTGTGTGTGAATCAGAGTAAGAATAAAATCACTTATAGTGGTAACGATGGCGTAAAGTGCATTTGCATTGCGTTGCTTCCATGCCGCCCGAAGAAGAGTAGCATCCGATGGAATCATTCTTGGTTATCACTAGGGTCAATGGTTTCCACCGCTTCTTGGTTCATTCGTAGAACGATCTCTAATAGCTCATAAGAATCAAATATGGTGTTGATTTTGAACTTCCAAAGACTATAGTTTGTCCCATCTAACTTGTCTTCAATGAGGCAGGTGGATGGATGCGCAGCACTGGAATAGCAATAGTAATGCAACACTGGACCCTAAAGCAGACATCACTCTGAGCTACTTCTATGCAAAGAAAGACTACACTTTGTGTACTATTGTTGCTAAGAGCACCTACAGCTCTGATGCCATATAAGAATATGGCGCAATAGAAAGAGATACAAGAGAAAGTACACTAGACAATGCAATACAGAGAATGGAGAGAATTTTAAAATTCTAATTATGACAAACAAGAGATAGGTACAATATGATGGTGCTGTCCACCCATGCGCTCTAGCGTAGAGCTTAGATGATAATCTAGATAAACTCTAGATGGAGGGCATACTGAGAATATAGAAAATATATGCTCACAAGCACTGGTGGATGCCTTAACTTGTGCTAATTATGTCCATTTATAGTGCTACAGGTAGTGCGATGGATGCGTCTAAGATGTGGGCGCCTACATTGTATTGACATGGCTCACCGCCCGCATATCCGTAACACATCCCAACCAACCACCGCCTACATTGTATTGACATGCGTCTAAGATGGATGCGTCTACATTGTATTGACATGGCTCACCGCCCGCATATCCGTAACACATCCCAACCAACCACCGCCCACTAATGACGAAATCAGTATTCGAGAGAATATTCTAAAGAATATTCCTTATACCTTTTCGAGAATATTCCCTGGACCCCAACTAACACTTGTACCCCTTATCATCTCCTAACCATCAACGATTACAACTACAGCCCCTTCTAGCATCCAAGCTGGGGTTCCCACTAAAGATATGTGCACCAATGGCTTCTCCTCTCATAATGGGGACCGTACAAATGTGCACCATACATCAATGTGAGATACGTGCTAAGAGGCAGGCATTGAATATATACTAACAATGGTAGTCTACGACGTCAAATGGTGGAGAGACAGACGACTTAGATAGGTTTGGAATGCTGCCTGTTAGGATACATGCTTATTGAATACTGCCAATTAGGATACATGCTTACTTGGACCATTATTACCATGATGGTAGTCTACGACGACAAATGGTGGAGAGACAGACGACTTAGATAGGTATGGAATGCTGCCTGTTAGGATACATGCTTATTGAATACTGCTAATTAGGATACATGCTTACTTGGACCATTATTACCATAATGGTCCCCACACATGGGGTTGGTTGGATTTATTCTTAAACATCCTGCCATTATTACCATAATGGTCCCCACACATGGGGTTGGTTGGATTTATTCTTAAACATCCCCAAAAGGGCACCCGAAGGGGCTCGAAAGCTATAACAAAAATAGAAGTTTATTGCAATGTCTATTAGACCCAAAATGGTCGACCTATGGTGGTAGATGCAAAAACTTTTGAGGGGGGGTTGTGCGTTGAAAGACCAAATTAGAAATGTGGTTGCCAACAAACTAGAGGAACCAGAAATGTGGTTGACCTATGGTGATAGATGCAAAAACTTTTAAGGGGGAGATGTGCATTGAAAGATCAAATTAGAAATGTGGTTGCTGTGACAGACTAGAGAAAGCCATTAAGCAAGAACCTGGTAGCCATGTAACAAGGTCTTCCCATGTGCCAGTGAACTATTAACTAGGAATGCACGCTTTTTGTGTAGCTTCCCACGCTATTTTGATAGCATCATGATGACATGTTTTGCCAAGTATATAGTGCAAATCTTGACTAGGTTGTTTTTGGCACGGATAGAGCCAAGTTTTTTTGACACTTAAGTGAGTTGTGCGAGTTGCCCTGACAATGAATGCACGTTTTTTGTATAGCTTCACGCACTGTTTCGATAGCATCATGATGACATGTTTGGCCGAGGTTACAAGGTAAATCTCAACCGGACCGGTTTTTGGCACGTTTTGGCAAAGTTAGAGCCAAGTTTTTTTTCACACGTGCGAAGGCATGTAACTTTGGAACCCTTTGTGAAGCATTTTTGGGTCTTTGAACGTCCGTAGTCGTCATAAAACCAGGGTCATGTGATGCGTCAGCAAAGGAGATGATTGGTGGTTGAGAAATCCCGAGAGGCTAGGGTCCAAAACGCGTGCTCTCCACAACCTCCTAATTTACTTTACAGAAGTACCTGTGTTTGGGAACTTCGTCTGTTCTGTTCTTGTGTGATGGCCATGGCCATGGCCTCCTCCTCGAGCCCTTTGTTGCAGAACTCGTCATCTTCTTTATTTTGCTTGCCATCTGCCCCTCTGCGCACGCGAGGACGCTCTGATCTCAGAATTAGAGCCCAGTCTGCCCCCATCAACCCTTCCATCAAGAAAGAGGAGTCCAAGGTAGTAGACACAGTCCTAGTCTCCGATCTGGAAAAGCCTCTGCAGGCCTATTGCAGGTACACACTCACACGCACCCCTCCCCCCTCTTACCCCCCCTTCACATGCGCAGAGAAATTTGTTCATCTTTTGTGAAGTGAAATTGCTCAGTATCTGTTTTCTTTGTTGATGCCCTCATTTCTTCTCTCCTCTTTTCTTTGGGCAGATGCTGGAGATCTGGCACCTTCCCCCTCTGCGATGGGTCACACGTGAAGCACAACAAGGAAACAGGAGACAACGTCGGCCCTCTGCTCTTGAAGAAGTAGCCCTCCAAAGCTTATCTGTATGAAGCATGAGAGGGCCCCTCCAAGACCAAAGACGAAGTGTCTCTTTGAGATCGATTAGTGAGTCATGTGCTGTTGTCCTTTTTAAAAGTTTGCATCTTTTACATCATTCATATGATAATAAGGAGACTGAAGGGTTGTCATTGACTAGGGAAAAAAAATCTAGAGAGAGAGACAGATTTGTCACTCTACATGGCTTTTGGATGCAAACATTATTAGGAAATTGTGACAACTTTTGGAAGGTGAATGTGAGAGAGAGAGAGAGAGAGAGAGAGAGAGATTTGTCACTCTACATGGCTTTTGGATGCAAACATTATTAGGAAATTGTGACAACTTTTGGAAGGTGAATGAGAGAGAGAGAGAGAGAGTGTGTGTGTGTGTGTGTGTGTGAGAGAGAGAGAGAGAGAGAGAGAGAGAGAGAGAGGTTAACGTCGGTAGAATGTAACGTAAGGTCATATATGACTAATGGTGGAGCTTGAACTCGGGTGGATCATGGACTTTATAAGGACCTTTGCACTAGCCAAACTGCCCGACTTGTGGGTGGTAGGAAGGTAGTGTGAGAGAGAGAGAGAGAGAGAGTGTGTGTGCGTGTCTATGTCTGAGTGAGAGAGAGAGCCATGTAACGTAGACTTTATTGATCTAAAGAGACCAATTGACGGAGAGAGAGAGAGAGGGTTAGAGATTTATATGAGAGTAATGTATGTAAAATTGTGCACTTGGTAGCTAAGCTTGTGCAAATTTCTATGTAATGTGTTCTAATTATTCTTGACAATGCATAAATAATGATCAAGGATGGTTAGATGGCCAAGATGGCAAGAGGAAGAACATCAAAAAATGTGGGCGAGGTGTTCTAGCTCCTTCTTTATGATGTATTTGGCATTTTGTTTAATCTTTAACTTTTATCCACCTACATAGTGCACCATTAAAACGATGATATGTACAGTACAGCATGTGATGGAGAAAGCTTACATTTCCTTTGAATCATGGGAAAGTTGGTGGGTTCACCTTGTAACCAACTCTCGTTCGACATGGTTTGTATTCTACCTTGGGTTTTTAATTCTCAAGCTCTTCAACAACAATGAAATCATCTAGCAATTTAGTGCATTCAGCAGTAGATACAACAAGAGGTTATTCTCCTACTAGGACTCTGTGAGGCAAAGTAATGTTCGAACTATTTCATTTGTACACCTTCTCTTTAACAATCGCTCTACATAAGGAAAACTCTATGTTAGCATTCTTGTGCTAGTTGGCATTTTGAGTGTTAAATATTCACACTTGCTCATCACAATTCTCACATAAAATAGAAATTCTTCATGAAACAGATTAATTTTATCATGAAAGGGTTTGATCTCCCTACCACTGCAAGCTATTGTCTCACTTGCTCTCTCATTCATACTCTATTCTAGTTTATAATCAAATAAAGATAAGTCAAAATCATGGCAGTTATCACACTTACATATCTTTTAATGAGTAGAACTTTGATTTATGAAGATCCAAGAAACCCAATTTGTCATGCTTGTCCACCAACAACCCAAAATGGAGTGATTTCAATCATTGTGGGAAAGCCATCCTTAGAATAACCCAATGAGATGATATAATCAATATTAGAAAATAATAGCCATATATAGTAAACGGGAGAAATTTGAAAGATTTTATCAAGGCCAATTCTAAAACTCTCTATAAACTCTATAAGCGTACCCTCATATCTTGTAAAACTAGATAGACTTTTAGCACAAACCCACTTTGGTACCAAATTGCAGCCATTTTTTGGGGATATAAATGGATAAGATTCAAAGAAACAAAGGTAACTATGGACTCTCTTATGGACACATCTCCATATCCTATTTTTATCAAGTTTAAAAAGCATTTGTAAAACAATTTAAATCCATTTTTAACACAATAAAAAATTCGCAAACCTGACATCGAAACTCGCAGCTACTACAAGTCTTATACAATATTTTACCATGGATTAAGGCCCCAAAGCCTTATAAAACTTGTGGTATAAAAAACTAGGCATGTTTTTATCACAAAGCTGCTTTAGTACCAACTTGTAGCTATCGTTTGGAGACCTAAATAGATGAATTAGTCAAATATGAGAGACAAAGTTATTCTACTATAAAAACTCAAACTCTCATACATCACATATTTTAACATTAGAGCATATGAACTCCTTAATTGCATGGATTCATCAAAATATCATGAGAAGATCATGATGAAGCCATTCGAAGTGACCTCTGAGTGGGTGAGATTGGCGAATGCCATTTAAAGCACCTCAAATGGCAGACAAGATTGGGTAAGGCTTAGCCATTCAAAGTGTCATGTGATCCCATACATGTTTAAGAGGGAGATAGTAAATGTGCTCCAAGTGTTGAGCCCTTTCCTCAGTCAACTACCTTAATGCCTAAAGGATTTGGATAGGGCCATCACTAAGAGGCCGTATCTCGCCATGAAGTTTACATGTGATGACCTACGTGCACACACATTTATATATATTTTTTTAAATTAAGTTGTGATGAGGTGTGTGCATATTCTTGTATTTTTAAAGCAATGTATGTGAGTGAAAGTAGAAGTGATAGGTGGGTACACATTTGAATACCGGATCTGTGGATTAAGTTGTCGGGTAGTTGGCTAGATTGATGGTGATTGGATGGTGCTAGACTTGGCTACGAATCTAGGCGTGTATACATATGTGGTAAAAGACTTGAGAGAAATCGTATAGAGAAAAAAAATTAAAATTCTAAGGATGAAATCCCACATAACCCTAGAGAACCAACCATATATGTAAAATCTTTAAAAGGAAGTAATAGAGGAATTTCATTCATTAAGGTTTAGGGTCAAGGGAATCCTAGGGTTAGAAGTGTTAGGCTAGAGTGGAGGAATCATCTATATTTCTCAGCGAGATGAGGAAAATTTTCCATTTGAGCCTCGAGAAGTTGCTAGGATAGCCTTTCTTTGAGCCAATATAAGGGAGGCCCCCATGTGTGATGGCACTCTCTACCCCTAATAGAATAATATGTGGGGGGTAGGGGTCTCATACTTAGTATCAAAGTGAATGCTTAGTAATCATGATGAGAGGAAATCTAATGGGTTTGTGTGCTTACCAGATGGCAACACAACTTGCTATGACCAAAGTATATCTGTCTAGAGTTCCAAGACTCTCCTAGAAGAAGATATGATAGCTTTTACCTTTGACTACCTTGCCTTGTAAAAGGGCTCGAGGATTGTGCAAAGACTATAAATCATTTTAAAGATCTCTTCTTCTCGATTGTGGTGAAGAGAAGACATACGTAGTGCACTAGACTTTGGATTCATACCTACACTGGCAGGTCAAAATACTTAAGGAAGAATATTGCACTCGCCATGATCCTAGAGAGTGTAGTGTTGGTGAAGGGATTTGTATTATATGAACATAATCTCTCTAACCTTTGCCAAAAGTTTAAAGCACTTCGATACTTCATACCTTGCCACTAGATTAGTGTAGCGAGGCATGTTTCTAACCACACTATTGTGGCTAGCCCATACAAACATTTGGCACGTGGCCAACAAAAATAACTCATAAAATAACCTTATGCACATTCGCACATATACTAACCTTGTGCACATTCACACATTCCATTTATTAAGCTAATTTTTACACACATTAAATCAAGCATATGTTTTAGCTCAAGCTTGCTCTACAAGCTTTCTTTTTATAAAAAATAGCTCAAACCCTAAATCTTGTTCACACACTAAGTGTAAATAATTACAACTCTTCTAGCATATGTGTTAGGAATATAGCAACCCCATGCACAAGCATGCATAAATAATTTGTACAAACATTTGGCATGTGGCCAACAAAAATAGCTCATAAAATAACCTTGTGCACATTTGCACATTCCATTTATTAAGCTGATTTCTACACACATAAAATCAAGCATATTTTTCTATGACCATTATGCATAAAAAATATGATAAAATATATACCTGTAACATAAGAATAACTTCCAAACATGGAAGTTCAGGATGACCAATTTCCTTTGGGAGCTCATCATAGGAGATGAAAAGGAGCCAAAGATAATTCAAGAAAATCTCAAGTGTAGGCATATAAAGCATTTTATGAAAGATCTAGAAAGGTGTTATACTAGTTATCCGTCGCTTTGTGACAGGTTCTATGATTATGTATATACAAGATACACAAACACCTAAGGAGGCTTGGGATACCTTAGTAAAGATGTACGCACAAACAACAAGCTCGAAAGATGCAACTAAAGTAGGAGCTACATAATGTGACCAAAGAAAAACTCAGTATAAACGATTACTCAATGAAGTTTAAAGGGCTTGTAGATGCCCTTGCTTCTATTGATATATTAATCACCAGCCGTAGTAGATAATGATGATATAGTTTCGATGACCTTGAATGGTCTTGGCAAGGAATAAAGCTAGTTTCAGACCTCCATTGGAGTTTGAACTTTCCTTATTTTCAAGAATTGATTTCTCTTCTCATCTTTCGTGAGGAGATGGATATTAGGGAAGATTCATCCTCTGAAATTCATATGACTAGGCCTCTACTCAAATATAGGTATATGAAGAGGGAGATCATCATCTAGAGGCCAAGATGGAGGCTATTTTGAAAACAAAAATCATGGGAAAAGGAATCAAATAGGTGGAAGAGGTCACTCTAGAGGCAAGGCGAGCACCAGAGGGGCCGAGGTGATTGCCAAAGAGTGGAACGTGCACACATGACCCTGACATTCCTATGGTGGCACACTCAATGACATGTAGGGCTCACAAATGACCAAGTGTCCAGCACCCACAAGGCTTGCACTTGTCCGATATAGTCATGTCCACAACATCCAAGTGTGGGATTCAGAGTAAATAGCATAGAAATAGGTGGAAGAGATCAATCTAGAAGCAGGGGGAGCCGTAGGGACCGAGGTGGTTAGCAAAGAATTCAGAGTGTAAATAGCATAAAGTACTATTATAATGTGGCAGGGGGAGCCAGAGGGTGTCCGAGGTGGTTAGCAAAGAAATCATAGCGTAAATAGCATAGAGTGCTATTACTATGGCAAACCAAGGAACATGGCAAATCATTTCTATAAAAAGTAGAAGGATGTAAAAAGTGAAAAGTTAGAGCAAGGCAACTATGCATCATTAAACAAGATGGTGATGATGACAGAAGTGAACAGCTATTTGTGATGTAGCATATGTGCTCAGTTTTCCCATGTGTTAAAACCCTAAGATCTCTCTAGATAATTGTTATGCATAAACATGCATAAATTAGGCATAAACTCATCCACCCGACCATCCCCGAGCCCAAAGGATGCACACATGAATTATAATGAAGTACATCATATCTTTACCTTAATGTCCCATACCATCAAGAGGTATAACTCTAATCTAGTAGCATGTAGCTATAGTGTGAAATGATAGGTGAGTAGTTATGATCCTCTACACAAGAGAACATAATATAACCTAGCTTCAAGATAACATCAAGAGACCATAGCCTAAGCCCCCCTTGAGTGTGCCCCATGCCCCTATTATATAGGAGGGTCCTCAAGTGACTCTTGACTCTCCATCTCCCATATGTGACCCTTGGATGCTTGACCCTAACCTTAACCCTTAAGATTAGTCCTAACCCATGCTCCACTAGAGTTTGTTCCCATGCTCCCATGCTCACAAGCCTAATGTGGTTTAGCCTCCTAATATATGCACACATAATGTGCATATAACATACTTCCCCTCTCTCAAAACATTGCACTCTTACAATGAAAAGAAGGAGAACTGCACTGAACAATCTCAACCTACTCCCAAGTCAAATCCTCTATTTCCCTATCTTGCCACCTAATTTTAACCTCAAGGATTAGTCAACTACAAAGTTTTCTTT
The DNA here is from genome assembly GCF_041138505.1 of Cibotium barometz. Classification (NCBI taxonomy): domain Eukaryota; kingdom Viridiplantae; phylum Streptophyta; class Polypodiopsida; order Cyatheales; family Cibotiaceae; genus Cibotium; species Cibotium barometz. The sequence continues at coordinate 18,422,211 of NC_141049.1, read as the reverse complement.
CCCTGAATTCAAGTACATTATAAGGTTCATGTGGAACATAGGATAATTCTTCGACTTCAATGGGTCCTTGAGGAGGAGTAACTACGTTATCCTCACCTCCCAGTTTTCCTTTCAATCTATTGATATGAAAGACTGGATGAACTCTAACATGTGGAGATAGTTTAAGTTCATACGCAACTGTGCCAATCCGATATATAAATCGAAATGGACCACAATATCTAGGAGATAAATTCGAGCATTTTCCTTTTGACAAAGTCTGAAAATCTTTAGGAACTTTTAAATAAATCAATGCTCCTGGTTCAAAAGACCAAATTGAGAGTCTTCTATCAGCATAGAACCGTGCCCTATACTGAGCACTCCTGATAGAATCCCAAGCTTCGGTCAGCATTTCCTGCATATCACGCAAGAAATCCCTCGATGCATCAAGCTCGATGTCCTTAAGACCGACATCAATAGGTGCCTTGGGTTACATAAGCATGAACGGACTAAAACCAATAGCCTTATGTTTAAAACTGTTATAGGCAAATTCAATCATTGGAAGATATTTTTCCCAATTTGATGCTTTTCTAGAGACATGCACGAAGCATATCCTCTACAATCTGATTTATATGCTATGTTTGCCCATCAGACGTGGATGATCAGAGGAATTGATACCCAAAGTAGTTTCCTCGTTGTAAACCATTCGAAATAAAGTAGGAAAACATGGCATTATAATAGCAGGAACCAAGTATCCATCGGCAACCCGATGTACCCCACATCTGCTCATGGAATTATCGGCATCCCGAGCTACCCATATCAACATAGAGAGTCGTCAACGTCTCGATGAGTCACATATGTCCATCCGTAAACCATTAGGTTGATTGTATACATCACCTAAAGTACAAAAGTAGAGAAAGAAATGCTAACAAAGAAAAAATCCAAATTTTCTTAATCCGAACACAACAAGATAAACTCGTTGAACTCTAAAGAAAGAGATTTCAACAAGTGAAAATGCTGACGAGATTACACTCATCAATACATGTAGGCTATAGATAAAAGAAGTTGCTAACACCGTTGATGATAATCAAGTCATCCATATAAATGACTAAATAACATGATCCCTTTATCTTTTTCACATAAAGTGAAAAAAAATTATTAGATATTTGAAATCCAATGGTAACAAGATACTCCCCAATGTTATTTAACCATGCTCTGGTGGGTACTTGCTTCAAGCCATGTAAGGCTTTGCATAACCTACTCACAAAATCTGGGAAAGCATCACTCTCTCATAACCCAATGGCTGCATCATTATGTATACTTCTCTTAACCCATTCCTAGGGTTAACAAGAACTAACACCATTATTGTACATCAAGGAGTCAAGGTGAATACACCAAAGGGTCATACATTCAAGATATAAAGCAATGGTGTCTAAATCTACAACTTGGATGAGCGCCCATAATGGTGTGATGGAATACTTAAGGCGATTCCCGCTTCAAGTCATGTAAGGCTTTGCATAACATACTCACAAAATCTGGGAAAGCATCACTCTCTCATAACCCAATGGCTACATCATTATGTATACTTCTCTTAACCCATTCCTAGGGTTAACAAGAACTAACACCATTATTGTACATCAAGGAGTCAAGATGGATACACCAAAGGGTCATACATTCAAGATATAAAGCAATGGTGTCTAAATCTACAACTTGGATGAGCGCCCATAATGGTGTGAAGGAATACTTAAGGCGATTCCCGCTTCAAGAGTGTGTGATAGCAAGTTATGATAAAGTCCCAAGTGATTTACTTCATGGATATATTAGGAGAGTAGTCATTGTAATAACATTAGGCCTCTTATGAGCCTAAAGTGCCCAGTCAGCCAGTTTAAGTGAGTGTGAACACTTATGGCCATGTATATAAGTGAATTTTTCTCATAATACAACGTACTCTCCCATTGCGCAATGGAATCTTGCTCTTTCTAATCCTCTTGCTAATCTCTCTCCCTAATGCATGCTAGTGAGTGTGTGTGAGTGAAGTGAGGTGAGAGGAGGGACGAGTACCCGTAATGCAATAACGCGAGCGGCGGTGTGACAACGCCAGTGGGAGGTGCGGTGGAATTGCTTCTCAAGGAGTTGTAGAGCTTGGAAACCTCAAGGATTATAAGCTCAGCCATTTGAAAGATCCTCACGATAGTTGCGGTTCACCAGGTAATCTCTTGTTGGATGTGTTTCAAGAGGGGTTAGGGTGAGCCATAACATTTTTAACGTCGCGCTCAGGGAGCCATCCATTGGCTTTTTCCATCGTTTTTCCTCTAATCTACGCATTACCCATTGCCCATTATCTTTATTAATGGTTTTTCATGAAAAACATGTAGATTTGATGGAGATTTGTGTGTGATTTTGTGAGAAGTAGCTCTCTTTTTTGTTTTGTAAAGAATGCTTTTTTGCTTAATTTTTAGCTTAATTTGTTATTTTTGTTATTGTTAATGTGATTTTTAATGTTCTTAGAGCTTGCACATAGTTTGTATTAGGCTTAGTTTTCATCTATTGCATCAAACAATGCAATAGAATGCATTTTTTAGTGAATGTTAGCTCTCTTTAGTGTTAAACATAGAATTAAAATTATTAATTTTAGCTTAATTTGTATGTTTTTTGTTGAAATTGTTTGCATTAGAGTTTTAGCAAGAATTAGGAGTAGCTTAGACCTTCAAAAAATTTCTCAAAACCATAAAAAAAATCCTTGAATTCAACTAATTTCTCTTAATGGACTAGTTTTTGTCATTAAGGGTGACTAATCTTGTTCCAAGAGGTGAAAAATATCAAAAATGTGTTAATTGGGATCCAAATTGATCATGTAAGTAGTTGAAATTAGTGTTTTTGAGTACTTTAAGAGCATTTACATGCTTCAAAACACCTAATTACATCAATTGGAGAAATTTGACTCTCTTTTACTTAATTTAACCTTAAAAAAAGAGACCAAAATTAAGAGCTTAATTAATCTCTAATTATACATTAATTTACACATTAGTTGATTCACATAGCTAACAATTCCTTGCTCTATCCAATGATGTGCTCAATTGTGTGAATTAATTGGAGACTAGTGGTTAGTTAGAGCCCTTGATTAGTGTAAAAGAGAGAAAGATTAATCTTTGATTAATTCTTAATCACCTTTTTACATAACTCATTAAGGCTAATGAGCATTCAATGAGTGGATGTCCATGAGTTGTCAAATTGTCCATTTTGGCGGTCATTTATGAAGGGTATAAGGGGGTGTCATAAAAAGATTGACTTTTTTTAATTCCCACTTACCTTTTTGAAAAAATGACCATATCTCATTAATTTAAAATTCAAAAAATATCCCCCCTCTCGCAAACAAGAAAATTTAAATTTTCCACTACTCGAAAAAAAATTCAAAAAATTTATTCACGCGTGAACCATTTTCTGCACTCACGCCCTAAGGGTTCACGCCCTAAGGGTTCATGCCCTAGAGGTTTACGCCAAAAAAATCAAAAAAAATGGTTCACATGTGAATCATTTTCTGTACTCTCATGTCCTAAGGGTTCACACCCTAGGGATCCGCGCCCAAAAAAATGAAAATAAAAATCAGTTCACGTCCTAAGCATTTCACGGCGTGAACCAGTAAGTTTCACGTCGTGAAACAATCCCCGTAAAAAAATCAAATTTAATTTTTCCATGAAGTCTGGTTCACGACGTAAAACACTATCTCATGGCATAAAACAATCTCCAAAAAAAAATCAAATTTAAATTTTTCGTAAAGTCCCCGCCTCTAATTCACGGCGTGAAACAATCCCAAAAAAAATAATCAAATTTGAAAAAATCCGTGAAGTCCGCTTGATGCCGTGAAATGCACCCTGCTAGTTCACGATGTGCAAGGGGGTCCATCGGCAACCAAAAATAAATAAAAAGACTAAAAAACACCCATGTTTAGAGGCTCGTATCTCCTAAACCGTGAATCTGACAAAGGCGCTCTAGTGCTCATCGGAAAGCCGACATCGAGCTCTTCAAATTTAGTCTCAATTGTCCGAAGTCAAAATCAATTGTTTTGGTCTCCGACTAGCATCCTCAAAATTCGACCCAAAAATCAAGGCAAAAAATAACCTGAAAAGCACTAGAAATTACAAAAAACAGCATGAAAACGACTTCAAACCATATTCGGGCTACTTTTGAGAGTCTTAATAAAAAATCACAAATGACTCAGTGAGACAAAGTTGTAGTACTCCAAAAATATTACAAATCTCTCATAAAGAATTCTTCCAAATTCCTTTTGAAACATCCTCAAAAACATGTTGCGAAATAGGAAAAAAATTCTTGAAAAAGATTTTTTTCTTAAGACAGTGATGGAAAATATGTTTTAGGACCTCCTCTTCCATCTGGGAAGTTACTAGCATGCACTTTTTTTGGAACTATATGGATGGGATGTGATATGATGTAAATGAATGTGGATGTGAATATGATGAGATGAGATTGAGATGTGATGATATGTGAAAGGATGTGATGTGATGTAAATGGATGAGAATGAGATGTGGACGTGATGTAATGTGGATGGAATGTATGTGATGTGATGTGGATGTAATGAATGAGATGGATGTGAATGGATGCGTTGAAATGTGAATGGATGACATGTGATGTGATGTAAATAGATGTGAATGGATGTCTAATGATGTTGATTCTAGTATTTGATCCACCATAGCTCATCACATTGCTGCAATTTTAATATGGTATCAGAGCCTAGCCTAGAATCCATCAAATTTATGAGCCCATTATCTTGCTAATTAAGATTAGAAGATGATTAAGAAATAATCATATTTTTAGTTGTTTTCAACAAGCTCTTTGCACCCCCAACTAGTGGAGGGGATTGATCTCCCTCCAGGAGCAACATTAGGGAAAGTGCTTCTAGGCAAGCATAGCCAGCCTCCAGCCCATCAAATCGGCACATCAAACCGCCAAGCGAAGCTCACGAAAATCATGATTTAGCAAGTGCCATTTTTTTGAGGAAAAAATGAAATGTCTTCTTCTCCAGATCAAATTGCTCTAATTCCTCTTGGCCCTAGAGGTTTTCAAAGGTGCTCTACAAGCTGGTGAAGACAGATTTTGATTTGATCAAGTCTACAGTGAGATCCAAGCTCTTCATCAAATTTGCAGACAAATGACTTTAGTAAAACAGAGATTAAGCATTCAATGTTTGATCAAATCTTGTGCTTCTTAGCTTAATCCTCTACTAGACTAATTACTATTGATGGCCTTGAAAGGATTTAAGCTCATTTGAACTTTAAGGCCTCAGATATAGACTCCCCGCATACTCTGTTTTCTGTACACAAAAGAGAGGATTAATTTGCTAATCAATGATTAATCAATACTAATCACTATTTTTTGGTGCAATTGAGAGTTCAAATTAACCATTAGGTATCTGATACAGATCCCTATAACTTCATATTACAATTCGGAGATGGTTTGATACTCCAACCATTCCGTACAAATTTGTTACCCTTGGTTTAATGTAATTTTTGATAAAATTGTGCTGATAAATTTGTGGTAATCATCATCTTGCATTTAACCCACACACAAATTCAAGTTATTCACAGCCAGAGTTACATTTGGGAATGTGCATAAGAATGAATGCTATATGCATTATATATTGGACACATTACATCATTTTGTAAAAATGAGATCAGACACTTACCTTGTCCGGAATAAGGCAAGAGGCAAGACCTCCCGCATAGATTTAGGTTTGCATTGCATAATGACACAAGATAAACATCAAAAGCCCAAAAGAACTGTCAACAATACATTAAAACATGTTGCTCACATGGAGCAAGAACTGACGATCAAGCTCATGGGTGACCCCAGCATGAAAAAAGAAGAACATCTCTTTCCACCAAGAGGAAGATCAACACCGAGAAGAAGAGCTAAATGAAGCATTGAAGGAAGACATGGACGCGTGAAGAGAAGCTGCCACGACAAGAAGACTGAAGACAAGAGAAGATGTGAGGCTCCAAGAAGTGAGGAGCCATGTGAAAATATCAGAGAGAGAGAGAGAGAGAGAGAGAGAGAGAGAGAAAACCTCACAACCCAATGTAACCTACCCCAACAGAGTAAAACCACCTCTGAGCCACCGATGATGTAGGCCATGTGGTAGATGTATATGTGAGCACTTTAGTCAAGGTCACGGGCACTTAGTAGCCTTGGACACATAGAGAGAGAGAGAGAGAGTGTGTCAAGGACTATGAGTTTAGGGACTTGAGGCACTGGTCGCGGACTATCAAGTAAGAGGGAAACTTGGTATAGGGTCGAGGTGTGCTAGGATTATTCACTTGAGGGGAGGTGTGCTAGGCACTGGTTGTGGCGGACTATCAAGTAAGAGGAAAACTTGGTATAGGGTCCAGGTGTGCTAGGAGTATTCACTTGAGCGGAGGTGTTGAAATATACAAGTGAATAGGGGGTGTGTGGGAACAAGCCCTGGCAAGAGGCTGTAAAATAGAATCTGTAAATGTGAGAGAACTTGTGAAAAGGTATGAAGTACCTACTGGGAGAGAAAAAGGGTAGCATGAGGAGATTTAGGAGGTGTGGAGATATTCTAGGAAAAGTGAAGAGGTGGAGAGAATCAAGCAAAAGAGATGGAGTGAATCAAGGAGAAATTAGTGGGATTGGATACTTGGATGTGAACTATATAAATTGAGGCATTGGCCTAGTGAGAATTTACTGGCTTTTGATTACCCATGCCTACATTAAGCTATCAATTAATTGCTCACTAATCACATCTTAATTATCATTTAATCTCTTTTCTAATGATGTTGATTCTAGCATTTGATCCACCATAGCTCATCACATTGCTGCAAATTTAACAATGGACAAAACATTGAAGTTCTCGGTTACTTTAGCTATGCTACTCAAACAATCGGTGGGTGGAGACGTGAAATTTACATTCCATGTTACCCTAAATTCCCTTGAGAATGATGTCATCCCTGGTGGAACTTGAATACGTGACTCGTATTCAATTGATGAATCCATACAAACAGTCACGTTGAACACTCCTGCGTGCATTGTACAATTGCTATTTACGGGAGGAAGAGACCTTGGAGGAGCTGAAACTTCCAACATATCTTATTGAAAAGATCCCTAGGATTCTGGCTAGATTGGAACTTTCCAATAAAATCACTATAGCTCAAGCACAACTTTATCTTGTTGAGATTCAAGCTCGATGACAGCTTTATGCCAATTACATTATGTGCCGGCATGTTAGATAGTAGCATGTGTGAGACATAAATGATTGCGTCCAATAGGTTATAGTTGTGTGGACACAACACAAGTAGTGTGTTGTAGCTTTTCCATTATGGCTTTATGCAAGTAGTGTGTTGTAGCTTTTCCATTATGGCTTTATGCATTGTGTAAGATGGGACATGGCTTCCCTCTATGGCTAGGGTTTGAGTAATACATTAGGGTTTGCTCCTCTGTGTGTATTCCCTCTGTTGTAGCTTTTCCATTATGGCTTTATGCATTGTGTGAGATGGGACATGGCTTCCCTCTATGGCTAGGGTTTGAGTAATACATTAGGGTTTGCTCCTCTGTGTGTGTTCCCTCTCCCTCTACCTGTTTTTCATCATGGTATCAAAGCTTGGTGCTCTCTATTAGGGTTTATGAGTGAGTGAGAGAAGAGGGAGAAGAAGTTGTGAAGAAAAGCTGTGGAGCTTGCCATTGGAGCTGTGAAGCTTGGAGCATACCGATTTTCACCAAATTTGAGAGCTTGGCCTATCGGGTAAGAAAAACTAAACATCCTTGAGCGGATTGCAGGTGCAAAATCACAAACAATGTCAAATTTGAGTTGCCCAAAGCAAAGAAAAATTCTGTTTTGCAAGCTCTCCATTGAAGCTTGATAGCGGTGAATGTATGTTGTGCAAATGGTCGCAAATCTGGCAAAGGTTCATGTATCTGGCAATGGGAATTCTGTTTTGCAAGCTCTCCATTGAAGCTTGATAGCGGTGAATGTATGTTGTGCAAATGGTTGCAAATCTGGCAAAGGTTCATGTATCTAGCAATGGGAATGTGTTGGCAACTCATGTGAAAGCTCTAGAGTAATTTTGGAGCAAGTGTGATGCATTGAATGTGTTGGAAAATTTCTATTTTGAAGCCCTCACAAAAACAGTGAATAGATGCTCATTTTTTATGCAATTGGAGCCAGTTTTTTATAAAAATCACAAGGTTGATGGCTTGGGTGCATGCCTAGGGATGTTGGAAACTGATATATACCATCATTAGTCACACATAACTCGCGAATTCTCCCTAATTATAGGCGGTGCATCGTGGGAGGCTAAAACAGAGCAGGTTTTGAGGTCAGGCTTGGTTGGTTGATTCCTTGCACAATTTTCTTAGCAATATTGTGGTACACACAGAGGAGAAGGATGCTATGTGTTTTGTTGGAGCAATTAGGCATTTGGGAGCCAATTATGACTTGATTTAAGAGTGTTGTCAATTGTGATTAGTAAAACAGAGGATCGTTAATCAACTAATTACTCACTCAATTTTGACAATTGATCTAATTACTTTTACATGGAGTTAGTAGATATCATTTCTAAGCTAATGAATGCATGGTCCCTCAATTTGGACAAGATTTGAAGAAATTAGAACACTTTTTCTACTGGTTTTTCTCAAAATAGAGAAGGAGATTTGATATTTATGGTAAGGAGATTTGATATTTATGGTATGTATGCACCTTGGTTGGTGTTAATATGCATCATTGAGCTTGTTCAGGTGTTAATACAAGTTATATACACTTGATTGAACCACTATATTACAATTTGAAGTATTTGGAAGCCTTGGAAAGTACACCAAAACAAGGTATTTTGGACTGCGTATGCTAGTTCAATTTGAATGCACTCAGTGTGATTTTCTACATCAACAGTGAAGTTGGTTGAGTACTTTGGAGTATCTGGGACACTTATTAGAGTGTGGTTGAGGTGAGGAAGGCTCATTTACAGAATTGGACGTGTGCAAAAGGTGCATTTGCATTGAGCAAATATGTCAGTACAGATTGTGGGTGAGAAGTTGAATAGAAAGAACTTCCAGGCAGCATGGAAGTATAGGATCAAAAGCTTTCTGAAAGGAAAAGGATTTTGGAACCTTGTTACAGGTGCGGAGCCAGAGCCAAAAACCTACACAACAAGTTGTAGCTCATAAACAATGGTCAGAGAGAGCATAAAAAGTTTTGCATTACTTGTCTATATGCATCTCGGATGCTATACTCATACATATACATGATGCTTAGAATCCCAAGGATGCATGGGATACTTTGGTAAAAACTGTTTGATACAGATAGTAGTGCTCGTAAGTCTCAGTTGACAACAGATTCACAATGTGAAGTGAAAAGGAAGGAGTATTCATGATTATGTATAAAAGATTAAGAAGTATGTAGATGCATTGGCAACTATCAATGCCCCCATGCCTGATGATGATTTGGTATACATTGCCTTGCGTGGTCTTGGCAAGGAGTACAAGTCTTTTGATACATCTATCTCTGTTCAGAGTATAGGTTTATCAGATTTTGATGAGTTAGTTTCACTCTTGCTTGTTGAGGAAATCAAACTCAGTGACCCTTTTCATGATGCATCTACTAGCCATGATGATCATGGCAAGAATCAGGCTTTCCATTCACAAAGGAGATTTAGAGGCAGGGGGAGATCTGCATCACGAGGTCGTAGTGTTGGTTGTGGATGGCAGGATAGGTCACCACAATAGAATTTTCAACCTTCATATGGTGCTAGAGGTGGTCATGGATATACACCTCAAAGAGGTAAAGGTAATTCTCGTGAAAGAGGATGTTGGCAAGGCCAACAAGCATCTATGCAAAATGTGGAATGCCATTATTGTAGAAAGTTTGATCATATGGCACCACGTGACTGTTACCACAACAGAATGATTTGAGAGGGGATAGAGCACAACATGGTGGAAATTATGCAAATAGTGAAAATTTTGGAGCGCACAACATGGTGGAAATTATGCAAATAGTGAAAATTTTGCATCAAGCAGTCATGATGGTAGTGCAAATCACTTGTTTGCCATGAAACATGTCGTGGAGTCTATGACACATGGTGACAATGATGACACTTGGTATATGGACTCTGGAACATCAAACCATATGACTTATCATGGCAAATGGTTTGAACATATGAAGCCAATGGATGTGAAAGGCTATGTGGAGACAGGTGAGCATACTATCACTCATGTTGGGAGTGTGACATTGGTGATGCACAATGGTGAAATGGAGTCTATGTCAGACGTCTAATATGTGCCTTCTATTACAAAGAGTTTGCCTTAGTCAGTCAAATAGTTGAGCAAGGTTTACAGGTTCGTTTTCAACAAGCATGGTTGCTTCGTTGAGGATTTCAAAAATGGATGTAGAGTCATTTGCCAAAGGCAAGAAAGAAGGCAAGTTATTCAAATTGGATGCTGGGATTCCCGAGTTAAAATCGACTATGTTCTCTAAAAGCCAAAATGTGGTACAAGACATTGAAATGTGGCATAAAAGGATTGGACATGTGAACATACAAAGGTTAAAGAACATGCAGGCAAGAGACATTGTTGGTAGGCTGCCTAGATTCAAGTATGATGGGAGTATGCATGTATGTGATGCTTGCCAGTTTGGAAAGCAAGCAAGGTTGCCATTTCCATGAGTAGCAGGCCAGTTGAGATTGTTCATAGTGATGTATGGGATCTTGCATAAAACCCATCCATTAAAGACAACATGTATTATGTGACATTCATTGATGATTTCAACAGAATGACTTGGATTTACTTTCTCAAAGAGAAGAGTGAAGTGTTGGAAAGGTTTATGGATGTCAAAGCTTTTGCAGAGAAGCAGTATGGCTGTTGGATAAAATGTTTGAGGACAGATGGAGGTGGTGAATACACCTCACATGCTTTTGAGAACTTCTTGAGAAAGAATGGCATAAGAAGACAGCTAACTTGCAGGTGCACACCTCAACAAAATGGTGTTGCTGAGAGAAAAAATAGAGTCATTGTTGGTGATGTGGATGGCATGCCATATTATTATTGGGTAGAAGCGTGTGCCACAGCGGTGTATGTATTTAATAAGACACCCACAACTGCCATATATGAAAGTATGCCAGAGATGCGTCTTACAAGTTTTAGGCCAGACATTGGACACCTCAAAGTGTTTGGTAGCATAGCTTATATGCATGTGCCAGATGAGAGAAGGAAGAAGCTAGATCCTAAGGCAAAAAAGTGCATTTTTGTTGGGTAAGATCGCAAGGCATATAAATGTTACAATCCACATACTAGGCAAGTGCTTATTTCACGAGATGTGGTGTTTGATAAACTTGCTAGTTGGCACAAGACAAAGGATGAGGGTGTCATTGATTCCATTGATGTTGATATGTATGTGAACTTGCCACAAACAAGTTCTACTTCTATGTTTGGGCCAGCAGAGCCTGAGAGCAGCACTATACGTCCATGGTCAGGACATTTGAGACATGATAGTGCAAGCACTGGGAGTAGTGCTGTGGATAAAGGAGAAAAGAAGGTTGAAGGAATTGGCATTACAGATTATGAGTCGTCAAGTTCATAAAGTTTGGATGAAGAACTTGACATACCAATTTTACACACGCCAAATGCAAGGCAGGATAGATATGTGCCTCCACATGCTAGAGTGATAGGTGTTCAGAGTGATCCGCATGCATTGTGGAGATCAGGCATCCAGTTGACAGGTTAACATATCGTGACTTTGCTATGCATTACGCATATATGACCTCTTTGGTGAAGCACGTGGAACCTACATGCTATACAAAAGCTATTGGGAAGCATGTATGGAAGAAGGCAATGGATGTTGAGATGGACGCATTAGTACATAATGAAACTTGGGATTTGGTTGCCTTACCACAAGGCAAGAATGTCATTGGTTGCAAATGGGTTTATAAGGTGAAATGCAAATCAGATGGTTCCATTGAGCGCCATAAAGCACGGCTGGTAGCTAAGGGTTATACACAAACCCAAGGCTTAGACTATGATGAAACATTTAGTCTAGTTGCAAAGATGGGAAGAACAGTGAGAGTAGTCATTGTTATGGCTATAGCAAATGGTTGGGAAATGCATTAAATGGATATGAAAATGCATTTCAAAATGGTGATTTACAAGAGGAAGTTTATATGGCACAGCCAGAAGGATATGTACACCCGAGGTACCCCACTCATGTATGTAGGCTAAAGAAAGCAATATATGGTTTGAAGCAAGCACCTCGTGCTTGGAGTGATAAGATAAGCTGATATCTTATCTCCATTGGATTTCAGGTTTCTTCAGCAATTTCTTCACTCTATATGAAGAAGACAGATCATGGGATTGTCTTGCTTGTCATCTATGTGGATGACTTGATTGTCACAAGAGATCATACCACACATGTTATGCATGTCACGAAGGCATTGAGTGGATAGTTTGATATAAAAGACCTGGGTAATTGAGATATTTTCTTGGGATTGAAGTGATCAAAACCATGCAGGAACATGGATAGTACAACGCCAATATGCATTGGATATGTTGGCAAGATATAGGATGACAGGGTATAAGCCAATGAGTACATCTTCTTTGGAGCAAAATGTGAAGTTATGGACTGATTTTGGTTTGATTTTGGTGAAGAGTTGGATGATCCATCTATGTATAAAAAGATGGTTGGTAGTCTTATTTACATGACTATCACACGACCGGATCTAAGTTATGCTGTGAGCTAGTAAGCCACAATTTATGCAAAGCCCTAAAAAACCTCATTTGGATGCAGTGAGACGCATTATGCGCTATGTAAAGACCACTGCACATTATGATCTTCATGAGCATGGTAAAGAGCTTGGATGTACACGGCTACGTAGACACATATTGGACAGGTATAGCTCGTATGACTCCCGTTTCAAGAGCGTGTGGTAGTAAGTTAGGATGAAGTCCCAAGTGATGTACTTCATGGATATATTACGAGAGTAGTCATTGTAATAGCATTAGGTCTCTTATGAGTCTAGGTCGGCCACAATTTAAGTGAGTGTGAAAACTTATGGCCATGTATATAAGTGAATTTCTCTCATAATACAACATACTCTCCCATTGTACAATAGATTCTTGCTCTTGCTAATCTCTCTCCCTGATGCATGCTAGTGAGTGTGTTAGTGGAGTGTGTGTATGAGTGAAGTGAGGTGAGAGAAAGAATGAGTACCCATAGTGCAATGCGGCGGTGTGACAATGCTCATGGGAGGTGTGGTGAAATTGCTTCTCAAGGAGTTGTAAAGCTTGGAATTTGAAAACCTCAAGGATCACGAGCTCGGCCATTGAAAAGATTCTCACGACGACAGTTACGGTTCACCAGGTAATCTCTTGTGTTGGATGTGTTTCGAGAGGGGTCAAGGTGAACCATAACAACTTCTTTGCAAATCAACATGCAAAAAAGAACTCTTTACATCCATCTAATATAAAGACCAATCTTTCGCCTACACCTAGATCCCTCATGATTGCCATTCTTGGAACTGGATTAAATGTCTCCTCCTTAGTCAATGCCATGGGTCTATACATAACCCTTGGCAACCAATCTTGCTTTATACTACATGCTTATTCATCGATCTAAGTTGTACTTAACCTTATACGCCCACTCACATTTAATTTTTTTTCTTAGGCAAAGACACTAAATCCCATGTTGCATTTGCATCCAATACTACCATCTCCTCATCTATGGCATTTTTCTCCTTGACCAAAAGCTCCAAATCTCATTTTTCATTTGCATCCAATGTTGCCATCTCCTCATCTATGACATCTTCCCATATTTTATTTCCAAGTGCTTGCTCAAAACAAGTAAGCTGATCTAGCTCATGTATAGCTCTAACCATGTAAGCATAATAATGAACTGTATATCCGTTATATCTCTATCTGTCAATGAGGTATCTAACCCTCGTAGACCTACATACACATCTAGATCAATGCCAAGTGCCCTCAAGACAACTATGGTTATCCTTACACCAAGGCTGACCACTAATGGAATGCTAAGCGTCTCATTAAGACTACTCAAAACCACCAGTCACCATCCACATAAGAGTGACATGTTGATGAATCACGCATAAAAGCTGATCTACCTTTTCTTTTCCTTTGTGTGATACATGTGTATCTACATCCCTTTGTGAAGTGGTATTCCATGACATTGGCTCTTTACAAAGCCAGTTGGTGAATGCAGAGTTCGGAGGACCATGGCGGCTCATGTTTCCAAGCATTCCTTGATTCCTCCACTTACTTTTGTGTTTCGTTAGCTCATTTCTTTCCAAGGCTCCTTGCTTGAGATGGATCCGAAGAAGTCTAGCCTACCTAACTAGGAAGCACTTTGCTAAGTTACTCGTTTACCATGATTGAAGACTTGGAGACTTGGTAGGTTTACGGAGGTATGGTTTGATACGTTACAATTGATTCTATTATCGTTTCCAACAATTAGTCGAAACCGAGTTTGCATCAAAGGTTCCGAGTACTTCTAGAGCAAGTCTAAGAATGGTTTCAAATAGTGGTTAACACTTGAAGCTCTTACAATCAAGGAAGACCCAAGAGACTTATTTCATAAAGAGAATTTAAACTCTAATTTCCTTCATCCAGTTACTCTTGATCTTCGAGGTGTGGTTTTTTTTCGAGCACATTGACAAAGCTTACAAAACCTTTTTTTATCTTCTGACCACCAGAAAAATATACCATAGTACTTTTCTTGGAAGGCTAATGGATAAATTCATTTGGGAGAGAGCTTGTAAACGCTTTTATTTGCATCTCGACCGCTAGTCATTTTACTGTTTTCAAAAGAGAAAAATCTGGAGTACGACAACCAAAATATTTTCACTAGAATTTCTATTTTTTAGGACCATTGTAAACTTAGGATACTAAAGGTTTAACTTAATGCCCAACTGAGTTAGTGTAGTGGTCAAGCTTGTGACTTGTAACCTCTAGGTTATGAGCAAGTTCCACTAGGCTCCCTCTGCCCCTTTAACACTCGAGTGACGACTCCTCCTTGGGTGGTGGATCACCCGAGATAGGAGGATCCATATGAGACCCTCCGCTGTTCCAGCGCTCGACTCATCGCAGTGGTCATGGGGGATGCCTAATTCATGGCTCTTGCCCTTGCCCGACCATGATAATTGGCTAATTGTTGAAAGGGAAAATCGGCTCCACCCACTTGAGTGGGCCCCAGGTGTCTACGAAAAAAAAAAAGTTTAACTTAATGTTTTCATTTTGATTGATTTAAATCATTTTTTACTTGGCATCCAAAAGTCTGAACCTTTTTTCTTATTCTACATCTCAAAGGTTGGAGGTTTTGAATTTTTTTTTTCTCCCCTTTTTCGTAGAGATGCATGTAGGAGGTCTCCCGGCGTGACGCTTCGAATGAACAGGATCGGATGCTGTCCATATTGAAGTTGCTGGCGGTGGAAGATGCAGAGTCCAGGTGAGGACGCTCAAGTGCCTGAAACAGCACGTCGTCGACTTGGCCAAAAGCTTAGTACTGGGGATCAAGCAGCAGCAGGAGAGCTTCTTCTTGAGGTTATGCATGGTGGGAGAGCTATCGTCGCCACCAAACTCGGGGCTGCAGAAAGGGCTCAACTTCTGGAGAGTATCAGCGCGGCCGATGACAATCATGAGCGTTTCCTCTCTAAACTCAAACAGAATCGAGAGGTTATAACAGCTCATCTATCTTCTTCTTTTCTAAAAAATCTTCTTTGATTTGCTGGTCGGTATTGACCTTCCGAGATTAGAGATTCGCTTTGAAATCCTTACTGTGCAAGCAGAGATGCGTATGTTGGCAGCAGAGCCCTCCTAACGCTCTGGAACTTCACACTGAATATCATAGAGGCAGCTAGCTGCTCTCAGAACCGTTTTCTTTGAAAAAATTAACTCGGGTCGTACTGCACTGCCTCTAGCTACGCTTCAAGAAAATTCCTGGGCGTTTGGGGAATTTACTCAGGGTTTTCTTGGCCGAATCCCTGTTCTCAGTGACATCAGTGGGATGTTGAAGCCTGCCAGGTGAGCATTTATTTTGCTTTTTGAATACCAAGTTATGCAGCTACTTTTAAAATTTAATTTGTATGGCTGACCTGATTCCTCAAAGGGTTTGTAGGACGACACTGCTCCTTGGGCCTCCAGGTTCCAGGAAAACAACTTTGCTGCAGGCTCTTAATGGAAACCTCGATCCTGAACTCCAGGTTAATCACATAAGCTTTCCTCCATGTCGCACTGAATCAACAAACTCATAAGTTCTGATGCCTGACCTTCTGATTGGAGTTACTTGAAAACTACGCTGCAGTCCCAACACATCGTCGTACTCTCCATTCAGGTATCAAGCAGCGTAACATATAATGGCAACACGTTCACTGAGTTTGTTCCTCAGAGAACCTCTGATTACATTAGCCAAGAAGATAGACAGATTGGTGAAATGACTGTAAACACTCGATTTCTGCGGTCGTTGCTAGGGCATGGGGATGGCCACCATCTCCAGCGATGATGCAGGGGTGAAAAGGTCGACTCGAGAGCGCATGGATGGCCACCATCTCCACCGACGACGCCGGCACAGAAACGTTGCACTCCAGAGCACTGCGAATCTCATTGCGAATGCCAGAAATTAAGGAAACTATTGCCGTGTGGGGACAGACATTAATGCGTGCACTTTATACTTATAGCTGTCATTGATAGCATATACAGTTGTTGCAGATGAAAGCTTGGCAAGCAAATGCCTTTCAAATTCATGGAGCGTGTCAAATGATTTCAAGCAAAATTTTGGTGGTGGAAAGGCCAACACAGCTGTTGCACATAGCCTCGACAGAGATTTCGGGCCAAGTTTCTTTCTCCTTCAATGCCCAATCCAAACGTGTTACTCCTACGTCCACAAATTCCAAGTGGTAAATCAGAGAAGAGCCCTATTTTATCACGCGCACATCAGCTGCCTGCGAGCTACTGTCCATGGAGCTCTCATCATGACTCCAAAGACCATGGAATATCCTTTCAGTGCACCCAATACAAAGATCCCAGTTCTCATAGGTATCATGACTCCAAAGACCATGGAATATCCTTTCAGTGCACCCAATACAAAGATCCCAGTTCTCATAGGTAGATGGCTGGACGTGCTTACAAATTTAAAGAAATCAATCATGCTCAGCTGCAGAGTATTGTGCGAATAATTTGTTTTACTGAATCATA
Organism: Cibotium barometz; assembly: GCF_041138505.1. Classification (NCBI taxonomy): domain Eukaryota; kingdom Viridiplantae; phylum Streptophyta; class Polypodiopsida; order Cyatheales; family Cibotiaceae; genus Cibotium; species Cibotium barometz. The sequence goes on along the minus strand of NC_141049.1, from coordinate 18,405,021 downwards.
CATACACCCTCTGCTGGGAACCCTTTGACCCATTAAATGGCTTGCTGTTTGATTAAAAAGTATGCTTGGAAAGACTAAATAGCCCTCTACTATCTAGCTAATCCTAGATTTGTCTTTCGTAATTGTGTCTGATCTTTGTTCGGGTTTCTCACTAGGGGAATGGTGGAATGGGAACGTTGAAAACATGATAGCAGTCATTGCAAATTGGCGGTGCATACGTCTGACGCTCTCACGATCAATGGCCAGCTTGAGGTATTGTACAACGGCTCGGTAGCTGGTAAATAACACCTGGAAAAAACCTCACCACCCTTGCGGAGTCGATCGTACTTTAGAGGTTACTACTACAACAGGGTGCCCCAGACAGTAGACAAGGATCTTTTCTTCACAATCAGCTATTAAGCTGCAGCCTTGCTCTACGTGCTCGGCGGGGGTGTTTCCAGACAATCGGTTGTCTGCATCAGTCAATAATGTCACCTTCAACAGCCCACGAGTATCACTGCTTGAAGTATGTAATCCAATTTCAAATCACATATAAAGTGATCTCCCTTGCAAGTTGGGCGAGTCAACTGAGCCTGTTTAAGTGACTGTTGGTTTGAAAAACCGTGGTCACCATTACTTTTTCTTCATTGTGCCTCACTAGGAGGGAAGGAAGCCCCCCCTTTCTACTTCAGAGACAACATGCTACTACCGTAAAAACATGCTCACACGACGGCAGACAATAGAATCTTGCCTCCAACCTCTGCACCTTGGAAAGGGAAAAAACAAAAACACAGCGAGCAAATTGCAGATAGGGAGAGGGAGACGGAGAGGGAGAGGGAGAGGGAGAGGGAGAGGGAGAGGGAATTTCTGAGACAGGTCACACTTTAGAGCAATGGCTGAAAATCTTTTAATTCAAGACAAGGAGACAAAAGAACAGACGCACGTAGGGGAGCGCTAGACATATGCCCACGCTGTACAGCATTCAACATCATCTTTCTTAGCATGTTTCAAAGCCATGAAAGGGAAAATGTAAAAGAACACCCAAGCAGGAGCTGTTAAACTAACAAACGGGGGACAAGCTATATTATATTATATACCTAGATGAATCTAGGAACATGCCCAAATTCACCTTTTAGGAACGTGCATGTTATATACTCATGGTAGTCAACCCACAAGAATATAACTATCAACTCCATTATGCATAGTATGGACTAGGTACTACAGCATCCCCACTAACGTCATCAATGCCCAATAGTGGGTGTAGAACTCTGTATCAAGATATGCACACACACACACACACACTCTCACATAAGAGCATATATTCACACAAAGCCCTTCGTATTGAGTTTCTATCAAACCTCCGGAGATGCAAGGTAGACTCACCCATAATGAAGCCTGGCACTAAGGGAAATAGCAAATAGAAAAAATTAGTACAACAAACAAGTAGTTGATAGGACAAACAAGTAGACAGAAATAATTGGCACATTACCAACTGGCCGCAACTCAGATGAAAACTTCACAATGTGAAATCTGCAAATTTGCTAATACAGTTGAATTATATACCTAGATGAATCTAGCTATATTATACTAGACAAATAATATGTGCACAATCTTTTTCCAACAATATTATTGAGTGCACCATGCCATTTCAATGCTCGCATGAGTAAAACTGTGAAAATTCATACATCACTTCGGGCTCTGTTGATATGTTCCATAATGAATAGGTTTAAAGAATGGGGCTTGTCAGTGCTGATGGACAAGGCACAAAACTCAAAAAGGGGGGTAGGGCAGGATATACTTTCAATGCGAAGCAACAGATTTTGACATGGCTTGTTTGATAGCATTTGCATAGGTCTTGTGCTGATACGTCAGAGTTGTATGCAGTAGATCTGGCAAGGATGTGAAAGGTTCCCACCCTGTGTGTCACCCAAAGATCATTTCAGAGCTTTACCCTTTAAGAAATCGGGGAATACATTAGAACTCAAACCCACAATATATGTAGCTCACCAAGCTGTCTTTTAATGATTGTCATGTCAGGAATCCTCTTATCACTGTCATCATAGCCCTCACCATAGAACTCCTTTGAGCTCACATCAATGGTTGGAGTCTCAAGCATGGGCCTTCCACTGACCTTACTGTAAACCTGATCAGGAAACAACGTTAAGCATATACGAGGGCCTCACAAAATGCTTAAAATAGTATAAGAGAGCATGGGCAGAAGCACTTAAGACACCACAAGCATTAACATTAACACCACTACTTTTAAACACTTCTACAAACGATAAACAATCATCCATTGATGTCACCCAATTATAGTTAGCCTCAACTGACCTGTGCTCACAAAATAATCAACCAAAACAACTAGATTGCTTATAAAATAGCCTGAGCGTCAAGACTGACTCACCTCAGTCATTAATTCAGCAAGTTCCCTTACAGTTACTTCATTGTTGGGGTTTCCAACATTGAAAATATGTCCATTAGCTTTCTGAGGATTTTCCTGCATAACAAAGGGACCTATGTGAGCATTTAGCTAAGCATTGTGAGTGAATAATACTGTGCAACCTGATCTAGGGCAGTGCATTGTCAGGAACAGGATGGTGTCTTCTCACAATCATGAGAAGGACTGCCTCGATGGCATCCTTGATGTACACAAAAGTACGTTGGGAGACACCACCATCAACAAGCTTCAGAGGTTCACCCCTCAAGAGATTCTGGAAACAACCACAAGATGTATGCTGTTATTTTAAACTTATCGCAGAAGAATGCCTAATAAAGTTTTGTGCAAGCCTTTCCACAGTGTCCCAAAAAAAAACTTACATTGCTAAAACAGGCCAAAACTCTGGGTACACCTTCACTCGGGCCATCAATCCCAGGAATGAAATCCATCCTGGGTCCAATCCAGTTGAAAGGTCTCACTATGGTGAACTCAAGATCATTCTCCGCACCCTCGCCTGCACAAGTGCAAACAAATTGCAAGAAACCAGTTACAGTGGATAACAACAAGTGAAATATGGACACCATTGAATCACAAAAAACAAGGAATTTGCTTACCATAGATGACCCTTTCAATCAACTGCTTAGCACAGGCATAAGACCACCGCTGCTTTTCAACGGACCCAAAAATGCAAGGCGATTTATCTTCAGTGAGCACATAGAAGTCAGGATCCTGTAAAAAACAAATGAGTTTGGCTCAATAAGCTTTACACATGTATCACAGGTGTTTACACATTGTGCTCGATGTTTGGTTCTCATAAGTTCAGAACTCAGCAGGGTAGCTGTATAATTTGAACCACCACTTTGATTCAAATATCTCAGCAAGCAATGCAAGGGATTAAACTCCACATAAGGGTGCTCAAGTTACTCTAGAATGGAAAATCAGCAACGGATGATACGCAAGAGATCAGATCATCACAAACTCAGATCACATACAATACACCCAACAATAGTCCCATCATGTCCCCATACAATCATTCCATCATCCACTGCTTACAAACTTACAAGTTTACAGCCATTTACACAGTCCCGCCAACCAAACCAAAAATACCATACCCCACAGCAGCTGATTTTCCATGCTACCAAGATCAAGCATGCCTTCACACACAAGTCCCTTTTCTTCTGTTTACTAGGGTCAGACAAAAGACATGCTGAAATCACAAGTTCTGCCTTATAAAAACAATAATAAAAAGAAGATCTTCTATACGAGGAGAGCTGATTCGCAACATATAACTATCCATGCACATAGACCTTAATATGCTTGCATCCATACCTGTCTAAGAGGATTGTTCTTCGGAAGAAAGCTGCCAATCGTCTTGCCGTACACCTCACAAGTCGAGAAGTGGATAAGCCGTTTGCTGTTGTCCGAGCAATAGCGCACCTATACAAATACCATACACTTTTGAAATTATAGGTTGTTATTTGATAAACTGACTGATTCTGAACAAAACAAGCAAGCTAACATACCACTGGGAGGGCATCCACAAAGTTGCTGTATATGGTGTCTAGAGGTCTCGTGTTGTAGTCAGCCGGTGTGCAGATGGCAGCTAAGTTGATCACCTGGCGAAGTCACAAAAGATGAAAGACAAAACGGCCCACAGGAGGAGGCAACTGTGAGGGACAGAATTTCTCTGCTGACGGCTCACAGTCTATTCATCAATTCATAATCAAACAATATATTATGTCAAAACTCTTGCTTGCAAAGGAGGCAGTTAAAAAAGAGTAAGTCATGCCGAATGTGACTATTGTACAGTCAATAAGGCCTCAGCTTGGGGAAAAAAACCTGCTAAACCTAAACTTGCAGTCTCGAAGTGATCAGCTGGGTACAAGACACTTCCATTACACATTGCAAGCCTCTGAAAATTCAGAAAACATCGCAGCAGGTAGATCCTCCATATTAGAAGATCCAAGAAACGAGCTTGCTATATAACTTGTCAAGATTTTGCTGTCCAGAAGGTTTCGTGCAGTCTCTATAGGATAAATAGACAGCAAAACGCCTTGCAGTCAGTTGAGAGTTTCAATGGGTCATGTAAACCTAGAAGGGATTTCAACTGGTGCTTTGCAGCTAGCTAGTGTTCCATTATAATGTACACACCGACACAACACACATTGACATTATAGTTAAATAGAACACCGAATACGCTCAAACTGCAGTGCCGACTGAGACTCTACGATGAGACAGTCAGAAGTGATGTCAATACCAGATCAGACAGCTTGATGAGGCCCTCCAAGCGCGAATCGTGCTTAATGTTGATCTTGTGGAATTCAATGCGGCTGCTCCATGGTTGTGAGGGCTCGAGGAGGTGCTGAATCTTGTCACTGTAGACATCGATGGCGAGAACTGTGTGGTCGGTCTCCCACATGAGCTTCTCGCAGAGGTGGGAGCCAATGAAGCCCCCGGCGCCAATCATGCAGATGGTAAGGGGCAGGATTTCGTTGCCGTCGAGGTCTAGTCTTGGTGAGGGTGGGGAAGAGACGGGAGCTGCCATGTTAATGGCGAAAGGAGGGAGGACGTAAGAGACACAAGTGAGAAAATAGCAGGAGGAGCGGGAACTGAACGGGGGTGAAGGAACAGACGGCGAAACGTGGCAGGACGTGAAGAAGGAAGGTGAGACAGAGAGCGGGGGGGGGGGGGGGGAGAAGGAAAACAGAAAGAGAGAAAGTGGTGAAGAAGCGTAGCAGAAGAAGAAAGAGGGAGAAAAGCGAAAAAGAGAGGTAGCAGAAAGAAGAGGAAAGGCAGCAGAATAAAAGCAAAGGAATACCAGGAAGAATGAAAGGGATTGCGTCACAGAGAAGCTAGGGAGTGAAGAGAAAGAGGATGAGCAAACAGGTTTTACTTTAGAAGGAAGAAGGCGGGTACTACCTCGCGAGAGAGATGCTGGTGATGATGATGATGAGGAACTCTGCTCATCCTGTGAACCAAATGGGCGGCGGCACTATCGCCGCTGTGATGGAGCGTTTTCATCCCACCCGTCATACCTGGGGCCAATCACGTGGCGCCGCGTGCTTCTCTTTGGCGTTTTATCAGGCGACACGTCAGCTCACGCGCCACGAGGGACGCGTTTTGTGGTCGACAGGAAGGCGCCAACCCGGAGTAAATGATTTCAGTGCTTTTCATTCCTACCCCCAAGTTCCAACCCACCCTGTATAAAATTTAAATATATAACTATAATTAAAATATAATATAATATCCTCTTATGGGCGGACCCCTTAGGATGGATTCACACGCGGCGGCGGAATGGTCTGGACACACAACTCGAAATTCATTCTACACCTCCTCAAATGGGCATATCCCAAGTGGTTAGAGCTCTTAGCCCTTTCTAGTCAGTCTCAAGTTCGAACCCCACGAAGTGCAACCTTTGAGGTGTCATGCCAAACTGTTTCGCCACCCTCGTTTCATCAGCAAATAGAGCTCCAGCTCCAGAAACTCACCTTTTCCCCTCCGCACTAGCCAACCACCCCCAAATCTGACTCCATAAGATGTGGGATATAAAGAAATGAACCTACTCACAATACCTCCCCCCAACACACACACACACACAAAAACAAAAACAAAAACAAAAAGAAGAAGAAGAAGGTGTCATGCCAAACTCCAGAAGCTCACCTTGTGGGTTTAATAAGCAACCCCCACACCCCCAAATCTAACTCCATAAGGTGTGGGATATAAAGAAATGAACATCTTCACAATACCTCCCACACACAAACAAAAAAACAAAACAAAAAGAAGAAGAAGAAGGTGTAGTGCCAAACTATTTCGCCACCCTCGTCTAAACCTAAGCCTTAACTCAAAAGCGATACTTCGCCACCCTCGTCTAAACCTAAGCCTTAGCTCAAAAGCGATAGAGCTCCAGCTCCATAAGCTCACCTTGTGGGTTTAATAAGCCACCCCTTCCCTCCCCCCCACACCCGTAAATCTGACTCCATTAGGTGTGGGATATAAAGAAATGAGCCTTCTCATAATACCTCCCACACAAAATTTATAAAAAAAACAAAAACAAAAATGAAAAGAAGAAGAAGAAGAAGTTTGCCTTCCATCTTAAACTTAAGCTTAATCCCATGTGTCCATATGATCCTCTCCACATGAACATACAAAAAACAAAGATCATGACCAAGTCCACAACGGACCCTTGTGATGTGGTCTCGGACATCCCACCAACAAATTGTGCGTAGCCTAGCAGTATTGTGTAAAACTTTCTAGCCAATAATGAGGATCCACAAGTCTCTTGCCAATCCATTATGTCACCTCATGTACAGTCCTCCTTGGTTTGATGCCTTTTTTTTTGCAAAAAATAAGCGCTTTCACTTGATGGGGCTCAGCGTGTATGTAGCATTCCTACATTAGGCTTCAACCTATACCTTTGACAAGCACTATGGGTCCTAGCCTTGTGGGGAAAGTTTTCACTCCATGACAACACAATTAAGTTATTTTAATAGTGACAAAATATGTGGTTGGAGGGCTTTGAGGCATCCACTGTATTTCCAACCTGGTTAAGCCATCCATTGCAAGCAATTTCATTGTGTGCCATTGTTAGAACAAGCTAGCATTTAATGCATCTTTTACAAAGATGTCTCTTGAGCAATCCATGTTGAAATAATGACCTCCTCTTTACTATAGATGATGGATTGTTTCTTGTTACAGTAGTAATCATGCATATTGTTTTCGTTGTTTTTTACTATGGTTACCTTCATGGATTGTCTTCAGTTCATTTGGTTGAAAGAACGATTTTTATTTAGTTGAAATAAGGATTCTTTTTCCTAGCATTAGTGTCTTCAACCAACTAGTTGGAGATGTCCATTGCCTTTTCACAAAGACTCATAAAGATTGCATAGACTTAGCACATACTTATTCTTTTGAATCTTCATAGAGTTTCTTAAAAGTATTCCATTATGCAGACTAAAGTTAGAGGTTCAAATCTCCCTTGGCTCCTTACTAGCATCCACATGGTATTCACATGGCTCCTTACTAGCATCCACATGGTATTCATGGTGTGAATGGTTTTCCTTAAAGTTTTGAATCTCCTCTTTTACTAGCATCCACATGACATCCTTGCCAAATGATTGTCAAGGAAAGTTGTTTATGACTTCATAAATTTTGTATCTCCATGAATTGTATTAAGATGCCATATTTAGGACATACATTCAAACAAATAAATGTGTGCCACATTGTTTGTTGGAACCCTTCTAAGGATGGTTCATGAGGAAGTCGTAAGTGATTTTCCCTTGCAAGCACACCAATGCAATTACACAAGCCTTGTCTTTATAATCCACTACCCTTTTTCAAAGAAACAACTAGTAACCAGACCTTGTGGGGGGAACTTATGGGGGGGATTTAAAAATAGAACCTCCAAACGGACTCGCCACATCATGGGGCAACAAAAGTATGTCACCCCTCATGTGAATATGAGAAAAGGAACTAGATTATATCATGGTTATGAAAGAAAGTTATCTTTGTATATATGTAAACCCACCCCATGAGTTTCGAAGATGAGGTTTTTTATTCCAGATGAGATGAAAACTTGGGCTTGAGGTCTCGCGCCTAAAGAGGTAAATTTATCATTAAGATTCTTACATTCCTTCAACTTGGAACTACATTTGTAATCATTTTAAGCATTATTATGTCATCTCACCTCATGTCCACTCTTCAATGGTTTTAAGTTTTTTTCTTTAAAAAAAATGCTTCCACTTGATGAGGCTTGTGTACCACTCAACATTAGGCTTCACCAAGTGGGATGCACTTCCCTAGGCTAGACCGGATAAATGTGATCCTTGCCATTAACAAGCACAAGGCCTCCTACCTAGCCTTGTAGAGAAAAGCTTCCATTGTATGCTGAAAGGGCCAAACTTGGGCTTGAGGTCTCATGCTTGAAATGAAGATGTATAGAGTGATCAAAAGAGTCCAATCCACCATTCACCTTGATTTTAAGAGTAGACTACTTTAAGAAAGATGAAGACATAGTTAATGTAAAAAGAGTTACAATGCTTTGAAGGATACCTCAATGCCCTCCAAACACAAACCTATGTCACTAACAAAATGACTAAAAAATCTTGCCCTTTTGGCATACGATGAAAACATTTTCTACAAGGCTAGGAGGCCTTGTGCTTTCTTAATGGCATGGGTC
>NC_141049.1:18273930-18391430 GCF_041138505.1 Cibotium barometz | reverse complement strand
AGAATGCTTTTTTGTTTAATTTTTAGCTTAAATCATTGTTTTTGTTGTTGATAGTTTGGTTTTTAATGTTTTTATGGCTTGCACATAGAGTTTATTAGGCTTTGTTTGTTTCCATTACACCAAAAAATGCAATAGAATGTAATTTTTAGCTATCTTTAGAGTTAAACATACAGCTAATATCATTAATTTTTGTTTGATTTGCGTGTTTTTTGTTTGATTTATATACAGTAGAGTGTTAGCAAGTATTAGGGGTAGCTTAATCCTTTAATTTCTTTTTCAAAAACTCTTGAAATCGACTTATCTTCTTTAATTGGCTGGTTTTTGTCATTAGGGGTGATTAATTCAGTTCAAGAGGCAAAAAGATTAGAAAATATATTTTTTGAGGTCAAATTTGATCATGTAAGACATCGAAATTAGTGTTTTTGAGAGCATCTAGATGCATCAAAACACCTAATTACATCAATTAGAGGAATTTCCCTCTCTTTTGCTTAGTTTTGCATAAAGAGAAGAGACTAAAATTAAGATTTTAATTAATCTCTAATTATAGATTAACTTACACATTAGTTGATGCACATAGCTTAGCAATTCCATGCCCTATCCAATGATGTGCTCAATGGTGTGAAGTAATTAGTGATTAGTGGTTAATGAGAGCTCTTAATTAGTCAAAAAGAAAAAAAGATTAGTGGAAGGATTAATCTTTGATTGATTCTTAAGCACCTTTTTCCATAACTCATTAGTGAGCATTGAATGAAAAGATGTCAATGATTGTTCATTTTGGGAGTCATTTACGAAGGGTGTAAGGGGTGTCATAAAAGTGTTGACTTTTTTGATTCCCACTTGCCTTTTTGGGAAAATGCCCATATCTCCCCAATTTAAAATTCAAAAAATATTCCCTCCACACAAGGAAACCCGAATTTCCCACTAGACTCTTTAAAAAATATATATATATATATTTAAATTCGCGAATTAGTGTTTCACGGCATGAAACAAATCCCATGGCAAAAAAATAAAAAATTTCGTGAATTAGCGTTTCATGAATTAGTGTCTCACGGCATGAAACAAACCTCGCGGCAAAAAAAATTTCATGAATTAACGTTTCATGAATTATTGTTTCACTGTGTGAAACACATCTGTTTCACGGCATGAAATAAACTCCGTGATAAAATTAAAATTAAAAAAATCCGTGAAACCTTAGTTCACGAATTAGCGTTTCACGGATTAAGCAGTTCACGGATTAAGCGGTTCACGAATTAGTGGTTCATGCCCAAAAAAATAATGAAATTTAAATTTTAACGTGAAGTCCATTTCACGTGATGAAACCATGCTAGTTCATGTCATGAAAGAGGATCTGTCGCCCCCACCCCACCCCCCCAAAAAAAGAGAGTCTAGAAAACAGCCTTGCTTAGAGGTCCATATCTCCTAAACCGTGAATCCAATGTACGTGCTCTAGTGCTTATCAGAAAGCCGGCTCAAGCTGTTTGAAATTAGTCTTGAGCATCCGAGGGAAAAATCCATTGTTTTTGGCCTCCGACCAGTAGCCTTAGAACTCAACCTGGAAACCGAGACAAAAAATGGCTCTTAAAGCACAAAATCACCCAAAATAGTCTCAAAAAAGATTGCGTACTATATTCGGGCTACTTTTTGAGTGTCTAAACGATAAAATCATGAAAAATTCAGAGAGACAAAGTTGTAGTACTCTAAAAATACAACTCCTCTCTCATACATAGTTTTTTCAAGTTCCTTTTAGAACACATTCAAAAACGGGTTACGAAACATGAAAAACCTTCTGGAAAAAAAATCCATCTTGAGATAATGATGGAAAATAGATTTTGGGACCTCCTCTTCCATTTGGGACAATAGTGACACACACTTTTTTCTTCAGAAAAATATCTCTAAGAGGTCATTTACGTGTGCTTAGCGCTAAGCTAATTAGGGTGAATGGACACTCGTTTGACCCAGTGAAGGGTACACTAAGCCTCCTGAGGCTATGATGGGCTATAAGAAAACCTAACAAGCCAAAAAGAAACTTGTGCTTGCTCATTAAGGAAGCAATTGACAATGTCAAGATATGGCAACAATAGAGGAAATACCAGGGCTCACACTCAGACTGAACCCAATGGATGATATCTCCAAGCCATAGAGATCCATGCCCCAAATGTGTCCCCCAATTCTTTTTGCCATGTCGACAACAAGCGTGTCATCAAGTTTTACACCCTGTCACATCAATCACTCCAGGATTTGGTCCCCCTTCCTGGCACTACTACAAGTCCTAAACCTTCAAGAGGGCTAGGTACCAACCCTTTGCAACCCCTAGATGCCCACACCTTGGATATTGACTAATCTAGGAAGGGGGGTTTCCCAAGGACTATGTGAGTCCCTATCCAGGGCGAGAGCACTCACACATGGCCTTAGTGACTCATACAAAAACATGACCGTACAGATTTCCAAAATCGTCGATAAATACAAATGTTTGAACAAAGATGCAAAGCCTTTGGAAATCCAAATTGCCCCACCAAGGTACATGCGTTGAATCTATGCTTAGTGAAAAGGCAGGTTAATGGTTCATCACATTGATGTCGGTGTGATCAAGACAAACTTCAGGACCTTGAAAACAACCTTTATCCACAGCTTTTCAAGATAAGGTGATCGGTGGAGTGCAGCAAAAGAACTCTATTCAATTGAGTGTAAACAAAACGAAACCATTAGAGATTTGATCCTTCGGATAAAAATCTTAGAATCACGATGTGAGCCATGGGAGAAACTAAACGACACTTAATTGAAGAGATGCTTCATGATAGGCATAAAGAATAATATCTTACACGACTTTATCATTGTATCCAATCTGGAAACATTCAATCAATGTTGTAAAGAAGTAATATGTTTAGATGGCAACATGATGGCAAATGATCATGATACGAGATGTTCCTCATCTAAACCAAGTGAAGCAATGGTTAAAGAAAAATTGATCTCGAAATTGTTATTCCCTGAATTCTACACTGCATTGCTTAAAAGCTCTGAATTGGAATCTCTAAGAGAGGATGAGCCTCCTCAAAATCAAACATCCTTAATGCCTCTCAAAGTGATGGGCGAAATGCCTTGTGTTCATTGCCATCAGTATGTTCATCCCAATCCCCAATGTGCATATAATAGGCCTGTCATTCTGTACTATATATATTGTAAAACCTTTGGTCACGACACACCTCAATGTCCCAATTCACCAAAAATTAACTCAAAACCTCCATCTCCCGTGTCCCAACAATAAAAAACAGTCCAAATGGTAGAAATTGCTCAAAAAGCAGTTAAGCAAACACTTCAGTGTTTCTATTATCGTGGACTGCACAAAGTGACCGACTGCACGGTTTGGAATACCTCCATGCCCACAATCGCTGACACCTTGCAACCCATACGTAAACGATGTGGCATCGATCACATATCCCATGATTGCCCAAGTCAAGTTGCTTCACTGATGCAACCTGTCTCGTAGAATACAACTCTTAACATTTTGAGAGTGCAAAACGGGCAATTGTCCATGGTACCCTTGTATGTGCTTACCCACTTACAGGTTAAGGAAAAGAATGCAAAAAAAAAAACATTTCGAAATGGGTAGAAGAGCATGTTTTAAAGAAGAAACCAAAAGAGGAAACAAAACCTTCTAAACCCAAGAAAACCAAGGGCCACCAAAGTGTCAAAACCAAGGTTGAAATAAAGGACAAGGGAAAGAATCCTATGGAGGACTTGACCCTAAAAGAGCCAAAAGCTACACATGATACAGAAGCATCCACCTCAAAGGCTACCCCTAAAACCACAAAACCTGCATATGCGACACATGAAACAAAAGCCTAAAAGAAAGTTTGCTCTCATCACATGGGCAAACATACTGAAAACCTGATGATCTAAAGAAAGTCAGAAGATGAAACAAGTTCTAGTATGTCACTTAGTGAAGAGGATGAAACAAGTTCTGATTTGTTACTCAATGCACCTCACAGACCAATTAAAAAACTAGAACCCACCTAACCACCCCAAACTAATGATCACATGACATGTGTAATGCAAAAAGCAAGCTCAAGTGAGCATGCTTAGCATTGTTGAGTGTCATACAGGATCGCTGGTTGTGATTGTTAATCCCATTTTGGATTAACAAGTATGCTCCTCCAATTGAGGACATTAATAAGTGTCATAAAATGGCACTATAAAAGTTGTACATTATGAGATATTGGCCACCCAAGGCCTAGTTAAGTAAGTTTTGGGCGCCCAAGTGTGAATAAGGCCTAGTTAAGTAAGTTTTGGGCGTCCAAGTGTGAATAAGGCCTAGTTAAGTAAGTTTTGGGCGCCCAAGTGTGAATAAGGCCAAATGTATATAAGGCATTTTCTCATAATGAAGAGACACAATCCCCCTTTGTGCTATTGAGAGCTCTTCTTTGTGTCTTGAGAGAGAGCATTCTAGCATTTGTACCTCTTATATGCTTGTATGATTCATGCTTGTGTGGGAGAGTGAGAGAGAGTGATTGCCTTATGCGACGGTGTGAGCGACTCTACAATGACACCGTGGAGGTGGAGGTGGAGCTTAACAAGTGAGCTTGGAGGCCTCCAAGGACTCAAGTTCAAAACATTGGTAAGTGCCTTACGACAGTTGTGTACTATTGCTCATCCTTTAGGTGAATGCATTGAGTCCCCTCTTGGAGGTGTGGTAGCCCATAACATTTTTGGCACCGTTGCTGGGGAAACACCTTTGTTTCTTCCTTCCTCTTGGAGTTTCAGCTCCCATTGCATAAGATTCATGATTGCCTTTATATTCTGGTAGTGCATTGTATAGGAAATGAATGGATAAGATTTGTGTGGAAGTAAAAAACCGTGTGAAATTGGTTGTGTTTGTTGTGTATCTGTGTGGTGGAATGGTCTTAGAATAGAGCTTCACTGTTTTTTCTAGTTAATTTTGATATTTGCATCATTGGAAGCATCAACGTGAATGAGCAGATTAGTGTTTTGTTTTTCTTTTCCAAAAATCTAAAAAATAAGGAGCCATTAACTGTGCCTTGAACTTGTATGCCACTCCTTAGATGTGGCACAATCATTTAGGGAACTGTTGGATAAGTATTTTGCACCCAAAATCATAATAGTCGATGCAGGAAGTTGCCACGTGAAACTACAGGAAAACATTCACGCTGTGAACCGTTTTCTACAACTTTATGTCGTGAATTGCTCTTCCGACATTAGTGCTACAATTAACGCTGCAATTCACGGGATTATCTTGCCAAAAATAGGTAACCTTATCCTAACACCTCTGATGCCACGAAGTCTAACAAAATCAAGAATCGTGAGAGTGCAAAAAATTATTCACGACACTTGAACCATTTAAGAAACTTTCACGGCGTGAACCATTCTTTGTTCACGATGTGAATCCATTATTTTTCACGATGTGAAATCTTATCTTTCACGACGTGAACTTTTTCCTACAATCTCACGCCTTAATCAAACTCACGAGCTTGGTATAGTCAGGATAAGGCTAAGGAGGAAGTCTTAAAAAGATTGACACCCATAACAAGGTAACAAAGAGTTCTGATTTCAAGAACAAAAAATTTAAAGCACGTGAAAGTGCAGAAAATCGTTCACGACTTGAACTGTTTTCTAACACTTCATGACGTGAACTGTTCTCTACAATCTCACAGTCTCAGAAACAGATCGACAGAATCTAATCAAAACTTGGTTGGGAAATCAAAGTAGCTTATCAAATCATACATACATGCACTAAAGATCTGGAAAGCTCATCGGAGATGATCTTACACCTGACAATAGTGCATCAAACCACCTAGGATCGATAGAATCTAATCAAAACTTGGTTGGGAAATCAAAGTAGCTTATCAAATCATACATACATGCACTTAAGATCTGGAAAGCTCATCAGAGATGATCTTACACCTGACAATAGTGCATCAAACCACCCAGGATCTTCTTATCAAAAAAGTGTGGATTCAGGTCACTCAGCAACAAGCACTCACTTGAGTGTCTTAAGGAACTTGACCACCATTGAAACTAGTAGTGAAAAGTCCATGAAAGAAGGGCTGAGGTACTCTCGGTTTGGGGAAGAGGAGAAACCACCCTCCCAAACCAGATCCAATGGTATCATTGATATCGCCTAGGGATTTTTTGGTCTCCGAACCAGTCATGGACGAAGAAGCGCAATCTACGAGTATGGCTCTGTCAACCAGCGCTGTACTTGGTCCAAGGCAAGAGGTGCCCATCCAAGCGTCAAATTCAAGGTTGTCAAACACCGGCACCCCTCAAATGAGACGAGACATGGAAAGTGTGGCCAAGATGGGTCAAGTATTCTTTCCCACCTCAAAAGAAGCAGAGTTAGATCTAAAAAAGATCGAGGTGGAACAACAGCTAAGAGAGTCGAGCTTAAGGAAACAAGAGCTCGATACTCGAAGGGCAAGAACTAAGCAAAAGGAGATGGGAGGTTCCAACCTACTCCAATTACGGGGTAAGGAGCCGGAGATAGTCAAGGGAAGAAAGGGTGAAAATCCAAACTTAGAACCCATATGCAGCCTGGAAATATCACACGACTCAATGTCCTGACACGAGCCCAAGCCCAATTGGGAGACAAGGGGAAGAACCGAGCAGATGATGCGACTATTTCCAGAATTGGCCACATGAGAAGAGTGAAAAAAGTGGTAAGGGTGACACAAGGGTCACAATCCAAGATGGATCCGCCGAAGAAGATACGATTGACACCGGATCCACCTAATCGAGAGAAGATGGGATCAACCATAAAGGGCCGGACCTAGGGGAGCAAAGGGAGCGATCATCAACTCCTAAAGGAGTCAGTGAGTACCCCAATGCCAATGAGGAGATAAGAAAGCTCGAAGATGCCAGGGCCAGAATGTCAATGGCTTCATGAAGCCAAGCTAAGGGCTAAGAGGGTCAGGGATACAATGTATCCACGAAATGAGCCAACAAGGGAAAGGGAATTGGACGTACCTACTCCAATTCCAGAAGAAATAGAAGAGGGATCTCAAGCAAATACAATGTCCAGAATGTTTGAGGAAAATGTGCTGAGTGAATCCATCCATTCCTTCCCTATCGATGAATACGAGACACACGCCTGGGAAGAACCCTCAATCACGAGAGAACCCAAAGACATAGGAAGTCTCGCGGCTGTATTGGCCAGGCCTGTACAAATGCCATTGGGACAATTGTTACGCAGTTCACCAACCCTATAGACAAACATAAAGGAATGGGTAGAAGGTGGAATAAATCCAGCCGATACTATAGACAGGAGGTTCTGCCACCTTTGGCAGAAAGAACCCTAAGACACAAGGAAACCCGAGTTGTTAAGATACCAGTTAATCAACTGTGACGTTATTACTAAAGCGATGACACAAATGCTACAATCCCAATTCATCATGGTGGGTACCAAACAAGCAGTGGGGCTATCCTGGGTTGGGGGTTAGCATCATCACAAAACGTTACGGGGAGAACTAGGGAAAACCCAATCTAAAAAGGGCATATCTAATCGTTAAAATGGCTGATGGAACATCTTCAAGGCCCATTAGACTTCTAGAGAATGTGAAACTCAAACTCTTTACGTTTTGCTACCATCATACATTTGTGGTAGTGGACTTCTTGCGCAACCCTGACTCATATGGCATAATCTTGGGGAGACCCTTCATGAGGGAATCCAAATTGGTGCATAATTGGACATTAGATCACGTGTATGTGCATAGGGATTCACAAATTTTAAAGATAGATATGAGAACCTTGGGGAGACCCTTCATGAGGGAATCCAAATTGGTGCATAATTGGACATTAGATCACATGTATGTGCATAGGGATTCACAAATTTTATAGATATGAGAACATGGAAAGCACATCCCATGGAAGAGAAATTGTTCGGTAATGATTCGGTCACAAATGGACTGCATCTGTACAAATATGCCAAACCACGGTGGAAAATTCCAAGGAAAAAGAGGAAATGGAAATATATGCATCACTTCCTCCTCCAGACTTTAGTGAAAACTAGATGCATGTGCTGGCTACCATGTTGAAATATACAAGTGAATAGGGTGTGTGCGAGAACAAGCCCTTGGTTAGAGACTGTAAAAGAGAATGTGTAAATGTGAGAACTTGTGAAAAGGTGAGAAGAATCTACTGGGAGAGAATAAAGGGTAGCACGAGAAGATTTAGGAAGTGTGGAGATATTTTGGGAGATATTCTGGGAAAAGTGAAGAGGTGGAGAGAATCAAGCAAAAGCGGTGGAGTGAATCAAGGAAAAATCAGTGGGATTAGATGCTTGGATGTAACTCTATAAATTGAGGCATTGGCCTAATGAAAATCTGGTTTTTTATTATCCATGCCTACATTAAGGTACTTGTTAAACTCTATAAATTGAGGCATTGGCCTAATGAGAATTTGCTGGTTTTTTATTATCCATGCCTACATTAAGTTACATGGAGATATTCTGGGAAAAGTGAAGAGGTGGAGAGAATCAAGCAAAAGAGGTGGAGTGAATCAAGGAGAAATCAGTGAGATTAGATGCTTGGATGTAAACTCTATAAATTGAGGCATTGGCCTAATGAGAATTTGCTAGTTTTTTATTATCCATGCCTACATTAAGCTATTTATTAATTACTCACTAATCACATCTTAATTATTTATTAATCACTTTATTAATGATGTTGATTCTAGTATTTGATCCACCATAGCTCATCACATTGCTATAATTTCAACATGGTATCAGAGCCTAGCCTAGAATCCATCAAGTTTATGAGCCCATTATCTAGTTGATTAGGATTAGTAGATAATTAAAAAATAATTAAATTTTTAGTTATTTTTCAACTCACCTCTGTACCCCCAGCTGGTGGAGGAGCTCTAGCTCCTTGCACACTCAACATTAGGCCGAACCCTTCTAGCCCAACATAGCCAACATCTCCATGATCCAGCCCATCAAGAAAGAAGCGCAAACTGCCACGGCGGACGCAGGAGAAATCGCGTTTTTTGCAGGCGCCTGTTTTTGGGAGAAAAACTGAGATCTTCACTTCCATAAATCAAATGGGTCTAATTCCTCTTAGCTCCAGGTGTTTTCAAGCATGCTCTACAAGCTGGTGAAGTCAGAATTCAATTTGATCAAGTCTACAGTGAGATCCAAGCTCTTCATCAAATCTGCAGAAGGTGACCTTGGTAAAACAGAGATTAAGCATTCAATGTTTGGTTAAATCTTGTGTTTCTTGGCTTAATCCTCTACTAGACTAATTGCTATTGATGGGCTTGAAAGCATTTGAGCTCAGTTGAAGTCTAAGGCCCTAGATCTAGACTCCCCGCATACTCTGTTTTTCTGTACACAAAACAGAGGATTAATTTGCTAATCAGTGATTAATCAGTGCTAATCACTGTATTTTGGTGCAATTGAGGGTTCAAATTAACTATTAGGTATATGATATAGATCCCTATAACTTCAGATTGCAATTCGGAGTTGGTTTGATACTCCAACCATTCCGTACAAATTGATTACCCTTGATTTAATGTAACTTCTGGTAAAATTATGCTGATAAAATTGTGGTAGTCATCATTTTGCATTTAACCCTTGGTTAATGCCTGTAAATCTCACTCAAATTCAAGATTATTCACAGCTAGAGTTGCATTTGGGAATGTGCATAAGAATGAATGCTATACGCATTATGTATTGGGCACATTACATCAGTGTAAAAATGGGATCAGACACTGCCCTTGTCTAGAATAAGGCAAGAGGTAAGACCTCCCGCATAGATCTGGGTTTGTATTGCATAATGACACAAGATAAACATCAAAAACCCAAAGGAACTGTCAGCAAAACATTTAAACATGTTGCTCACATGGAGCAAAAAGACTTGACGGACAAGCTCATGGCCCCAGCCATGAAAGAAGAAGAACATCTCTTTCCAAGAAGAAGATCCACACCAAGAAGATCTAGAGGAAGCATTCAAGAAAGACATGGACACGAGAAGAGAAGCTGCCCCAAGAAGATTGAAAGAAGAGACGGACGTGTGAAGAGAAGCTGTCCGACAAGAAGACTGAAGACAAGAGAAGATATGAGGCTCCAAAGAGTGAGGAGCCATGTGAAAATCTCTTAGAAAGAGAGAGAGAGAGAGAGAGAGAGAGAGAGAGACCCCACAACCCAATGTAACCTACCCCACCAAAGTAAAACCACCTCTGAGCCACCGATGATGTAGGCCACGTGGTAGATAGATGTATGTGTGAGCACTTTAGTCAAGGTCGCGGGCACTTGTAGTAAGCCTTGGATACATAGAGAGAGAGAGAGAGAGTGTGTGTCAAGGACTATGAGTTTAGGGACTTGAGGCACTGGTCGCGGGCTATCAAGTAAGAGAGAAACTTGGTACAGGGTCCAGGTGTGCTAAGTTAACTTGAGGGGAGGTGTGCTAGACACTGGTCGTCGCAGACTATCAAGTAAGAGGGAAACTTGGTATAGGGTCTAGGTGTGCTAGGAGTATTCACTTGAGGGGAGGTGTTGAAATATACAAGTGAATAGGGTGTGTGCGGGAACAAGCCCTTGGTTAGAGGGTGTAAAAGAGAATGTGTAAATGTGAGAGAACCTGTGAAAAGGTGAGAAGAATCTACTGGGAGAGAATAAAGGGTAGCATGAGAAGATTTAAGAAGTGTGGAGATATTCTGGGAAAAGTGAAGAGGTGGAGAGAATCAAGCAAAAGAGGTGGAGTCAATCAAGGAGAAATCAGTGGGATTAGATGCTTGGATGTAAACTCTATAAATTGAGGCATTGGCCTAATGAGAATTTGCTGGTTTTTGATTGTCCATGCCTACATTAAGCTATTTGTTAATTACTCACTAATTACATCTTAATTATTTACTAATCACTTTGTTAATGATGTTGATTCTAGTATTTGATCCACCATAGCTCATCACATTGCTATAATTTCAACATACCATAGATGTGATGCAACCCAGCAGGGGGACCTAGTATGTGGAATCTGGAACTGTCCCTACTATGACCTCTGTCTCTATGGTTAATTGTCAAAGCATTGATGAAGAATCATAAGGGGATACCTCTAGCATAGAAGGGACCATAACACAAAGCCGTACCAGTGCTCAACGCCTCAGAAGATGGCAAAAATAGAAACGATATATTGCCCGATGAAATGCCCTATTATGAAGAAAACCCATGGATGCCTAGTGGTTGAGATACCTTACACGATGAGTTTTCTAAGGATTGGGGTGAGGAGTTGAGTAAGATATCACTGGAAGCAAAACACAAAGAGACAGTCACTTCAAGAGCTAGAAACACCTAAGCTTACAAAAGTTGGGCATAAAAAACAGAATAAAGCTTTGGTAGAAGTCGAACGTGAGGCTAGAAAATTCATGGCTAAAACAAAAAGTGAGAATGAGGATAAACTAGACTTGCTCTCAGTGTACCAGACCACTCAAAACCTGCACTGTTGTGACAAACGGAAAGTGGTCCGACTGACGACAACAAGGGTTAAGGAGGATGGGCTATCCACATCATACAATGGCCCGACGGAAGTCAAGGAAGTTGATATTACGGGACCACGGGAGGAAGCCAGACCCTTATTCACTAAGGACTTGACTTCAGCTGAAGAAGAGGAGCTCTTTGCCCTCCTTAAGGAATTTAAGGACTATTTTGCCTGGAATTACAAGGAGATGAAGGGTGTACCACTTGAGGTAGTGCAGCATATCATTCCAATCATGGAAGGATCAAGGCCAACCAGGCAGAAACCATACCAGATGAATCCTAAGTATGCGGTGATTGTAAAGGAGGAAATAGACAAGCTCATTGCTGCAGATTTCATCTATGAAATTGAGCACACGGATTGGTTGTCACCAATCATAATAGTGCCAAAAAAGAATGGGAAACTTAGGGTATGTGTCGATCTTAAAAAGGTCAACGTAAGCAACTAGAAAAGACCATTATCCATTACCCTATTATGGAACATGTTTTAGAGAGAGTGGCTATGAAGAAGCTTACATCTTCTTAAATGGATTCTCCGGCTACAATCAGGTGTCCATAGCACCAAAAGACTAGCATAAGACAACTTTCAATACAATGTGGGGGACATTTGCATACAAAGTCATGCCCTTCGGTCTTACTAATGCCCTAGCAAAATTCTAACGCTTGATGTGCACAGCCTTCAAAGACTACTTGCAGAGGTGGTTGGAGGTATTCATTGATGATTTGTGTGCACACTCTTGATAGGCGGACCATCTGGCTTGCTTAAGGAAGGTGTTCGAGCAATGTCGATTATATCGTATATCCCTGAACCCTTTAAAGTGCCAATTTTGGGTAAAGCATGGTGTGATATTGGGACACATTGTTTCAAAGAATGATATATCCATGGAAGATAGCAAAGTCGAGTTGATATTAGATCTGCCACCACCCACTAACTACAAAGGTGTGCAAAGATTTATGGGCCACGTTGGGTATTACCGTTGCTTCATTATTTTCTATGCTGAAATTGCCAAGCCATTGTAGAAGCTGCTCACTGTCTTTGAATGGACTGAGGAATGCTAGGAAGCATATGATCGACTAAAGCAGGCATTAGCTAGCGCGCCAATTCTATGACCCCCCAATTGGGATCTCATATTTCATGTGTATATTGATGCATCAAACTTTGCTATTGGATGTGTACTAGCCCAGCTCGGTGAGTTCAAATTGGACTATCCAGTCTGCTTTGCTAGTTGTCAATTAAATGATGGAGAGGTGATGGCTCAAAGTTTACAATACTCACCAACATCTCAACTTATGTGAGTCTACCTTATATCAGCCTTTTGGAATTCTAAAACTATACTCTAATATCTACAAACACTTAGAATCCATGTTAACCAATGTACTCTACAATTTTTATACCACCCATATTGAATATCCTACCATAAATCCTAAGGATATCCATGACCTACAAGAGTTTATGAAATCTCATAAGCCTAGCCACCCACCCCCTAGCACAGATCATGGTAAGGAAGAATCATCGTCTTCATCTTCAATTTCCACTTACCCCATATATTCTAATGTCTCTAGTAAACTCCTTAATCCCTATCCTAATGCCCCACCTACTAACACATCTTAGGCCGACTGCATATTCTCTACTTTCACTCCTCAACAGATCGATTTTCCCACTAACCCTCTCGCCCCTGAGGAGATACTGGCACCTCACCCATCTCCCCAAAATGGCAACCTCAGGAGGTACGCTATCCTATTCCCCAGGACAATATTGAAGCTTTCACTGATGATACAATTTTGGAATCATTGTCTGGTGCAAAATATGAGGGCTTCATTCGCGCTATCAATCCTCTGTTAAAGCCCAAGTTGATGTTCAAAGTGCTAAGGTAAGTAACACCCTTTGAACCAACTCAGAGGATTTTACCACACAAGCCTACTCCGTGGTCACATCAACAAAACAGCCTTATGTGTCATACCCTCTACGAGCACCTCGCCTAGATTTAAGAACTACTTTCCTTGGCTAGAGAGCGTACATTATGGGCTAATGTGGCGTGGCACACAAAATTGGCCAATCCCCAATTGGCCGACTTGCTGGAAATCAGGATTGTCACTTTCATGATCAGCTATTTCTTTCACATGTGGAGAAAGACTCACCCCGTACACACACGAGGCAGCTATTCCATAATTGTCATCACAGATGAGGCACAACCTAAACTAGAGGATTTTGGAATACAGCTAGACTGGCAGAAAGAGTACTTAACAATTCTAGAGTACAGCCAAGTCTATATTCGTGCGCCACCAACTCAACGGGTTGACCCATTGTACATGTCCCTTAAGAGAAGATGGACTCCACTAGAGTTTCAGGAGGCCAAGCAGCGCGACTCCCATGTCTGTTATAATTTCCCAATCTTTATGCCAACAACCTTTCCACACATACGGGTAGCGCTCACACTCAACCTTCAGATGCATCCTCAGGAAGCTTCAGTCCAAGGAGAAATTTCTACCAACATGAGTTTGGTGACCAGGTCTTTAGACCTCGGTAACAAGGTTCTGAGGATAGAACTTACATTAGGAAGCGGGGGATATTAATCCCATTTTGGATTAACAAGTATGCTCCTCTAATTGAGGACATTAATAAGTGTTATGAAACGGCACTATAAAAGTTGTACATTATGAGATATTAGCCACCCAAGGCCTAGTTAAGTAAGTTTTGGGCGCCCAAGTGTGAATAAGGGCCAAATGTATATAAGGCATTTTCTCATAATGAAGAGACACAATCCCCGTTTGTGCTATTGAGAGCTCTTCTTTGTGTCTTGAGAGAGATTGAGAGAGAGCATTCTAGCATTTGTGCCTCTTCTATGCTTGTATGATTCATGCTTGTGTGGGAGAGTGAGAGAGAGTGATTGCCTTATGCGACAGTGTGAGCGACTCTACGGTGATAGCGTGGAGGTGGAGCTTGGAGATTTGGAGCTTAACAAGTGAGCTTGGAGGCCTCAAGGGACTCAAGTTCGAAACATTGGTAAGTGCCCTACGACAATTGTGTTCTATTGCTCATCCTTTAGGTGAATGCGTTGAGTTCCCTCTTGGAGGTGTGGTAGCCCATAAACAGTGATTGAACCTCATAATGTCCAACCTAAAAAAGCAACCAAAATATAAAAATCGGGGGAGTATCGCTTCCCCTTCCAAGAGGAAGACATACTCTCTACAGAAGAGTCATTAGAGGCAGATTGCACGAATGATACGGTTTAAAAAGCACGTGAGGAATTCGATGAATCCCTTACGAAATTAAAGTAGTCTCTCAAATCCTCATTTGGAGGAGTGTTGTTCTCTCACGTGGTGAAGCTAGCTTAGCATCAAAACTTGCACCTTTAAAGGCTAAACATGAGTTATACGAAGATATCAAGAACTACATAGAACAGGATTGTGAGGATTCGCTCCAAACAGATCTCAGTTAAAGTTGTTAAAGGATCTTGTGTACCATTGTACACATTGGGCACTCTTGAAAAAGCTATGAGCCAAGAAGAGGATGAAAGTGAATGGGAATATGAAACTGAAAAACGGGATCTGAAGCCAAAACAAAAAATAAAACTTCCATGGTTCCTCTTGAAGATTCTATTATGGTATGGTTAGATTGCCTATGGGCAATGATGTTAAGCGCAAACACATATTGAGCTAGTCATAATAGACACTTGGGTGACATTTTGGGACAACTAAAAATCATCCCTAAAGACGATGGTCTTGCAAGAGGTGCCAATGGATAAAACATTGAAGTTCCAAGTTTCTTTAACTATGCTACTTAAACAATCAGTAGAAATGTGGAATTTAGATTCCATGTTATCCCAGATTCCCTTGAGTATGATTTCATCTTGGGAGGCACTTGGGTAAATGGCTCATTGTATTCAATTGATGAATCCATGCAAACAGTCACCTTGAACACTCCTACAGGCATTGTGTAATTGTTATTTTACGGGAGGAAGAAATCTTAGAAGAGCTAGAACTTCCAACATATCTTACTCAAAATATCCAGAGTTATGGTTGGATTGGAACTTTCCAATAAAATCACCACAATCCAAGCATAGCTTTATCCACAATGAGACCACAATCTCATGACCCTCGAGTTATGGGATTTATTACGTCAACCAACACTTACAGCTCATCTTGACAGAAGTCCATTCACACAAGGCTTGAACATGCCAAGTTTGGGGTACTTTGAACATACAATGTATATTGAAACTAACCCTCTTACGTGTAAGATTTCTGTGGTTGAGTATGTGTTGGAAGCAGATTTGATCTTGGGGCATAAATGGACTATTGCTACCCAAGCGCCACTGTGCTTTGCTAGCGATAGGGTTATCATGATGGTCACAATGACACAAAGTTAACAATACCATATTGTAGAGAAAAGGATCCAACCCTAATGGATTTCTATGATGCTAAACGTAAAAAGCTACAAGCCTCTTTCTCGGAAGCCCCTCTGCATATGAAGACCTTCCATCTACGTCATTAACTAACTCAGACAATGCATCTACCCCTTCACCTCCATACTCACCAAACAAAGTCAAATGCCACAACCTTGCAATCAATGGCTATTCTTGAAGAAGTTCCCCAAGCGCAACCACCTATCTCTAAAAAGCAACTCAAGGAAAAAGCTCCAGAGCCAACGCCTCTTCATCGACCAACCTCACTATTATCAACAACGCCCATGATTCTCAAAAGTCTCATCATCAACAGCCACTCCACAAGAGACTCAAGCCTCATCATCAACAATGCCCATGATTCTCAAAATTGCAACCTCAATGCTAACTAATCTAAAAGAGGGCTCAACCACTTCATCCACAAAGAAAACTCCACCAAGATAGCCAAGATCAAGGTATCTTAATGGTATCAAAATGTGGGTGGAAAATCAGCTACTTGTAGCTCAAGGCTACTACAAGGCACCAATCCAATTCGGGTGCCTCAACAATCAAAGCCTCTTCCTCAATGCAAAACTTAAAAAGGAAGAATCAAAATACTCCACAACATCGTTCACAAAAACCTAAGTGAGTTCCTCAAAGAACTCTGGTAACTCAACGAGTGTGGATACCAAAAAGATTACTGCAAGCTCAAGGGTACTACCAATGTAATATCAAAGTTTGGATTCTCAAGCACATCAAGAAGTTCCCCAAGCTTGCTCAAAGAAAGAAGCCTCAAGGGCATCAACCATTAACTCCTAATGTTTATCAAAGATGGGTGCCAGTGAACGTGCTTCAACAACAAGGGTATTATGATTGTAATATCATCATATGAATGCCAGTATCGAACAAACTAAAGAAAGCCTCAGCACCTACCATTATCTTATATCAAGGAGCATAGATACACCAAAAGATCATTCATTTAAGATATGAAGCAATGGTGTCCAAATCTACAACTTGGATGGGCATCCATAATGGTCCTATGGAATACTTATGGCAATTCCCACTTTAAGAGCGTGTGGTGGTAAGTTAGGATGAAGTCCCAAGTGATGTAATTCATGGATATATTATGAGAGTAGTCATTTTAATCGCATTAGGCCTCTTATGAGCCTAAAGTTCCTACCGGTCGACCACAGTTTAACTTATGCCCATGTAGATAAGTGAATCTCTCATAATATAAAAACTCCCCCATTCTCCAATAGAGTCTTGCTCTTGCTAATCCTCATGCTAATCTCTATCTCTCTAATCCATGCTAGTGAGTGTGTGTGAGTGAAGTGAGGTGAGAAAAGAGACGAGTACACGTAGTGCAACATGGCAGTGTGACAACGCTCATGGGAGGCACGATGGAATTGCTTCTCAAGGAGTTTTAGAGCTTGGAGACCTCAAGGGTTATGAGCTCGGTCATTGGAAATATTCTCACAATCGTTGCGGTTCACCAAGTGATCTTCTTGTTGGCAAGGGTGAGCCATAACATGGGCATCACCCATTCTTTTAGTAAAAAAGAAAGATGGGACTATGGCAGATGTGCATAGACTACCATGCTCTTAATCATATTCAAATTAAGAACAAATACCCAATTCCACACATTGACGAGTTGTTTGACCAACATAATGGTACAAAATACTTTTCTAAAATTGATCTTCGATCGGGGTATCACCAAGTTAAGATAAGGGAACATGATATTCCCAAGACCGCATTTAGGACTCGTTTTGGACATTATGAGTTCCTAGTCATGACATTTGGCTTTAAGAATGCTCTAAGAATATTTACGATGCTAATGGACAAGGTTTTACGTCCATATTTAGGAGAATTCATAGTAGTTTTACTTGACAACATATTTATATATAGTAAGTTGAAAGAAGAACACTTATAGCATTTGCGCTTAGTGTTCAAACTCCTTAAGAAAAATAAACTATTTGGGAAGGAATCTAAGTGTAAATTTTTTGCTAAGGATATCCACTATTCAAGCCATATTGTCTCCCCCACGGATGGATCCTGACAAGGTGGATGCCATTGTTAGATGGCATGAACCTAGAAATCTTGAGGAATTGCAGGTTTGTCGGGGTTCTACCAACAATATGTAAAGGACTACGCAAAGATCGAAGTCCCTTTAACCGAGTTCAGGACAAAGGATAAAACTATTCGTTGGGGGATCTTCAACGAGAAGCTCAATGTGGCCATCGTTGGCAACATCACCAGTATTGAGCATTGTGGACCCCAATGAGCCGTTTGTTTTGGAGACAGACGGTATTGGGGAGGCCATTAGGGCAGTTTATTACAAAGGGGACACCCTATTGCATGTGAAAGCAAGAAGCTTAACCGTGCCCCGCATAACTACTCAGTGAGCGAGAGTTACCTTTTATTATTCATGCTTTAAAAAAGTGGCGACATTATTTTTATAGCGCTACGTTTGAGTTCCAAACGGATCATGAAAGTCTCAAATAGCTTTCAAGTCAAAGTGAGTTAAAGGGTAGAAAAGCTTGGTGGGGATAGAGATCCTATAGGAATTTGACCTTACACTCTATTACCAGAGAGGTAAATTTAATAGATGCACAAGCCGCATGCCGACGGTGAACGAGTTGAGTTTCACCACCTTCAAGAGTAAACTCTTGGAGTCACTACATGGTTTATGTGAGCATAATTCATATTTTTCAGAGGTATGACACGCTGTACATGATTGCACTTATATATAGCAGCCACCTCCCTCTTATATATAGCAGCCACCTCCCTCGTCAAAAAGGCGTATTAGTCCAAAGAGATTAGTCAAGGTTTTGGTAGGAAGAGGAGTGAGTGGTAGTCCAGAGTGACTAGAAAAGTCTCTTGGGTTATATATACTGAGACAGAGAGCTCGGGGGTGGACCCTTCACAACCATTTGACACTAGTTCACTTGGGGGTGATAAACTTGACGATGAGTATCTGCTCTACAAAGGTAAAGTTTATGTACTAGCTATTGGTGAATTCTTATAGAACGTCACGATAGTCCAAGTGCTGGTCATCCCAGGATACAGAAGACCTATGCACTAATCAAAAGACAATTTTATTGGTCTAATTTATTTAAGGACATTGTTTGTGCTGAAATGCAAGAAGTGTCAGGATAATAAACATGAGTACCTCAAGGTTAGAGGTTTGCTGCATCCATTGGATATTCCCAAAGGGAAATGGGAAAGTAGTTTCATGGATTTTATCACTAGTTTACCTAAAACGAATCGAGGGAATGATTCAATTTGTGTAGTGGTTGATCAATTGACCAAGATGATCAAGTTTAACTTGAGTTTGCTAGGTTGTTCATCGAGCCTCTGATAGAGATAGGAAGTTTGATAGTCACTTTTGGAGAGAAGCCTTTAAAAAGTTGGACACTACTTTGAGTATGAGTACGACTGATCATTCGCAATCTGATGGTCAGACAAAAAGAGTCAACCAAGTGTTAGAGGACATGCTTTGAGTGTATGTGAGTAAAAAGCAATCCAATTGGAAGGAATACCTGTCACATTTAGAGTTTGCTTAAAATAGTTCAAAACATTCCACGGATTTAGTCCATTCATGTTGATGTATGGCTTCGAGCCGAGATCTCCTATAGCCATAAAGCTAGAGATGGAGAAGAGTCGGTCAAGGAGTTCCTTGAAGACATGCAAGATATGCTGCAGGTAGTAAAAGATAACATACATAGCACACAAGATCGTGCAAAGGCATATGGTCATAGAGAAGTAGCCTTTGAAGAAGGTGATTTTATTTGAAATTCCCTGCAAAGTCGGAGACTTTAAAGATAGGAAAGTGTGAAAAACTTTCACCTAGATATTGCGGTCCCTTTAAAATCCTTAAGAAGGTTGATGGATTAGCATATAAACTTGAGTTGTTGGAGAGGTCTCGTTCATCTTGTTTTCCATATTAGTAGACTATGAAAAACCGTTGACCACAAGGAGAACATAGTTTCTCCAAGTGTTTTGGTGGAATTGATAGAACCACCATCTATTCCACATTAACCCAAGAGGATTCGCTGATTTAGAGATCAGAACACGAGGCACACTATATGTACCGACAAGCACTTGTTAAGTGGAAAGATTGTGAGGATGATGCATCCTCGTGGGAGTGCTTGAGTATGCTAACCAAAAACTTTTTGGAGTTCATTTTTGTGAACAAAAACCTTTCTTAAGGGGAGTAATGTTACATAGCTCATAGCCACGGGGAGCTCGACTAGTCTCTGAGATTGTCCACCAAAGCGTGGGTGGGGGGCGAGAGCCGGGGCTTAAGGGAGAGGCTTCTCGAGCATAGTTGTGTGAGTAGTCGGACATGTGTGGGCAGGTAAGCAACTATATATTTCAGGTGGTGAGGATTCCTATCTTCATTCCCTCTATGGGGCTGGGTGGTGATCTCCTCCCTCCGTCATTACAAGAGAGTAACAGTAACTCTTTTACAAGTGCCTTAACTTAGACATTACTTAACACACTCACTGGTACACATAACCCCCAATCAATTAGCCATCTCCATTCATAGTGTGGCTCTCTATAACTGTCAACAACCTGTAAGGGCTCTTCCTGGGTAAATTTTTTGCACATGACTTCATGTAATTATCATATTCTTGATAAACCACCTAAGGGCCTCACTCTCAGATCACTTTTGTGTAAACGGTGTTAAAGAATAGGTCTATATACACAGTTTTTGGGAATATACATAATTTTCTTAGTTATCATAAGGCTAAACCATTACATTTTTCAAAGCCCTCACATTGTCCTAATATTTTCAAGGATTTTATGGAGATTCCATTCTTGGTTGAAGAGCTTGTAGTAGGCCCTTTTAGCCCTTTCCCCTCTGAAAGTGTTTGGATGAGGATGAGTGCTTTGTTAAAATTACAGCAATGTGATGAGCTATGGTGGATCAAATGCTAGAATCAATATCATTAATAAAGTGATTAGTAAATAATTAAGATATAATTAGTGAGTAATTAACAAATAGCTTAATGTAGGCATGGATAATTAAAAACCAGCAAATTCTCATTAGGCCAATGCCTCAATTTATAGAGTTTACATCCAAGCATCTAATCCCACTGATTTCTCCTTGATTCACTCCACCTCTTTGGCTTGATTCTCTCCACCTCTTTTGCTTGATTCTCTCCACCTCTCCCAGAATATCTCCACACTTCCTAAATCTTCTCATTCTACCCTTTATTCTCTCCTAGTAGATTCTTCTCACCTTTTCACAGGTTCTCTCACATTTATAGATTCTCTTTTACAACCTCTAACTAAGGGCTTGTTCCCGCACACACTCTATTCACTTGTATATTTCAACACCTCCCCTCAAGTGAATACTCCTAGCACACCTGGACCACCCTATACCAAGTTTCCCTCTTACTTGATAGTCGGCAAAACCAGTGCCTAGCACACCTCCCCTCAAGTTAACTTAGCACACCTGGACCCTATACCAAGTTTCTCTCTTACTTGATAGTCCGCAACCGGTGCCTGAAGTCCCTAAACTCATAGTCCTTGACACTCTCTCTCTCTCTCTATGTGTCCAAGGCTACTACAAGTGTCCACGACCTTGACTAAAGTGCTCACACATACATCAACCACGTGGCCTACATCATCGGTGGCTCAGAGGTGGTTCTACTTTGTTGGGGCAAGTTACATTGGGTTGTGGGGTCTCTCTCTCTCTCTCTCTCTCTCTCTCTCTCTCTCACAGAAAAGATGATCTGACTCCACTTCCTTTGGAGCCTCCATGAAGTTTGCCGATGACGTTCCTTCTCCACACTGGGTTTGCTATACTAGTCTCTTGCCATGTGTCTTGGATTTCCACAGTTGTGGCAAGTGAAGGTCCTTCCTGCTACTCTGCCTCTGCCTCTTCCTCGTCCTCGTCCTCGAGAGAATCCTCCTCGGGTAAAGAATGCTTTTTCTTCTCTTGCTGTTGAGTCGAGGCATTTCTTCTCTTTGCCTCTGCTCTCTTGCTCTAGTAGAGCTCCTTCTATCTCGTGTAGCTTCAATTCAAGTACATTCTTTAGTGTTGCTACAATGTTCTTCAGAAGCACTACTAGTGCCTCATCATCTTCTACCTTTTTGCCAATAGCTGCCAGTTGTTGCTTAATGCTTTTATATCTGTTCAAGTGTGTGATTAAAGGTTCACTTTCCTTCATATCCAATTTGTAGAATTGCATTAACAGATTTATCTTTGAATTTTTAGCTTGTGTGCCAAATAATTTATTGAGTTCATCCCATGCATCTTTTGCCCATTGTATCCCTGTGATGTGATGAATGATTTCATCATTTAAACTGAGTGCAATATGTCCCAATGCTTTTTCATTCCTGCTCTTCCACTCATTTTCCCCTCTCACCTCTGGGCATTCATCTCTTCCCTCAACTAGCCCCCACACATTTTTCCTCATGAGCAGATACATGGTTTTTGTCTGCCATGTGTAAAACTACTCCCCATTAAATTTGGCTATTTCTTGTGCTCTACTCATGATGATGTAAAGGGGGTCTTACCTCTTGATCCAATTTCAAGATTCAAGGGCAGTGTCTACCCTTTTACAACTCAATCTGGTGTTTAAGAGATGATTACAATAGATTTATCAGCATAAAATCACTAAAAATTACATTAAATGGATAACCAATTTGTACGAGATGGTTGGAGTATTAAACCATCTCCGAATTGCAATCTCAAGTTATAGGGATTTGTATCAAATAATTAATGGTTAATTTGAACCCTCAATTGCACCAAAATACAGTGATTAGCATTGATTAATCACTGATTAGTAAATTAATCCTCTATTTTTGTGTGCAAAAAACAGAGTATGCGGAGAGCCCAGATCTGGGACCTTAGACTTCAAATGAGCTTAAATGCTTTCAAGGCCATCAATAGCAATTAGTCTAGTAGAGGATTAAGCCAAGAAACACAAGATTTGACCAAACATTGAATGCTTAATCTCTGTTTTACCAAAGTCACCTGCAGATTTGATGAAGAGCTTGGATCTCACTGTAAACTTGATCAAATCAATTTTTGACTTTACCAGCTTGTAGAGCATGCTTGAAAACACTTGGGGCTAAGAGGAATTAGAGCCATTGTAACTGATGAAGAAGAAATCTCAAATTCCCTTGTGAAAAATGGCACCTGTAAATTTGTGAAAATTGGGAGCTTGCGTGGGCGGTTTGCTGCGCTGATTCAACTGGCTGGAGCACAGATGAGTTGGCTATGTTGGGCTAGAAGCAATGGGCCTAATTTGATGTGTGTAAGGAGATAGAGCTCCTCCACCAGCTCGGGGTATAGAGGGTTAGTTGAAAAAGAGGAAAAAATATTAATTAACTACTAATTCTAATTAGCAAAGTGATTATCAAGATAATGGGCTCACAAATTGATGGATTCTAGGCTTGGCTTTGATACCATGTTAAAATTACAGCAATGTGATGAGCTATGGTGGATCAAATGCTAGAATCAACATCATTAACAAAGTGATTAGCAAATAATTAAGATGTGATTAGTGAGTAATTAATAAATAGCTTAATGTAAGCATGGATAATCGAAAACCAGCAAATTCTCATTAGGCCAATGCCTCAATTTATAGAGTTTACATCCAAGCATCTAATCCCACTGATTTCTCCTTGATTCACTCCACCTCTTTTGCTTGATTCTCTCCACCTCTCCCAGAATATCTCCACACTTCCTAAATCTTCTCATTCTACCCTTTATTCTCTCCCAGTAGATTCTTCTCACCTTTTCACAGGTTCTCTCACATTTACATATTCTCTTTTACAGCCTCTAACCAAGGGCTTGTTCCCGCACACACCCTATTCACTTGTATAATTCAACACGCTTGGTCTCTCTTTCTACATCACTAAGATCTAATGAAGGCTGATTTTTTGGAGGTCTTCAATGAGATCATGTCATCAAGTTGAGGATGAGCGCTTAGTCTTCCTCTTTCTCTACATCACTAAGATCTAATGAAGGTTGATTTTTAGGAGGTCTTTAATGAGATGATGTCTACAAGTTTCCTTTTCGAGCACTTTGGAAAGGGCTTTGTTCACTTGATCCCAAATTAAGGGGATGATCTCTTCAAGGTGTAATAGTGGCGGTGTATCACCTTACTTAAAGTACCGACAAAATCCTACTAAAGCCATTAACCATGATTCGTGTAAATAGGTTTTACTCAAGATAGGAGCATCTTGGATAACATCTTCACCTTTTGAGAGGCATGTTGGCAACTCAACTTCGCTAGAAGCACTTGGTGGTATTCCTCCCTGATGTTAACAAGGCCATACTGATAGGGTAGATTTGATCTTCCAAAGGTAGTATGCTCGAGATTCTTTGCCCTGTGGGTGAGGGACATGTCTATGCTTAATTCCTCCACGCATATCCAAGTTTTCATTCAAGGTGCACAAGAGAAGAAATTTTCCATATCTAGTTTGTTTTGCCAAGGTTGCCTCCTGTCTCTCTTTCTCTTTTGTTTGTATAGTAAGGCTAATGCTACCCCTTCTCTTTCTCTTTTGATTAGGATTTAGGGTATGATCAATTTTTGAATATCCTAAGTCTAGTTTATAAGGCCTTTAATAACACATTCTACACAATTGAAGAGCTAATATATTCATTGTTTGTAAAGGATGTTGCAGGCTAACCTTTCTAGAACTAAGAGAAATTTGTAGCATTTTTCCCCAACGATTGAGAAGTTTTACCTTAATTTAGGGGCAAGGATAAGTGAGCACAAATCTTGTGGCTTCTTGGTTAGCCCCTTCCCTAAGGCTTATTGGTGGATCCATTGAGGCACCCTAAGCATTGACATCACCCAAAATTGGAAGATTACCCATCTCCTCTTGAGCATTTAACAAAAAATTATTTATTACTAGAGTTTGGTGCAAGAGTAGTGGTAGAAAAACATGCTCCTTTTTTATACCATGTGGTACATCACCTCTTATTGGTATTTTTTACTCTTTGGCGGCTTATCATGTGCTTTTATTTGTCAAGGGGTGATGGTGGTTGGTGGGAGGCTCATGCTAAGATGACTTGGCAAGTCATCATTTGCACCCCCCCCAAGGGAGGAGATTAGAGATCCAGTGATACATACCAAAGCATTGCTAGGTAAGAGTTCCTTCCATATAGGGGAGGAGCCATGGAAGGACTTCATCAATTATGCAAATTCTTGCACCCCTTTTCATAATGGTCCCTAGGCCCCAGGCAGTTGATGGATTTTCTCAAAGGCGGAACAAATTTCATACCTTTTGGAGGCTTATCTATTCTATCAAGACAACTTTGATATATTCCCCTTCCTCACTTGATAAAGGAAAGGCTCTTTCATCCGCTAGATTGGAACTTCCTTATCTACTTACCATATATGCTTGCCATTTGGCACACCCACATCCATTGAGTCCACTTGACCTCTAAAGCAGTTAAATGTTATAAAATAGAGTGATCATTGAGGGGGGAGTATGGCCCTTTGGTTGATGTGTTTGTTTATACGGTTCATGAGTTTAAATGTTGTGTAAATAGGTGACTGTAGAAGGGAAATTTTTGAAAGACGTGTGTAGATGATACATAAGGTGTGGTTATCATTCAAAAAAGTGTAGAAGATTCAAAAGGTATGGTTATCATTTGATAATGTTAACCACTCTAGTAAACATGGACTTGCTTGTCCTAAGTTTTGTAAGGTGTTGCACCATCTAGGTTCTCTATTGCATCATTTTTCCTCTTTTTCGCCTCTTGCTTGAGTGGACAAAGTGTAGGAACCTTCTCACTTGAGTAGACTAAGTGTAGGAATCTTCTCTTATCTCCAGCAAGGCGATCAAAATCTCCCTTCACACTGCATTGGCATGGAGGTCTTTAGTGTGAAAGTGGACTAAAGATCTGGATGACCAAGCTAGTGCACCCACAATGGGAAGTTGCCTTGGCGGCTCTTCAACGAAGTTTCAATGGCACATGTGTTGACAAGGTAAGTGCTACCACATTGAACATGTATGGTATCAATGTTGAGGACTAGCCAAATGGTTTAAGTACTTCAACTTCGATCACAATTCCAAGATATTGGGAAATATCGAGAGAACCCAATATTTCCCAATGTTGATTATAAGAGGTCACACCAAAAAAACATACAATTTTGGAGTCTTGGATGTGTGTGTGGTGTGTCAATCTTGGATTGCATTAGGATTTATATCAATTCAGGTTGCAAGTTTTAGAAGGGTTCAAATACATTGACCATTATCAAATAAGTTGATCTCTTTGAACTTGTGACTCATCAAACCTGTGGTACAACCAATAAAGATCAAATTTGTGTATGAACCAATCGATCATATGACAAACAAAACTTAAACATGTGCTACGATCAACACCACCAGTGTTTGGTTTATCAAATCCGTGTATGGATATTCTTGATTGAATCCATATGCAATCAGATATGTTGTATGACTTTAGATGGCTAGCCGGGTTGTCCATCACCTTTGTCGTCTTCATCGAGCTCTCTGACCTCACCATCAACGACAACCATGCTCTTAGAGCTCTTCGATCTCATTAGTCACCGCCATTATTGCCAGTGCTCTTTGAGCTTTATAGACTCATTGGAACCACCATTATCATTGTTGCACTGCTTTCAAGCTTTCTCACCTCACCAACCGCTACTATCATCACCGGTGCTCTTCGTCCTCTCCAGACGTTGCCAACACCGATGCTCTTAGACTTCTTTGACCGCCAAGTCTACCGATGCAACCAACAATAGTGATGGGGCCGCGTGCACTCATGACATGCATGACCACCCTAGGCTAGGTTCCTCATGGCTTGCATATCTCCCTCCCTTTCCCAATGTGAGCAGAGATCTCTCTTGAGCCCTTTCTCCCCCTCCTTTTCCCAAGGTGAGGGGAGATCTTTGTTAAGCACTATCTTTCCTTCCCCAATGGAATCTAGACCATAAGATCTTTCTTATAACAAATATCATGACAGGTGTAGATATCAAGGTAGCTAGGGAGGTGTTACTGGGAGGACTGTAACCTTTATAGAGCACAGTGTGTGTAGTATGAAAGGTGTGGATATCAAGGTAGCTAGGGAGGTGTTACTGGGAGGACTGTAAACTTTATAGAGCACAGTTGTGTATTACGAAAATGAACCACTCTTTCCCTAGAGGAAAGTAGCATAGTGTGTGGGGTACACACCATGTACGAAGACCTCTCCTTGAGCTGGGAGAAAGAAGGTGCTTTAAGCTCATGAGAAATAAACATGTTGCTGGCTCACCTATTATCAGTGCTTTTACTGTGAGTTGTTAAAGTAATGTGGTATAGGTGAGTGTGGCCGACTAGGGGGTTATGTAGTGCAAGGTAATTGAATAGTATAGTAGGTGATGTCAAGCATATGACTTACATGTCTAGGTAGTGAGTGAGACTAGTCCTTAGTGGGTATACATTCCAAAGAGAACCCCAACTCCCTCTTTTCTCCTTCTCTTCCTTTTCTTGGTAGTTGTAAGCAAGTCAAGACCAATGGAATCATCTATAGCTATAGCTAAAACTTTGGCAATCATGGTGAGACTCTCCTAGAGGTCAAGGATAGTTTTTTTTAATAAAAGTGCCGAATGAGGATAGTGCATGCCCCCAAAAATTAAATAGTCTCCTCTCCAAAACTAGTCATAGGGTTTTGCCCCGCTTCTTTACTCTTCCCCTACGGACTCTACTTCTCCTACCCTTATGACTGCTCCCCAACGACCAAAGCTCCTAGCAATAATGCTCTTACATGTGCAAATGAAGGTGTCATCCTTCAAAAGCTCCTTCAAAGGGATGGCTCTAAAGAAAGCACGAAGAAGCCCATGCCAAAGGACATAATGAGAACACCATGGCAAGCAACACAAAGATTCACAAAAAGATAATACTGTTATATATTTTATCAAAGGTAAAGTTTGGATAAATCTCCTTAGACAAAACGAAAAAGAAATTAGAGATATAAATATTACTCTTTTTTAAATTTAATTTACAACTTTTATACCTTGATCAATCTCACTTTCCTAGTTTACCTCTAACAGATAAAAGACATTTATACGTGTAACATATAACAATTGAAAAGCTTAATTGCAAAGACTGGGAAGAGATTCAAAGTCTTCACACGAGAAGTAGTGAATAGTATGTAACCATCTATATGACAATGATATATTAGCATAAGCTAATAAATGGACCAAGTCACTTTTTTCCTCTTTAGGAGATTTCTTTCCCCGAGTGTATATATGCACTCTTATGAGTGTGTGAGTGACCTTATCATGTCATTTCACATGTACTTCACTTATTACTATCTATATACTTTGAGTGTTATGCTTTTATTTATCTCTCCTTGCTTGCTACATCTATGTATACATTGCTACTTTGATCTCCAATCTAACAATTGATCAAAATAGGTTCTCTTTTCCTTAACCCCTTGTTATCTTTTCCTCGAGAAGTACTTTTGGTTGTCTCAAATTGAGTTATCCTCTTAGGTGAAGAAGTTATACCTTATAGAATATTATTAACTATATTGTTAACTATGCTTACAACTCTTTTAAGCATTTAAAAGTGTTTCAGACACAATTCAAGACTCCTTCGCATGTTATTAAAATTTAATTTACATCTCGAAGAACTATCAATTTGAACTACTTCTATTTAGTGTTGGGTTTTTTTGTATTACAACAATAACATTTGACTTTCAAACAAGGTCGTAAAGTTTAAAGTACATCTTCAAGCTTATTGTTAATAGCTTCAATAACATTATCATACATTTTTTCATATCATTTACACACTCTACATCCTGTAATTAGATTAATACTTATTAAAGCTTACAAAGTATTAATCTAATTGGGATACTTACCGCTAAGGATAAGTTTGATGAGACCAACTATCCTTTGTTACTAAATATGATGCATCATGTATTAGTTACGAAAGGACTTTGAATTGTCTACGTTGACATTGAGACATACCCTATCTTGAAAGCACAAGAAAGTACAAGTACTTTAGATGATAATACTTGTTCATATGTAATTGTGGAATGACAAGGATGCATAGGCACATACATTGATGACACTCTCTGTAAAGAGAAGCATTATTTCTCATGTTTGCTTATGTAAAACTACCAAGCAAGATTAGCACACTTATCACACTTTATCAAGTGCATAATGAGCCACGAGTAGCCTACTTATACAAGCAATTAGTGTAAGTATATGATTAAAGAAGCTTGAATGAATGAATTCCTCATTGAGATTAGAGATCTCACAAAGCAACATGCATTAATGAGGCCTATCGAAATAATTTATTGTTATCTACTATTTTCATAACTTTACCAAATTTATACCAAGATTTTGCATCCACTTGAGCTCATGATAAAAGGATAGCCCTAAAGCTCTTAGGTTTGACTATGCTCTTCTAATTAAAAAAATTACAATAATACCTAGTCCAGATGTGAATGCAAGCATTCATAACCACTCAAAAAGATAGACACAACATTTCATCAAAGTGGATGCTAGCCAAAGACAAAATCAATCCAATTTTTTTAAAAACGATGCCAAAAAGAATAAGATAAGCCTAACAATAAAAGCAAACACAACTTCTATCGAAAGCTAAACCATTGTATCAATGAATGCAAAAAAAAAGTTGAAGATAAAAGAGTCAAGCTAGGCTAATGTATCAACTCTCACTAAGTGTTGAAAAAGAGTCAACAAACTATAACATAATCATAACACATTCTTTCCGCACTACAATAATGATACTTATCAATGGTGTATACATCATAATGACAAACTCTCATGTCAAATACCTTGAGAGTAGTGTTAATAAACACATTACTTCTCAGTGATTAAATTTTCCCCCTTGCATATACTCCTCAAAAGAACAATCGCAAGTGCAAGCAACTTCTCATATCAAGTAAAAGAAGTTTCTAACCTTATATGTGATAAGACAATTACTCATAAGTTTTGTTCGTGTAAGTACTGAAAAGAATTATTTGTCCATCTAACGTTACTAAGATAGATCTAGTGATCAAAGTCATTAACGGTGTTAGATTAATTCATGACCGAGTGATGGAGACATCACTCTAGTATACCCAATATTATAAGTTATGGATTTTATTAGAAGATATGTAAAAGATTTAGCATAGATTACATGTTTAGTTATTACCACAAATGCTATGAATAACACGAAGCCTTGTCATATTTGCATTAACCACTTGAATTATAGTAAGCTTTAAATAACAAGAGATGATGTCAAAATAACCAAAGCTTGGAATTCCCAAACATATAGTGAGGTGCATTTTCAACAGAACACAATTGATATAATTTTATAAAAGATACATAAGTTATGAATATCTAAAGATCAGAACTTACATATAGTAATGTAATTGATACTAAGAAGACACCATCAACTGAAAGATCTCTACTTTATGACTTCCATCGATGAGTATTACTTTGGAAACTTTTAAGTATATCAATGAAAAGCAATTTCGTAGGTTTTAACTTCTTAATATCTCTAAATGTTAAATTGATGCTTTTCAATTAAATTGAAAAAAAATATTAAATGAACATCCTGTGTAAATTGAGAGAGAAGGTCTATGTTAACAGAGTTCCATGTATAGAAGACTGAAAAAGACAAAACATTTATACAAAGTCTCCTATACACCCCAACAACAATGGGCTAAATGAAAGAATAGATCTCTCAAAGAGATGACACATTGCATGCCTTAAGGTTAAGATTAATCATGTTTTTTGATTGGAGAGAGTTACCTGTGCCACTAGAGTGATAAACAAATGTCACCAAAAGCCTTACAGACATTTATCCCTTTTCAAGACCATTACATGGAATTGATATGCAGTAGCCAAGATAACAGATGATGTCAATGAAAACAAAGGTGCAAAGGAATCTGCCCTTATTCTCATCTCTATATAACCACTGACGGATCAAACTCTAGTTTATCAAGACCAACATAGAATGCCAAGAAGCCTTGGCTCAATCATGTTGTTTCTGTTGCCTTGCTTATGCTCGTGGTTGAGCACAATAAGCAATATAACAAGGTGAAAAAATGAATCTTTAAATGCCACACTCCTATCTACCAACCACAAAAAGGATTTCCACCATTCAACCACAAGGAAAACTTTAGTAAGGTATTGATATTATCTTTCATCAAAACTCAACCCAACATCTCCTCTTACCTGCCCAAACCATCATGGTAGTAAGAGCTAAGAATTAAAAACTGATTCCTCATTGGTATCACCATGAATCTCAAGAGTTCTGAGCCCTTGCAACCATGACACATTCCAGGAGGAAGATGGGGGAGAGAGGCCTCGCACTACTCCATCACATTTCAACATTTATGGCCTTTCCCTACTCCATGAAATTTCAACAGTTGGGAGTTTGCAGGACATCCACCCACCTTCACTCCAACAATTTCTTAACATATGCTCAAAAACCCTCCAGAAGCTCGAAGCAGCCATTGCCCAGATTCACAGACAAAAAGACATTCAAAGACATCCATTCCTACATTCTGCACACAGAATCCAGGCCTGCACATCCCCATCATCCCTACAAACTACACATATACACACAGACTCCAAAGATGAACGGCCGAGATCATCCAGATCACAGGATTATCCTCTGTCAGCAAAAAATTAGAGTGCAAGACGTTTTCACAATCACCCAAGGAGCATCATGTCGTCCATGAGGTTTTCATCATTCAGAGGAAGATCTGCAGCGATCGGTGGTCTCAGTGTGTGTAACAATGAAGAAGCACATCACGAACGTATTAAGCTTCAGCGAAATCCGCTAAATAGCCTGTCATCACCGACCACCGACCTCATGCGAGATGAGAGATTGAAGAATACCAAGAGAATGACCGGTGCAGGGATATCTATCGTCTCTAACCCTAACCCTAGTATCTAGCACATTTCACACCGTGGGCGGGTGCGATATGCAGGCGGACATGTGTTTAGCGTTTTAAGTTTCACCTTTGTCCGGCACGCAAAAATCTTTTTTAATTTCCATCCAATATTTCCCCCTATTGAAACCCAGGTCCACTTCTTCTCTTCTCTTGGGAGTTCCCATGTCTCCTAGTTGCCCCACGTGGCAGCTCCTCCTTTCTTCTCTTCTCTATACTATACTACTACATGTCTATACCATACTATTCTCTTCTCTCTCTCTTATTTGAGGGTTAGAGAGAGAGAGTGTTAGAGAGTTAGAAAGAGAGAGAAGGGGGCTAGAGGTTTAGAGAGTTAGGGAGTGTTAGAGAGAGTTAAAGAGAGTGAGTTAGAGAGAAACAGTGAGTGTTCAACACACACACAAGGTGAGAGAGAGGTCGCTACCCCTTACATACACTCAAACAACTACAGTGGAAGACTAGTGTAAGGCTACGTAGAGCATCTCACTTAGGGGCCTTGCTCTACGGCACTATCCTAATATGAGCTATTCTATTGACTTTTCCCACAATTCATTTGGAATACACTTCCCACTATGATTCCTCCAAGGAATTTTCTCTCCATAATTCTCATGGATAGAAGTCACATCGGTGACTTAGGAGACTACCGATGTCCTATCTCTCCATTATGGAGTAGATGATTCTACTTGGATTTTGCTTCTTCTAGAAAAAAATTATTATTTTCCCAAGTTTGCAAGGTTTCAAATAATTTTTTATTTTCACTTGGAAAGCACTTGTTTATTCAAGTCCACCCTGCCACCCGCTTCCTAATGGTGTATCCAATTTCTACTTCGACCAGATTCATAGGCACAACCTAGACTCCATGTAATCCCTTGGGTCTAGCCTATTGCCCCGCCAAATGGGCCTATGGACCCAGTGTAAACTCACATACCCACCATAATTGATATTCTTGATTCATTACTCACACACCTACCTGAAGCAATGGAAAGATATTCACACACACACTCCATGGCAAACATTTCTTTTGGTATTTAAACTTTAAGTTATGCATATTGAAAATCATACGGTAACTCTGAATATCATCCAATGAATAAAAGTAATATCACAATTGTATCCTTTGCACCATGCCCCTGCTCCTCAAACTAGGAAGATATGCACCACTAAGCTCGAGCACTCCAACTTGTGCTACCGTTCGATGAGAGGAGCCCACAAGTCTCGCATTCCAGATCGGCAAGAGCCCCTTCTGATGGCCATATCCTTCCCAAGGCATGAGCACTCTTGGTTACGTTTGCACCAAAGTCTTGTGACTGGTGCGTGGGTCCAGTCCAGACATGCCTAGCATAATACACATCGGAACCGCCTCTATCCTCACACCAAACATACCAAGAACACATCCACATCCACCGAGTCTCAGATGACTGTCTTCGGTAAGTCAGGACTCACCACTCAGATGACATTCGACCGACATCATATCAACTTGTGAGGTACCTTCACAAGTTCCACTAATGTTAACCACTCCGGTTTACATTATTTTTCAAGTGTGGCTACGCTTCTTGTAACTTATCTTTTTGTAACTACGCAAAGCGCTTGATGATAAAAGAGATATCAGATGACCGAGCTTATGGCTAGTGTAATGCTAGTCATAGAAAAAAGATGTACATAGAGTTAGGAAGCTAGTTTTGGGCCCCCAATTGTAAATGGGCGGCCGACCATTGTAAAATGAGAGCTCTTGTATATAAGACATTTTATAGAATATGAAAAGGGACAATCCCATTAGTCTCATTTGAGTTTTTCCTCTCTCTCTCTCTCTCTCTCTCTCTCTCTCTCTCTCTCTCTCGCTCGCTTGTGGATGCATGCTTGTACTATTGATGCTTGCATGCTTGATTGTTGTGGTATATGCTTGTTGGGATGGTGATGATCTAGCGTCTCCTCTCCCCTCCCCTCTCTTGTCTCTCTACCAAGGTTCCTCTTGCATGCATGTCGCATGAAGTGAAGGTTGAGCTTTCTATAGCTCCCTCCTTCTTGCTCTTCACCTAGCTCTTGAATCTCCACTTGGGTGACACAAGTGGTGGTGGAGTGAGCCCCTAGCGGCCTCACAAAAGGGAGTTAACCCTCATTAGGGTTGGCTAAGCACACATCTCTGACTCGACCCTTGCATGGTTGCTTCTCTTCTTCTTTCCCTCTCTTGTGTGCAAGGTTGTATGTTTAAATATTAACATCTTTGGCACCACTGCCGCTACCGGGGATAGCACTTAGCTTAGGGTCCTACACTTATTTCATTTGCTAGAGTCCTCATTTGGCCCCGTTGGAGTGTAAATCCATCCGTTGTTTGCTTGTGTTTGAGTTTTTTGTTTGTTTGTTTGATGGTGTTCCATGGAGCTATGGAGGTCAACCGGAGCATTGGAGCATTGAGGTCTTCACCAAGTGCGGGAGACATAAGTAAGTGTTCAATCTTTGCCCTTGACATTCATACAATTTTGTTTTTGTATTCATCTTTCATTAAGTTTACACCATAGCTTAATTATCAAATTAATCTTAATTTATTAGGTTTCTTTACGTATTCTGGCATCAATAGATAGCTAGAGATTAGCTCTAGCTCCCTATCAAAACAAAAAAATCCAAAAAAACATTGGGAAGATACCTGAATCTGCAAAAATCAAAGGAGAAAACAAGGCAAAAATCCCATTTTGAATGAACCTCTGAGAAGCGAACGATTATTCCATTCACAGGACACAGTCGTGGTGGCAAACTTGCCACGCCCATACCATTCCTCCTGGGCAAATGTTGTGAAATCTTCAACCATCAATTTGGTAATTATCATTAAAAAGAGAATATTTACATTAAGTAGGCATAAATTGCATTTAACCAAGGGGTACAGCTATAGTGTCAGAGAATATTATAGGTGGCAGTTAGACCTGCAGCCCTAAATTCTTTGAAAAATCTCTGATTCTAGAAGTGTCATGCCCGTTCCATTTATGCCACGACTGTTTCTTTTGTGCCACGGTTGTTCCTTCCCAGAAGCGTACGCCCGTTCCAATGTGTTCCCTTCAACTACCACACTTATGTCATTTTTGCCACGCCCGTGTCATTCTCTTTTACCCCAACTCCAGCAAGCATACATACGTGCCATTTGTGCCATGCCCGTACCATTTATCTTTTCTAAAGCGTATGCTCGATAAACTCACCATGCCCGTACGATCTACTTGCCACGCCCATACCTTCTCCATCCAAAAGTGCACACTCGTTCCTTCCCGAAGCCACATTTGTGTCTTTCAGGAAGCGTACGCCAATGCCATCTTCTTCTTGAGAAGTGTATGCCCGCTCCCTTCTGAAGCATACACGTGTACCATCGTAAAACGTACGACCGTACCATTTTTTAAAAAATAAAAAAAAACTATTTTAGTGGGGGTTCTCCACAATAATTCCACACATTCATGTACCTACGCTTGGGTAAATTGGTATGAAACAACCCTCTCTTTGATGACGTAAATTCTCTCGAAGCTCCCTCGCTCATAATGTCAGACCCATCGATCAATACCACATGGAGCCAAACGGTGCTTGTCTTTGACAACACCATTGAGAGCGAAGACTGTCCTAGCACAGGATGAGAAACTCCTGACCTCGAAACAAGAGAACTCAAAGCTCAGTGTATGGACAAACCACTTGTTCAAGAGAACTCGAAGCTCAGTCTATGGACAGACCACTTGTTCAAGAGCAAGGCCCTACCTCTCCCACACATTCACAGAGAAGCCTTGCTTTCAAGGCTCTGCAACTCTATCCTGGGAAATGCATAGTTGGAAGAGCCACAGCCTAGGGCGAGAGGTATGGAACATCAGTAGGAAAGTGAGCCTACGTTGTCTCTAGAGCCTAGAGCGAAAATAGGGCAAAGTGAGAGCCATCACACCCAGACTTCACCACCAGTCTCTGGAGAGCCATGCTTGTCTCGGGGGTGGCCGATTCATTTAGGGTCCAAAGACCCATACAAAACCCAGGGCTAGATCTATCTTCTAAAGGGCCGAAAACATCGTACCAGAGAGAAAGGGCCTACCCGGTCCTGTCTCATCAACCCAATCCACCTATATATCAACAGTACCCACCATAAGGAGCATACCCAGGGTACCAATGGAACCACATGGGGCTTGCCTAACCCACCCATAAGACAAGGGCCTCTAATGGTCTATTATCTGCCTGGCCCCGCCCCTCCACCCATCATACAAGCCATGGCAAGGCTAACACTAGAAATGTTAAGATTAGCCATGGAAATAGGGAGGGGGTGGTTGCGGGCATCATGCCAA
Source organism: Cibotium barometz (assembly GCF_041138505.1). Taxonomy (NCBI): domain Eukaryota; kingdom Viridiplantae; phylum Streptophyta; class Polypodiopsida; order Cyatheales; family Cibotiaceae; genus Cibotium; species Cibotium barometz. The sequence goes on along the minus strand of NC_141049.1, from coordinate 18,355,394 downwards.
CAGCCCCAGCTCAACCCACACTAGGACCTAGAATAGAGTGGAACAAGCCCCCAAACATTTCAAAGCTAATCACTAAATTCGATGGGACCGGAGACCCCATCCCATACTTGGAGATGTTTAACCAAATTTGTGAAACATTTGGCACATGGAAGATCAAGTTAAGGTAAGTGCCTTTGGCCTCACCCTAGATGGTAAAGCTAGCCAATGGTTTAGGTCCTTGAAAGCTAAGGACAATGCCACCTTCAAAGCCTTGAAAGAGGCCTTCAAGGTTGGATATTCTCGTCAGGGTACCAGATGGAGTCCTGTTGAGCAGCTACACAGTGTTAGACAAAAGGATGGTGAAACCATTCGAGATTACATCAACACACTCAGATATCTCCACTCTCGCTGCAGTGCGAGAGACAAGTTCTTTGATGTCGGGTTTTTTTATTCGACAACGGTTGTGGACCCTACATGATAGCCTCTTGAGAACCTTGTATGTAACACCAAGCAAAGCACTAAATCTATGGAGTTCTCAGTCCACTCCGTTGCCACCTACATCCGTGGAGTTCTCAATCCACTCCATTGCCACCTACATGGATCAAGATGTATGCCCTTACTCTCTTCCTCTTGCAAACTATCTTGATCCTTGCAAAATATATGAATCACTTTGTAAAATAATTACAATACATATGAATCAACCCAGGCATTTTGGACAGAATGATGGATGAATCAACATGTAATGCAAGTGACTTTTATTTTGATGAATTCTCATACCGTTTGACGTCCGATGATGCGTCAAGCGATGACCCGGATGTTGAAGATTTCTTTTAAGATGGTGTCCAAAGCATCAAACCACCAAGGAGCAATTCACCGAATCTATTTCTTTTCGTTTAACCTAAGTACTACAATTTTGACATGCAAAGATACAACTTAATGAGATGTGATCTCAATGGGGAGTTTCCAGTGACACTGGAAACAATTAAAGCTCATGATACAAGGGGGTTGCTGGATATGAAGAAGTGGTGAAGAATAAAAGAGAACCTTTTCAAGTGCAAAGTGATGATTGTTCCAATTACGTTTGCTCAGGCCTAGGCGTATGAACACTCGCGTAAAGCTCGATGCCATCCCTACCCTCAAGATCATGCCCATATGGTCTAGCCCACACAAATCACTATCACATACATCATGTTCATGTTCATATTCATGTGCTTGCGTCATCATATGCACATATATCACTATCACTATGTGCACATTAGTATCATCATGTGCACGTGTGTGTGATACATCATCATGTGTATGACTATAAGATACATCATCATCATCTAGATCCATGTCAATGTAATCTACACCATCAGGAACATAGTCATGGTGGCTCAAGAGTGTGGGGGACACTTGTACAAGTCACCAAAAGAAGACTCGTCCCATGCGAATAATGCCAAACCATATGTGTCGAGATAGCCAAGCAACGAGTCGATGAAGTCACCGTATGCGGACCATCTAGACCATATATCCTTCTCATCAAAATAACACATGCAAGAAACCAAGCTCTCTAAGATGGTAATAATAAGGTGATGTCAATGACGATGTGAACTCGCGCCATGGGGATCAAATGAAGGGTAAAAGTAGTAGGAATAACCCATGGTCTCTTGTGAACACTACCCAAAGTTTACACCAAGAAATGGTCATGTGTGAATAATCTCCACAAAATAGAAAGCACATGAACATCCCAAAACACGATGCACAAAGCATGTGAATAGACTCAAACCGAAGTGTGGGTGTATGAAATGGCCACAAAATTAAGGCTAGACAAAAAGAACAGTGGAGAGTGTGTGCAAATGGGTTAATGGGCTGGAAAGGGTGTGAAAGGGGTGGGTGAAGTGTGGATCATGAGTGTGAAAAAGGGCAAGAGAAACCTAAGGTGTGAATGTACGTGAGGGCCTATTTTTTTATAAAATTCAGGCAAAGAAAAGTTTTTGTTTTTTCACTTCTCTTGCTCCTTTATGTTGGCTGCCAAAACTACTTGACCTGAGAGCTCCCTTGATGAGCTCAATGATGCACTGAGATGAGGAAGCCTCCCTTGAGGAAGTTGAGGACCCCTTTGGAGGCCAACTGCTTGAGTTGAGAGCTAGCTTGATCTCAATGATGCACTAAGATGAGGAAGCCTCTCCCTTGATCTCAATGATGCACTAAGATGAGGAAGCCTCTCCCTTGAGCTCAATGATGTTTTTTTTAAACTCTATCTGCTGAGATGCACTGAGCCTTGATCTACATACTGTTGCAGCTCAATAGACCACAGCCAAGGTCTCTAGCCAATAGACACTTGGGATAATGAGCTCTCGTTGTAAAGGATGCCAAGAATTGAGTGATACAGATGATCTAGCATCAAGCTTAAGGATGCTATGGAGCTATGATTAGAACTGTGATTGGGAGAATTGGTAGCTTCAAGTGTTTCTTCTTCTCCTCCTCCTCAAGCAACTTCTAATGTCTAAATGCCTGTGCAGAAGCTTTCTCGGCAAAATAGGCCTCATCTTTGTTTTAGTGTAGTGCTTTGGCAATAGCATCCACTTCTACAACCACCTTCTGGGCTGCAAATGCAAGCCATGGCTTAAGCTCTGCATCTCTCTTGGCTATCATGCCTGGTGGATACTGTCAACTACTCTCGTGAGCCTTGTGGATGTGGTTTACAATGCCTCCAACAATGAGCTACTTTGCACCTAGACCCTTGTGAAGTGTTCCATTGTCCACTTTGCCTTAGGGAAAATCTAAGCTCATTTTTGGGCCTTTAGAGTTTAAAAAATAATCTTATCCACCAATCAAAGCAAAGCCACCTCTGAAATTCACTAAAACATTATGAAAAAAAACATAATTGTAACACTTTTCAATCTAATTTTTCATTTTGAAAAAATAAAAAGGGAAGAGAGAGAGTGTAGCAAATGTTTGATATGTTCAAATACTTCAGATACGTTCTCACAGTCAGGCATATTCGAGTTTTGATGATCAATGACTGAACTTTTTTTATGCCTATTGGTTTTGGTTTCCCACCCATTTTGCATTCTTTGCTTTATTCATTCATTATTGCCATGGCCTCACGTTCCTTCTTCATCTGTGTAAGCAATATAGCAAACTCACATAATGAAAATGGTGAATGGATACCATTGATAATAACTAAGGGAAGTTGGGTTCTTCTACAAACAAGGTTAAGAAAAAGGCAAAAGATTCAAAATGAGTTTCTCTCAAGCTAGAAGAGGCAAGAGTGATCAACTTTAGGCAAGGAAGCAACAAAAATCAAGGAGCTGTGCATAAGGAGCTTCAGTTAGAGAGCTGGCCAAAGGGTTTGCCAAAGAATAGGCCAAACTATAAGTAGAATATACCTATTGTTGTTGCCTTTATGTTAATTTGGTGAGGTAATGTTGAAGAAAACTATTTTCTTAAACTCCAATTTTTGTTTTATAAATGTATATCCACCATCTTACAGAGAATGGCAACCTACAGAATTGGTAATTGGATTGTTTGATGTTTTGCATGCTTTCATTGATGAGAAACAATACAAGGGGTGGACCGAAAGGTCACTTGCAGTAGAGAATGGTATTTTTTTCTACGATAGTTTTTTTTAACACACTTGTGGTACACTCAAAAATCTTGATCTACCTAAGTTTAGTAGCCCAGAATGGCAAGTACCTAGTAGCCAGAGTACTGAGAGTCTTCATTGTTGTTGTAAGCTTTTTTAAGAGGTTCAACATAATTTGAAACCCCAAGTGATAACAAGAGTTGTTAGAATCACACTGTTCACACCAATCAATGTATATATTGATCTCTTCTCCAACACAGATATTTGTATAACAAGAGTTGTTAGAATCACACTGGTCACACCAATCAATGTATTTATTGATCTCTTTTCCAACATAGATATTTGTATTACAAGAGTTATTAGAATGACACTGTTCACACCAATCAATGTATTTATTAATATCTTTTCCAACACAAATATTTATATTACAAAAACAATGTTTATTTGTACAAATATGGATATTTTTAACGAAGCTAGAATTTGAAACTGTCTTTTTTCTATACCATGGCACATAGAGTTCAAAATCTATTTATGCCTCTTGACCAGGACTTACAAAACGTATAGGTTATTGATGTTCAAGTGAAAGTGCATGGTGAAGTCCAAACTATAATTCCAACTACAGAAAATTATACACTTGCACTGCTTAGAAAAGATAAAGAGCTACAAAATGAAGATATAAACTTCCTAGAAAGATTTGCATTTTCAATGGACATGTGAAAGGTACAAGATAGTGTTTTGTATGTATTTGAATTGTTGCATCTGTGTAAGCTCTTACATTTGCATTAATTTCACATTTAGGTGCCAAAGAGAAAAGAATAAATAATAACATGTAAGGCTCTGGAAAATTCTTCAGTTTCATTGATTCATGAGTAATAGTAAGTGTATTTTAGTTACAACTAGTATTCAATAAGTCGTCTTTGTTGGGCTCTTATAGACAATGTTCTATGGTGCTGGCAGTGTTGGCTATCTAGTATAATCTACTTGCAGTTCTTCATCATTACTATTTGGCTGTGGGTTGAACTCCTTGTTGGACTCGTGTTCCTGTTATTTGCACCTCAGACTCTTGTTTTGGCTGCTCCTCCTATGGCTCAGGTTCTTATGTTGGTTGTTTCTCTCGTGACTTACAATCCTGCTCAAGCTCTATCTCGAGCAGCTCAAGCTTCTGTGATTCTATATTGGGCTCCTCACGCTCTTGGGCGGCATGATGCTCTGCTCCTTTTGGCTCTCCCTTGGCTCATTCTTCAAGTGGCATGATGCTCTGTTGCTTTTGGCTCTCCCTTAGGCTATTCTTCAAGCTCTCCCTTGGGTTGATGCTCCGGCTTGGATTTCATTTTGTTTCGTCTTTTAATCTTTCCTTTTAGTTCTTCTTCACTTACATGTTCTATTTCAGCCATTTCGGGCTCTTCTATAGTTGATTTTGGATCCTGTTTAACACCTTGGGTTTCGTGTCTAGCAATATTAGTCTATAACCACCATACAAAACATAATAAAGATATTTCCTCAAGTTTTATAACTTTGACCTGCAATGTAAAAGTATAATTAGCTATAAAGATAAAAAATTAATTATGCAAAGTTTTATGAGGAAATGTAATAAGACTTACATTGAGTTGTCCTATATTAAGGGATAAGTAAGACTTACATTGAGTTGTCCTATATTAAGGGAGAAGTAAGCTTGAAAAATATAATTTGTATTAAAAAGCATTCTCTATCCCCAAGAAAACATGTCTTGTTGCTTTGCTACTTTATACTTTCACTTAGTGTGCATGATGGCATGAATTTCAATTGTCAAATATTGAATAGTGATATACTTACTTATATTTTTGTATATGACCAATTCTCAAGCTTTCAATACAAAGCTTCAATAAAGAAACTATTTTCTTGTAACAACAACTGAAAAGTATTGATGTTATAAGTAGTGTCACCACTTTAAAGCAATAAAAAGTCATAACTTATGCTTATGTCTACTCGTAATATTACATCTGGATGGGAGTTTAGTGCAGAGTTTAGAGAGTATGTTTAATGTTGTCCTATGCTAAGCACTGCTAGACTCTAATGTCTCCTATTAAACAAATATACCCATTAGATGGAGAAACATATTTGTATACAAATACCAAAATTTATAAATATATAAATGTCTCAACCACATACGTTTGGTGGTAGGGAAAAATGATAAATGTTACACAATTGAAGGGTCAAAATATGTAAACCATGCTTGTAGCTCAGTATCCGAATGGTTAGATGACCTTAGAAAAGGAGATATAAGGGGATCTAGAAAGAAAAACAGACAATTCATCACCATTTGCAAGATTTGACTTGAGCAACCTCATGCATACGCAAAGATAATCTTTTGAGTGGCATCTACATGAACCATTGTCAAAGCCTAGATGACATCTCTTTTAAACCTAAGTATACCAATTCCACCATCTATATTTACATCAAATGTGTAAGATTCCTCCTCCAACCCCTTTTTGATGTCTAGTATATTCCCCTGTAATCAATTCCTTTTCTGAAATATAAGAGATCTTGTTTGTGGCTGTTTTAACCTAGAGAGAGAAAATATTCTAGAGAGAGAATATTCAGATTTTGAATATTTTTGGATAGAAAAATATCTCTTATAATTCAGATGAGTTCCCCTGAAACAGAAATTTAAAAAGAATTTTCCAATGTGCAATTGGAATTAATTGGAAATAGGTATAAAGAACCTTAGTCTAAGGGTCTAGATTTTCAGAAATTTTTAGATTATGGTCCAATTAAGGTTCCTATGGGCCAATAGCATCAATCCATGTGTAGGGAGGAGATAAATCCAATTTGTAAAAGAAGATACCCAAAAATGAGTAAATGCTCACATAAGATGAAGAGTTGAAAATGTACAAGGTTTATTAGTAAATAAACACATATGTAAGGAAGGGGAGTTCTTTAAAGGAGGTGCATATTTCACATAAGATGAAGAGTTGAAAATGTACAAGGTTTATTAGTAAATAAACACATATGTAAGGAAGGGGAGTTCTTTAAAGGAGGTGCATATTTCACATAAGATGAAGAGTTGAAAATGTACAAGGCTTATTAGTAAAAAAAAACTATGACACATATGTAAGGAAGAGGAGTTCTTTAAAGGAGGTGCATATTTCACATAAGATGAAGAGTTGAAAATGTACAAGGTTTATTAGTAAAAAACTATGAGCAATAAAATTTTGACACATATGTAAGGAAGGGGAATTCTTTAAAGGAGGTGCATATTTCACATGCTTGAATGAGTTTTAAACTCAAAAATAATGTGATATTTTTATCTCTCATCTCTCTTGAACCAAACCAAATCAAAATGGAACCAAACCGAATCAAAAAGTAACCAAACTAGGTCCAAATCTAGTCCAAATTCAACCAAACTGACTTGGAAAATTCTAGAATCAGTTTGTTTGGTTAGGAGCTCAAATTTTCCTATAAATAGAAGCCTCCCCTTGTTGAAAAAAATATAGTGTCATATGCTTTGTCACTCTACTCCACCTAAGCCAAATTAGATAGTGTCTTATGCTTTGTCACTCTACTCCACCTAAGCCAAATTAGATAGAGTCTTATGCCTTGTTACTCTACTCCACCTAAGCCAAATTAGATAGAGTCTTATGCCTTGTTACTCTACTCCATTTAAGCCAAAATATATAGTGTCTTATGCTATGTTACTCCACCAAAGCCAAGAACTGTGAATTCTTTAATAATTCACTAGTTTTTGACACTTCTCTCTTTCTTCAATCCCCATTGGTGGCTCCATCAACATACTAAACCAATTGATTGGTTGGGGGCCTCTACCGTGAATAAAGAATCAAGCAAATCATAAGGTAAGTATATTGAATTTTGATCTTTTCTATGATTTCTCAATGATTCTCTCTTCTCAACCCCTCTTAAGCTTGAGAAGTTTAATTGGTATGGTTTTTTTTAAATGCTATTGAAGTTAATTGGTGAATAGTAGTGAAGAGTTACATAATTTAATAAATGCTATAGAAGTTAATTTCCACTTATATTTAAATTCTAATGGTTTTTATAATTTCTCTCTCTCACTCAAGAAATGATCATACTCATGACCCATTCTCAATCCAAATGAAGCTTTTCATAAAGCTTTTCCTTAATCCAAGATTAAGCTATGCTTGAGGCCAAATTAATGGCTTTTTCTATGCTTTTAGTTTATGCACATTGATGATTCAATCCATTATGGATTGATGACCCAATTAGAGACCATTCTAATTGTTTTCTTAATGATCCAATTAGAGACCATTATGGATTGATGACCCAATTAGAGACCATTCTAATTGTTTTCTTAATGATCCAATTAGAGACCATTATGGATTGATGATCCAATTAGAGACCATTCTAATTGTTTTCTTAATGATCCAATTAGAGACCATTATGGATTGATGACCCAATTAGAGACCATTCTAATTGTTTTCTTAATGATCCAATTAGAGACCATTATGGATTGATGATCCAATTAGAGACCATTCTAATTGTTTTCTTAATGATCCAATTAGAGACCATTATGGATTGATGATCCAATTAGAGACCATTCTAATTGTTTTCTTAATGATCCAATTAGAGACCATTATGGATTGATGATCCAATTAGAGACCATTCTAATTGTTTTCTTAATGATCCAATTAGAGACCATTATGGATTGATGATCCAATTAGAGACCATTCTAATTGTTTTCTTAATGATCCAATTAGAGACCATTATGGATTGATGATCCAATTAGAGACCATTCTAATTAATTCTTTAATAATGAGCTTTATCCCTTAGAAAAAAAAAATTGAGATTTATCAGTCATAGTAGCGGAGCTATAGCAAAATTTTTATAGAAATTACGCATAAAATAAATTCATTCAAAGCATAAAAAGAGGACTTCCTACCATATTCTAGGAACTATCATCCTAGATTAATTAAAAGAATTTTATTATGCGTGGAGATGTGGATGTTTGCATGTAGATGTAGATGTATAGATGTAGATGTGGATGTGGAGGTGGATGGATGCATGTAGATGTAGATGTATAGATGTAGATGTGAATGGAGATGTGAATGTATGCATGTAGATGTAGATGTATAGATGTGGATGTGGATGTATACATGTAGATGTAGATATATAGATACGGATGTGGATGTGGAGGTGGATGTATACATGTAGATATAGATGTATAGATGTAGATGTGGATGTGGAGGTAGATGGATGCATGTAGATGTAGATGTATAGATGTAGATGGGAATGGAGATATGGATGTATGCATGTAGATGTAGATGTATAGATGTAGATGTGGATGTGGAGGTGGATGGATGCATGTAGATGTAGATGTATAGATGTAGATGTGAATGGAGATGTGGATGTATGCATGTAGATGTAGATGTATGGAGGTGAATGTGAATGTGGATGTGGATGTATGCATAGAGATGTAGATGTATGCATGTAGATGTGAATGTACGCATATAGATGTGGAAGTATGGATGTGAATATACGATATGCGATGTGAGGGAACCTGAAGTGAGGAGATAGAAATGATGTGATGGGATGAGTATACATATAAATGGAATATGGAATAAGTAATGTAGATTGATGAGGGATAATGTGGAAAAATGAAAGTTAAAATAGAAATTGTGTTGTAAACTGTTTGTAAATACTGTTTGTAAATGCTGTTTGTAAATGATTGTTTTATGTCAAGAATGCTGGGGGGAGCATTTTGACCGTCTTGTGATTAAAGTCGTGATGGTAAAGTTGCAACTGCTGACGGGGAGTCAATGAAGGACGTCTCGCGTAGCAAGGTCGGCCGAGGTCTTGACCAGCCTCGGTGCGATTAAAATGGTGAGCTTCCGGTACGGTGGATGAGGGGCCAAGGAAGCGGCCTATGCGTGAAGCGCTAGGTTACCTGCGAAGGATCCTAGAGGGTGCTGACCATACGGTGCTCGGGCTCTGGGTTGCCTAGGATACCCACGCGTGCGTCGAGGAAGATATTGGAACAGAGTTGGAGTTGTTTTCTGAAATCGAGCATGGATCTGGTTGATTGACCTTGCTGGTCTTCAATGGATGAGTCCATGGCTCCTTATATGGATCTGTTGGTTGATCTTGCTGATCTTCAACGAGAGTCCATCTTGTTAAGTGATTATATTGCCAAGTATTATGGGCTAGGAACTATCGAAACGGCTCCTGAGCGTTCTAGTTGCCAATGATGCCATAGATACTCTGATGAAGGAATGATGGAAAATTAAGAATCAATTGGATAAATTGGAAGATGGTGATCAATGATACTATGGTTTTATTAAAGGATTGTTTTAAACTGGTTGAATCTGGTTGAAAAAGGGCAATTTCATATTGGGTGTGTGAGTGGTGTGACTAGTTTTATTTTGCATGAACATCCGGCTAGGGGGCTTTGGAACTCTTTTCCTTGGTACCCGGGACAAAACCTAACCAAATTTTTAATTGGAACCCATCACTACAGTGGTTGGGCGGTTGGCTAACCCATGGGATCGGATGGGGTTAGGCTGGACTGATGGATCCGTAAATCGAGACTCAAACTTTTGTTTTTACGATAGAAAAAAAAATAAAAATAAATCCCGGATAGAAACTGTTCTATGGATAGGAATCAACGGCTGTGCCTCTTGAATGGGGAAAAAAGCGTTGATCCCAATGATCCAAGTGCAAGTTTCTTCCTTGAACTGACTAAGTATCTTATAGATGTAATTGGATCATCTCGATCAGAAATGATCTTGTCTACGTTAGAGTAAAAAGTTATCCTGGTGGAATCGCCCGTGCTTTCCGGTTAAGGAAGTTTTTTTTCTGGGTTCGGTTTTGGAACAACCGACGGATTAGTCTCTTATCCGGATATCCGTGGGCGAGGCCCCAAGTGTGGGACCCCTGTCCCGCGCGAGAAGTGCTACTTCCGCTGCCAGTACCCCGAATCCATTGCTCGGTGGGAACAGGGATCTCACAGTTGGTATCAGAGCATTTGGTTAATAAAGATCAACGGAGAAGACAAATATGTCAAAAATTTATCAAGAAACACAAAAAGGTTATAATTGTGTGATATAATTCATACAAATTGATATTCAAACTGAAACTCGTAATTTGGTAATTGGATCTTCAGATGGAAGTACCACAATTATATAGAATCCCTGACTTGCTTGAGGCCTAGACATGATAGTATTTACCTAATAATTCCAAGGGCCGTGACTACCCGTATATACCGAGAGTATACTGCAGCTCTTTACTGACAGTATATACGAGTAAATCTACGACTTGAAATTATAAGTGTTAATGCTATCCAGATGATGATTTTGCATGTGATTGATATGATTTTTAATTCTGTTTGAGAATGGATGAATTGATTTGGATTCTGATTGAAAATGCTGATTGAAAATGCTGATTGAAAAATGTTGATTTTTAAAAAATTAGTTGAAATATAATGAAACCACAATGAGGGGGAATGGGACGAATCCCTGTAATGATATTCATAACTAGAATGATGATAATGAATTCAGCAAATCACTATGAGGTTAATGGGTGTGCTGTTAGATTGCTACTGTTAATATTTGACCAGTAGATCAAGTTAAGGGATGTTAAATTGAGAACTTGCTTGACTGAAATTTCCGTGGAGGAATGATCCGAAGGAAACTTTTCGGTCTAATGGACCATTATCATGTTAAAGATATGAATGACATGATCTAAATGAATTGTTATTTAATGATGAGTTGTATATAAGGGATATTTATCCCAGTGTTCTGTTGGGTTGACCAGAATATAAGGAACCCCAGAATAAAATTGGATCTTAAGAAAAAGAGCTGTCCTCTACCTTGCGAGATGAGGACATCTCGCACTTTTTAAGTGGGGTAGAATGTAAGATTTCTCCCCAGCCTTCGAGGTATACAGGAGTAAGAATCTCCCTTTCTGATCTTATAATTATTCCCTCTCTAAAGTAAAAGAAAGTTTCTGTTTAAAAAAGGAAGACCCTTTTCCTAGAATACTTCTCAGGAGTCACGCCTATTTTAAGGATTTAGAACAATGAGTTTAGAAGTGAGAATCGGTGTTTTGGATACCAAGGTTTTGGTTTTCATTCGAGTATGGCCCAAAAGAAGTTCTTTATCTCTTGGGGAGTATAAGAAGTTATCCCCCAGATATTGTGACCTTTATATCTCAATTCAATGAAAGTAGGTGACTTAGCCTACAAGCTTCTTTTATCTCCTCATCTCAAAATTCTTAATGCCTTCTATAGAAAAATGTGTCAAACTCAAATCATAGAAAGACGGTAAAACTTCAGTGGCAAGTTACCGTTGGCTTCTAGGTTACGCTAGCTCCTTCCTCTATATAAGTCGTAACTTTTACTTGTCGCTCACAGTAATCTTACTCCCATCAATCTCCTTTCTTTCTTAATCTCCTTCATGGCTTGGCAACAGGAATTAGTTTTATCCCTGATGATTTCTCACCTTCAAGACGCAAGAGAGTCTGTGAAGAAAGACTTTATAGAACAGTATGAGCGCTCACTTTTTCCTCACCTAGGAACTTCTGTAGCGCAGACCAAATGGCGGACCTATCAAAACATAACTAGGGTAATACCCTGGGGTCAGCAGCACTTTCGTAACAATGTCCGCTTGGCCATGGTTATTGAAGCCTTGGGTTTGGGTCCCCGATACTACTGTGTCATGAGATCAAGGCATCTTGGGTTTTCTGAGCGGGTCTTCTTACTGGCATGTTTTCTTCCTCATGAGAAGATATGCCTTTACCCCGTTTTTGGCTTGCCTCTCAGAGGTCCTTTTGTTAGATCACCTCATACCACTGAGATAGGTGCGGCAATAACCAGCAGAATCATTCCCATAGATGAGTTACCCTATACTTGTGCAGCTTGTGAGGACTGCTTTTGTGACCATATGATGGACGGGCTTATGGAAGTGTAAAGAGTTTCTCTATCTTTACTGTATAAGTTCCGAGAATGAATAAAGTTTAAATCTTGTTCTTATTTTGAATCTTGCTCTCTTTAAGACTTTTCTTGGTGGTTAATCGTGATTAAAATTTTTCTCTAAGTCTCATATTCGTGCATCTTGCGAAATTATTCCAAGTTGCGAGATGAGGACATCTCGCGTTTTTTAAGTGGGGTAGAATGTAAGATTCCTCCTCCAACCCCTTTTTGATGTCTAGTATATTCCCCTGTAATCAATTCCTTTTCTGAAATATAAGAGATCTTGTTTGTGGCTGTTTTAACCTAGAGAGAGAAAATATTCTAGAGAGAGAATATTCAGATTTTGAATATTTTTGGATAGAAAAATATCTCTTATAATTCAGATGAGTTCCCCTGAAACAGAAATTTAAAAAGAATTTTCCAATGTGCAATTGGAATTAATTGGAAATAGGTATAAAGAACCTTAGTCTAAGGGTCTAGATTTTCAGAAATTTTTAGATTATGGTCCAATTAAGGTTCCTATGGGCCAATAGCATCAATCCATGTGTAGGGAGGAGATAAATCCAATTTGTAAAAGAAGATACCCAAAAATGAGTAAATGCTCACATAAGATGAAGAGTTGAAAATGTACAAGGTTTATTAGTAAATAAACACATATGTAAGGAAGGGGAGTTCTTTAAAGGAGGTGCATATTTCACATAAGATGAAGAGTTGAAAATGTACAAGGTTTATTAGTAAATAAACACATATGTAAGGAAGGGGAGTTCTTTAAAGGAGGTGCATATTTCACATAAGATGAAGAGTTGAAAATGTACAAGGCTTATTAGTAAAAAAAAACTATGACACATATGTAAGGAAGAGGAGTTCTTTAAAGGAGGTGCATATTTCACATAAGATGAAGAGTTGAAAATGTACAAGGTTTATTAGTAAAAAACTATGAGCAATAAAATTTTGACACATATGTAAGGAAGGGGAATTCTTTAAAGGAGGTGCATATTTCACATGCTTGAATGAGTTTTAAACTCAAAAATAATGTGATATTTTTATCTCTCATCTCTCTTGAACCAAACCAAATCAAAATGGAACCAAACCGAATCAAAAAGTAACCAAACTAGGTCCAAATCTAGTCCAAATTCAACCAAACTGACTTGGAAAATTCTAGAATCAGTTTGTTTGGTTAGGAGCTCAAATTTTCCTATAAATAGAAGCCTCCCCTTGTTGAAAAAAATATAGTGTCATATGCTTTGTCACTCTACTCCACCTAAGCCAAATTAGATAGTGTCTTATGCTTTGTCACTCTACTCCACCTAAGCCAAATTAGATAGAGTCTTATGCCTTGTTACTCTACTCCACCTAAGCCAAATTAGATAGAGTCTTATGCCTTGTTACTCTACTCCATTTAAGCCAAAATATATAGTGTCTTATGCTATGTTACTCCACCAAAGCCAAGAACTGTGAATTCTTTAATAATTCACTAGTTTTTGACACTTCTCTCTTTCTTCAATCCCCATTGGTGGCTCCATCAACATACTAAACCAATTGATTGGTTGGGGGCCTCTACCGTGAATAAAGAATCAAGCAAATCATAAGGTAAGTATATTGAATTTTGATCTTTTCTATGATTTCTCAATGATTCTCTCTTCTCAACCCCTCTTAAGCTTGAGAAGTTTAATTGGTATGGTTTTTTTTAAATGCTATTGAAGTTAATTGGTGAATAGTAGTGAAGAGTTACATAATTTAATAAATGCTATAGAAGTTAATTTCCACTTATATTTAAATTCTAATGGTTTTTATAATTTCTCTCTCTCACTCAAGAAATGATCATACTCATGACCCATTCTCAATCCAAATGAAGCTTTTCATAAAGCTTTTCCTTAATCCAAGATTAAGCTATGCTTGAGGCCAAATTAATGGCTTTTTCTATGCTTTTAGTTTATGCACATTGATGATTCAATCCATTATGGATTGATGACCCAATTAGAGACCATTCTAATTGTTTTCTTAATGATCCAATTAGAGACCATTATGGATTGATGACCCAATTAGAGACCATTCTAATTGTTTTCTTAATGATCCAATTAGAGACCATTATGGATTGATGATCCAATTAGAGACCATTCTAATTGTTTTCTTAATGATCCAATTAGAGACCATTATGGATTGATGACCCAATTAGAGACCATTCTAATTGTTTTCTTAATGATCCAATTAGAGACCATTATGGATTGATGATCCAATTAGAGACCATTCTAATTGTTTTCTTAATGATCCAATTAGAGACCATTATGGATTGATGATCCAATTAGAGACCATTCTAATTGTTTTCTTAATGATCCAATTAGAGACCATTATGGATTGATGATCCAATTAGAGACCATTCTAATTGTTTTCTTAATGATCCAATTAGAGACCATTATGGATTGATGATCCAATTAGAGACCATTCTAATTGTTTTCTTAATGATCCAATTAGAGACCATTATGGATTGATGATCCAATTAGAGACCATTCTAATTAATTCTTTAATAATGAGCTTTATCCCTTAGAAAAAAAAAATTGAGATTTATCAGTCATAGTAGCGGAGCTATAGCAAAATTTTTATAGAAATTACGCATAAAATAAATTCATTCAAAGCATAAAAAGAGGACTTCCTACCATATTCTAGGAACTATCATCCTAGATTAATTAAAAGAATTTTATTATGCGTGGAGATGTGGATGTTTGCATGTAGATGTAGATGTATAGATGTAGATGTGGATGTGGAGGTGGATGGATGCATGTAGATGTAGATGTATAGATGTAGATGTGAATGGAGATGTGAATGTATGCATGTAGATGTAGATGTATAGATGTGGATGTGGATGTATACATGTAGATGTAGATATATAGATACGGATGTGGATGTGGAGGTGGATGTATACATGTAGATATAGATGTATAGATGTAGATGTGGATGTGGAGGTAGATGGATGCATGTAGATGTAGATGTATAGATGTAGATGGGAATGGAGATATGGATGTATGCATGTAGATGTAGATGTATAGATGTAGATGTGGATGTGGAGGTGGATGGATGCATGTAGATGTAGATGTATAGATGTAGATGTGAATGGAGATGTGGATGTATGCATGTAGATGTAGATGTATGGAGGTGAATGTGAATGTGGATGTGGATGTATGCATAGAGATGTAGATGTATGCATGTAGATGTGAATGTACGCATATAGATGTGGAAGTATGGATGTGAATATACGATATGCGATGTGAGGGAACCTGAAGTGAGGAGATAGAAATGATGTGATGGGATGAGTATACATATAAATGGAATATGGAATAAGTAATGTAGATTGATGAGGGATAATGTGGAAAAATGAAAGTTAAAATAGAAATTGTGTTGTAAACTGTTTGTAAATACTGTTTGTAAATGCTGTTTGTAAATGATTGTTTTATGTCAAGAATGCTGGGGGGAGCATTTTGACCGTCTTGTGATTAAAGTCGTGATGGTAAAGTTGCAACTGCTGACGGGGAGTCAATGAAGGACGTCTCGCGTAGCAAGGTCGGCCGAGGTCTTGACCAGCCTCGGTGCGATTAAAATGGTGAGCTTCCGGTACGGTGGATGAGGGGCCAAGGAAGCGGCCTATGCGTGAAGCGCTAGGTTACCTGCGAAGGATCCTAGAGGGTGCTGACCATACGGTGCTCGGGCTCTGGGTTGCCTAGGATACCCACGCGTGCGTCGAGGAAGATATTGGAACAGAGTTGGAGTTGTTTTCTGAAATCGAGCATGGATCTGGTTGATTGACCTTGCTGGTCTTCAATGGATGAGTCCATGGCTCCTTATATGGATCTGTTGGTTGATCTTGCTGATCTTCAACGAGAGTCCATCTTGTTAAGTGATTATATTGCCAAGTATTATGGGCTAGGAACTATCGAAACGGCTCCTGAGCGTTCTAGTTGCCAATGATGCCATAGATACTCTGATGAAGGAATGATGGAAAATTAAGAATCAATTGGATAAATTGGAAGATGGTGATCAATGATACTATGGTTTTATTAAAGGATTGTTTTAAACTGGTTGAATCTGGTTGAAAAAGGGCAATTTCATATTGGGTGTGTGAGTGGTGTGACTAGTTTTATTTTGCATGAACATCCGGCTAGGGGGCTTTGGAACTCTTTTCCTTGGTACCCGGGACAAAACCTAACCAAATTTTTAATTGGAACCCATCACTACAGTGGTTGGGCGGTTGGCTAACCCATGGGATCGGATGGGGTTAGGCTGGACTGATGGATCCGTAAATCGAGACTCAAACTTTTGTTTTTACGATAGAAAAAAAAATAAAAATAAATCCCGGATAGAAACTGTTCTATGGATAGGAATCAACGGCTGTGCCTCTTGAATGGGGAAAAAAGCGTTGATCCCAATGATCCAAGTGCAAGTTTCTTCCTTGAACTGACTAAGTATCTTATAGATGTAATTGGATCATCTCGATCAGAAATGATCTTGTCTACGTTAGAGTAAAAAGTTATCCTGGTGGAATCGCCCGTGCTTTCCGGTTAAGGAAGTTTTTTTTCTGGGTTCGGTTTTGGAACAACCGACGGATTAGTCTCTTATCCGGATATCCGTGGGCGAGGCCCCAAGTGTGGGACCCCTGTCCCGCGCGAGAAGTGCTACTTCCGCTGCCAGTACCCCGAATCCATTGCTCGGTGGGAACAGGGATCTCACAAAATGGATCTCCAATATCTTGTAGTTTTCTCCTTAAAGCACCCTAATTTACACTACATTGTGCATTGCACTTATTGGTAGCTTTTAGTTCTTCTTCTTTCTTGGCTTCTTGTTCCTTTTTCTTCTTAACTTCTTCAACCTAAGCATGCAACCTTGTGTCTCTTTCATGTGTTACTTCTGTAATCCTCACCTCATCCTTAGGCTTCCTTATTATAGGAGGAACTACTAGAATGTCTTTTTTTTTCTATTTGTAACATCCACAGGGTGAAAAAGTTTGTTATACCTATATCTCACAGTTCTGAGAGCGTTCATATCTTTTTCCATTATAGTCACCCTATGAATAGTGCAGTAAGAATAAAGGTATCCTAAAACCACTCAATCAAGAAATCCTCAATTGCCTCCTATAAACACAAGAGTGCAGTTGATTGGTTGTGTGAACTTTACTCCTCTCTCATCACAAAGCTCATTAACTGTTCTCTGAAAAGCAAGAAATCCTCAATTGCCTCCTATAAACACAAGAGTGCAGTTGATTGGTTGCGTGAACTTTACTCCTCTCTCATCACAAAGCTCATTAACTGTTCTCTGAAAAGAAGTCTTTGATATAGCTAAAACCATAGCATGCCACTTTTGTCAAGCCCTGGACTAATTACTCTGCCAACTTTGACTAATAAAGTCTATGGATATGCCCAATGGAGGATTAAGATCTTGATTGTCAATGGAAATGGATTATAAGTACCTTCATGAAGACTAGAATTACCCGGAAATGTGATCTCGAAAAGGTAGCATGCTTAAGAAGCCTATATCATGTTTTAAGGTACTTCAGAGTGCCCAAAGATGTCAAGTTTTTCTAGAAAGTATCTTGGATGTACAAAGTAGTGTCCTTTTTTTAGAAAAAATGTAGAGTTTTGCCAAGGTTATACATATTCCTTTGGATTTATTTGTACATTCATTGTATTTGCACCTTAATTGTTTGCTATGAAATTTACATCAACTCGAAGAAAATGTAGCTAAGTAGAGTTTCTCTATTGCTCTAAGGGGATCCTATCCTATTGCAAAGATATGCCCACTTGGAGGCTTATAATCTCGATTATCAATGGAAATAGATTTTAAGTACCTTCATGAAGACTAGAAGTACCTTGAAATGTGATCTAGGCAAAGCAACATGAGAAGCCTATATCATGTTTTAGGGTACTTTATGTGTTTCTAGCAAGACATTACATTCATGAAGAAAACTTGATCAGCTTATTTAGAGTGCCCAGAGATGCTAGGTTTTGCGAGAAAGTACCCTGGATGTGCAAAGTAGTGTCCTTTGTTTTTTTTTTAATGTAGAGTTTTGCCAAGGTAATGGATATTCCTTTAGATTTATTAGCACCTTAATTGTATGCTATGCAATTTACATTAACTATGAAAAAGTGCAGCCTAATAAAGTTTCTCTATTGCTCCAAGGGAATCCTGTCCAATCTCAAGGTAAACATGCTATTAATACTTTAGGGTTGTTTTTCTAAACGTATGTCGATATTTTTGGTTTGCTTATGTATTTTCTTACAAGGCCCAAGAATGAGCCCAGATTTTTCCTAATGATGCCTCCTTTCCGCCAGTGGCATAGCCAGCACTATGGTGTGCACATTGGAAGGAAGATGAAGGGGTTCTTAGTAACCATGTAAAAAAAAAATGATGAAACCTTGGCCAATTGAGGCCTCGTTGGTGTGCTGAGCCTTGAAAAACAAGAAGGTGACGAAGCGTTTAGTTAGTTTTTCTTTTTCTTTTAATTGTGATACGCGAAATAGCCAACACCATTTCGAATTTTGTGAACAGAGTCCTACTGAGCTCCGATGGTCTGATGCTCTATATCCAAGATCTGAATATTGAGGATATCTGTAAATGTTAGTGCTGAATATTGAGGATATTTGTGAATGTTAATGTTGGATATTGAGGATATCTATAAATGTTAATGCTCTTTATACTCTCCTCTATCTTTTAAACTCTCCTCTATCTTGCCTCTGCTCCCTTCTATGAAGCCTTATACCAGTGCAATCTGCTTGAAGTGATAGATCAGTCCTCAACAGAGCTAACACAATGCCTTGAGCCAGCAATCTACTTCAAGTGTAGGTGTCAGAGACATTGTTGAAGTGTGTAAGCTTAATCAAAAACTGCAAACCTCAAAAGTCTTCAAGAAAATTTTCCAAAACATCAAGAAAAGCCTGTCTGCTCTAATTACACCAATGCCACATACTTATTCTTCAATGCTCTTCAACTATTGGTTCACTTTCTCACAGGATTCTCTGCCCACCAGCATATCCTCAAGGCTGTGCTTATTGTTTCTGTTTTGTTCTCAGGGTTTTCTCATACCAGAAAATCCTTCACCATAATTTTTTGAACAAAGCAGAGAGAAGAAAGAGGGAATTGAGGAGAGGGACCTTAGAGGGTAGCGTTCTCTTCTCCATATTACTCTATCACCAAGAGGAGGTTCTCCTCCCATGGGTGTAGCCTTGCTCTCATACCACTAAAATGAAATGAAACTTTCCATCATCTAGAGTATTTATATCTTTTTTTTTCTAAAAATAGACTCATGGAAGCTTGTTTCATCCAAATTTGGGCCTTCTATTACAAAAACAAGAAGCTTAGTACCTTACACTACCTTTACTAATCTTCTACACATCTACGATATGATAACCATGGAATATAAATTGCCATTACAAATACAATGCCCGAGCCATAGATAATTCCATGCTACACCATGATCGGCACACACACACACCATGCTCAGACCGCCATCTATGTGACACCTCAATCCATACTCTCGCACTACTCAGTACCTGTTACTCTCACAAGAATCTGTCACATTGGTTGGAATAATTAATTGGAGTCATCAACAATTAATCCAACAGGGTACGCTCATAGGCACAAACACATAACACCAATAGTACACTAGCTCAATATTTAACACGGTAAAATCACCTACAATATCAATAACACTAGCATGGCCCCAAATGCATATATACCAATAACACTAGTCCATTGGTATTAATGTTGTATCGCCTATGATACTAACTCTCCCAACATGGTACAATGGTGTCTCCGGCATCCCCGACCAACTATAGAATGGAATATTTAATAGTGGGGGGCAGGGTGGACCTGAGTTGCGGTGGGTACTTTTCAAAACAAAAACCAATTTGTATTTTTTGAACAGAAAACTTGGGATGAGTAGTTTAGACCAACAATTATGAACAAGGATGGAGAAATCGCCTTCATAATCAAGGGGTCATCATGATATCTCGTTAAGCATCGGGGAGCCGCTCGATGTGGCCTTCTTGTGAGAATTATGAAGGGGAAAATACACCAAGAGGAATCATTCAACTTTCCTTACGTAAGTTTTATTCTAGTCAGATTGAGAGAAGCTGATGAAATAGCCAAGCGTCATGATATTATGATATGAGGCCCTAAGTGAGTGCTATACTCTTAGTGTGATTCTGCTCCCATATTATTGTATAGATAGAGAGGTAGGGGTCGCACATTATGGTGACTCAAGCGGGTGAAACCATTTTAACCTACAGAGTGGTAAATATATCATCTTAAAGTCTTTTCTTTTGTAAATATGATAGCTTAATGTTGTTCTTTTTTTTAATTCAAGGAATATTTTTCTTTTCAAATTGTAGTTTTCTTGCATTTGCTAGCTAGAATCATGATTCATGCACTTAAGAGGTGTTCATACGATGAAAACCTCTCTATTTCAACATGTTATATATATAATCTCAATGATGATTTGCTATTTGTTGATAGCCTTAAGTGTAAAAGTGCACTACATACTCACATTGCCACCAATGTGTTACCTCAATGTCGTTGACATCTCCCTTAAGCATAGGTAGTGCTACCAAACCCCCACATGCACCACACATCCCCTTGATACATGAAAGGTGATGGTATAAAGCATCTGGCTTATGTGGACACAGAAGAGAGTGTATGAAATCACACAGGCTAGTAGGACTCCCATTGTTCCCACTAAGGGAACAAAACATATCATAGTAGAGCTATAATTGGGCATCTCATTATCTCAAATATATATAGTTGTTTGAAGTTTGTAGCTCTTAAACACGCAATGTAGAAGGTCCAGAGAAAGTACATGGCACTTTGAACCACTATAATGCTTGGATGCCATGCATGCACTACTTCTTTTGTTTCACACATGGCACTTCAAACCTCTATAATGCTTTGATGCCATGTATGCACAACTACCTTTGTTTGAAGCTTACACCTACATCTTAAATTACATTTAGAGCATTAGTAAACTTCATTTATAATCTTGGAGATTACTTGTTTGATAGTTGATCGAGAAATGACAACACTAGCAAAACAAGAAGATATTAACAATCAAAACAATCTAAAAGTCTTGCACCCTCCTTTATAATATTTTGGTCGAACGTTAAAAAGGTAGCTTGGGAGAGAATGTTATTCTATGGTTGTATGCAAGTTAGCGGAGAATTTAGGAAACTAGGATTCAGACCAAGTTAGGTTCTTTATAGCTTGTATATCATGATAATAAGAGCATGTGAAAGGACTTTATAAATAAAAGAGATATATCTAAATAATGCATTTTAAATTGGAAAAAATGTTACCTTAGCCATTTAATGATGTGAAACTTTCCCTATGAAGGAATCGTTGGAGCTTTAGCAACTCCTCCTTCCTAGGAGGGCACCAATTCCAAATCTTTCACCCATTAACACACTTAGTCGGGAGAGTCACAACCTAGTATATCCATCCACACCCCCACCATAACCTTAAGGTTGTAATCCTACACCTCAGAATGTCATCTTTTTGAGGACCATTCATTACACCTTGCCACAATCAAACACCAAGTTTCAAGAGCCACTTTCTCCCCACTACCTATGCATGTCTCTAACACACGTGTCCATGGCCATAACTATGGTTCACTACATGTCCAAGGTACATACCAATTAGCCACATCACCACCATGCTAATGGATCTCTTGCTCAGATACCAATTATTAAGACTTTGCAAGGAAATGTTGGAAGTTTAGTAACTCTCCCTTCTCGAAAGGGCACCAATTTCAATTGTTTCACCCATGAGCACACTTATTTGGGAGGTTCACAACTTGGTATATCCATCCACACCCCATAACCTTAAGGTCATAGTCTTGCACCTCATGAATGGCATCTTTAGATCTTTCTTTTTTGGTTCATTTTTTGATGTCTTGTTGTGCAACTTTGGTAAGTCCCCTCTTGGGAGGCCATCTATCTCTGTTGTGTTCACTCAGGAGGGTGCGCTTACCTGGGAGGTTATACATCCAATCCCCCTATACATCTAGACCCCATCTACTTATTCTTGCACCTCATGCTTTGGGTTTTGTATACTTCATGAGAAGACCATACCCAACAGGAAACACACATTAATTGTAAAACAACAAATTTTGCAACAAAAAAATTTGGTGAAATCGAATGAAGAGACTGAAAACTTCAACATCAAGATATGCCAAAACTGAAAAACAAGATATGCCAAAACTGAAAAACATTGTTCTTGCACATGAATTATATGCCTAGTAACATAGATATGCTTGCCACCCTATATCAATGAGCATATCAAAATATTCACATGTATCTATGTACCTGAGTGGCTTTGTGCAACCATTCAATATCATTAGTGCTCTAAAAGCCCAATAATATTAAGACTCTAGTTTTACATAAGCACATCACTATATCAAACATATGGCTTCCACAAATTTCAAATGATATCATTCCCCAACGATTTATCAAATGAACACAAATTAGGAATATTAGCCATCAAAAGAAAAAGAAGGTTTTCAAGAAATTGTTGATCCTCATAGTTTCAGAGACAAAAACAGCAACTGCAATTAGTGATACACAATTAACTTCTGGGATTTCTTCTAGATCTCTATTGTAAAGAACTCAATGTAGGATCTTGGGAGTGTGAGAACCGAGCTTTGAACCCTCCCTTTCAAACGCGTACAACGTTAAAGAGAGAAGGCAAGTGCAATAGGCAACCCACTATAGAGGAAAAAGGAATAAGCAAAGTAGCCTCATGATTGCTCTCTGTTAAACTATCTTAATCAATCATCTAATAACAAATGATCTCAGGAGATGTTTGTGTGTTGATGCATGCAATACAATCCCAAACCAAAAATGATACGAATGGGATTAATGAGGAAGGTATACTGCGGTAGGTTAATGGGCAAAAAGTCCTATTCGCACATACCAAAAACAATTGAGGCATTAATGGAGGGCATATTTTCAATGCTAATAAATAAGACTAAATGTTGATTACCTCAAAGCCGCAATTTCTTGCCACATGAACCTGCAATAGTCAAATTGCTAACAAAGAGAAAGTTTTAGAGAATTTATACTTACGCAAAATACAACACCAATAACCGTGCATATAAGACATCACAGCTGTAGGAAGCCGCTGCCATTTCTTGCCAGAGTGTAACGGGGACCGGGAGAAGAGGGCGGTGAAATCATGGCCTTTTACATTGCTCTTTCAGTAGTGGTTCAAAACAGAGAACAAAGTCCACACGATACTCTTCATTGCTTGTGCCACTAATTTTTTACTCTAGTTTTTGGCATCACATACACTACATGTGAAAGGAGATGAGACGCACAGGACAACAAAGATCCACTTCTATCACACAATCATAACCTCGCATGCCAAGAGAGCCACAATTCGGAAGTACCCCTCAATTTTATCCTCCAACATTCGGTATGATGAGACCACTCCAATAGGAGAGAAGAAAATTCAGGGATCACAATGTGTGCATAGAGCTGTTAGACACTTGGATACTGTAGGGTAAGAGTTTGTGAATGGTTGAGATCCATCTCTGCCTAGCAAAGCCTGTTGAACTCTTCCCTTACTACATACTGCTGTTAACATAACCCTTTTCTGAGACTCAGCATTATTTGCAGAAGCCCATGATCGTGCACCTTATCAAGAATGTTGCATGACATACTGCCCTCACACTTTTCAGCCTCTACAACAATACATGGGCAAACTAACAAACAATAGATAACAAGTCACCATGACATTATCAGGCTGCATTCAACTCCAAGCAAGAGGGTGAGTCTGCACAACTAAGATTAAATACTTGCAACTTAACTCAGGTAAATATTTTAGAAACAGAGAAGGAAAATAATTTGAATCCTTTTTTATAGATATGGAAAAAAAACAGAGCCCATGAACCCATTGAGCTGAGATAAAATATTGTGAATCAAAATTTATCAAAAATCATGATGATACCAACTCTCTAGAAAGGTGATTGCCTAAAAGACATGCACGTGCCAGTAGAGCTGGATCATGTGCCTTTATTTCAGCCTCAACATGACACAGACAACTGCCGCTTGATTGACTACCATTACCTAGGGAAAGGTGTGAGCCTGGTAATTTGCATAGACATCAGAAGCCCTTTAAGTTGGTTTTCCACCTTGACTGCTCCCTGAAGATTTGGCTTGCTGCACTAATTCCTTAAGCTTTTTCTCAGCTTCTTCTAGTGAAACATCAACCTGTGAGACTCCTTTTCTTACCGCATCAACTACATGCTTTTGGCACTCAATCGCCTTCTCAAACCTGCAGCAGTGAGAAACATGGTGTAACACCACACAAAATAGCAAGTGCTGAAATTTCTGTTCATAATACATAAACATCTCCCAACTTCCAGCTACAACAATAGGGCCACTCACGACAGCTTTCAGCACATTGGGTTTATGTTGTTTTTGTAGCTGCTAACAGGACAGCGCGCACACATGCGTGCGTGCGTGCGTGTGTGTGTGTGTACATGCATGTGTAGTGGTTTGTTGAAAAGAGGGGGGGCCAGGGGGGTGTTGTGGTAAGTTTTTAAAAATCCAAAACTTGGTCCAAAAAAAATCTTTACATCATACAAAATTTTGTGCTTTTTCATGATGAACATCCAACATTTTGCATTCTGAAACATTATATATATACCTAGATGAATCCAAGAACATGCCCAAATTCACCTTTTAGGAACATGCATGTTATATACTCATGGTAGTCAACCCACAAGACTATATAACTATCAACTCCATTATGCATAGTATGGAGTAGATACTACGAATGTCATCAATGCCCGATAATGGGTGTAGAACTCTGTATCAAGATATGCTCTGAAACATTATTACTGATTTATTGTTCCTATTGAAGATTAGAACAGAGCCCAAATTTCTTTGGGCAATGCCTCTGATATGAGTTTTCCAGAGAAGGATAGCACCTGCAGGGGGCGGCACATGCACAGAACGAGAAGCAGTGTAGTTTTTTTGATGGAGGGCAGATAGAAACCCAAAATAAAATAGCAGCTGGAAAAACGTTTGAAACGCCTCAAAAGGTGCACTTAATTGTCACTAATAGTGGGGGGATTGCGAGGACGGCGCGGGGGGGGGGGGGGGGGGGGCACTTAAAGGAGGTCAGCAAATCTTGCCTGCCTAGCTCCCCACCCAATCCATGGATGAGAATATATCTATCACGGGCTCCAACTCAAGGAAAGGAACCCCATAATGTATGCATTCGTAAATTTTTACGAAGTACCAACAGGTGTCAGACAGTAGAGAAAAAGAAAATCTTCAATCTTCCACACTACTAAACCCTGCCTATCTTGCAAAGCCAACCAACTCCTCTTGAGTACAGTCTCCTTGCCTTTCTTCCACAGTACTTTATTTATCCAGCCACAGTGGATGCAATATCTAAATAAGCAGCTATCCAGATCTCAATAATGATATTAAATCTAGCACATGGCCGAGAAGAAGCAAACACTTGTTTGTTCAACAAGAGCCATCCTATGACATACTGTCATGTGCATGAAAGATGCCATGGACATTCTTAGATACTGGTCCAGAAGAGGCAGCCAGATAAAGAGTATGAGAACCCGGTAGAACCAAGAACATGGAGCACAGAGCACTTATGGCAGTATGGACTTGGAGATAGATGCAAGGGAGGGCAGTCGGCTGCAGATGATCTGCTGGCTGTACCCATGGTTGTCACGGTACGATAATACGATACCATACGGGAATTTTTGGTACGATATGAAATTTTCGGATACCGTACGATAAAATACGGTTTTTATTTTTTACACTTACAACCTATGGAGCTTCAAGCTTGAATGTGAGGGAAGGTTGGGAGGGGAGGAGTCTACAGTGCTTGAGGAACCAGAACATGGATATGTGTCTCTCCCGGTTGGATCTCCCGATTGTCTCCAAAAAAGAACCTGGATGCGTAATGCAATACCAAAGGTCTCCAAGTGTAGCGTTTATGACTAAGGGACCGTCCTTGCACAAATACGAGGAGTGCATCTAGGGTAATAAGTTTAGGGACTCCTCTCTAGATCAAAATGGCCATGTCCAAATCTTCTCCCTCGTACATAACTTGAGAATCTAATTGTCTAGCCTACCTATACCAGGGATCCCCAAGTGATGTAGCAAGATTCTCTCATCCTACCAATCAACCAGTCTTACTCGCCAGATTTTTTAGGTCTCTCAACAACCCCATATGGAATACTGAGCAGTGAGTGGACATGAAAGTTGCGAAGTATTGTGAGCATTTGGGATCTTCGTAAAGCAGGGTTTCTATATTTTTTTTAAGCATTTGGAAATTTTTTTTCAAGGAAAAAAATTTTGGGAAAAAAATAATAAAAATCGTACCGTACGAACCGTACGGTACGAACCCATTCGTACCGGTACGAGAAACAACTATGGCTGTACCTGATTGGCAGCGGCTGTACTACAAGAGGCTGTCGGCTGTGCAGGCGACAGATGGAGTATGGGTAGTCCAGTCGAGCAAGCGTTAAATGATTTTATGAGCTGTGGACTGGCCGACCAGCAGCAGTCGGCTAGTTTGCCAAGTCTTGATGAAGGCCTATAAATAGGCATAAAGGCTCCTCATTCTATTCATTCAACTCTTTAGGAGTTGGGTCCAAGCATAGGACAGATTTTGGTGATGTTCACCTTTTGTATGAAGGCAACCTAGGGCTGTAGATTAGGTGTCTTTTTGTACCTTATGAATATACTGAATTTCGAGCATATCTCTCTCTCTCTCTCCACTCTCCCTTCCGTCTGCGTTTTTGCATGAGCATGTTCTCAGTAGTGTTTAGGGCTGAAAGAAGACTCCATGGCGGGCTTTCAGAGAAAAGGGTTGCCAGGGATGGAAGGATGACAGAGGGACTTCAGGAAAAGATTGGGATGATGACAGTCATCTGGAATCCCGTCATCAAGTTTAGCAGAGGGGGATGTCATATGCATGAAAGATGCCATGGACATTCTCAAATACTGGTCTAGAAGAGGCAGCCAGATAAAGAGTATGAGAACCAGGAAGATGGAGCACATAGCACTTATGGCAGTATGGACTTGGAGGTAAATGCAAGGGAGGACAGTCGGCTGTAGATGATCTGTCGGCTGTACCTGATTGGCGGCGGTCGTACCACAGGAGGCTGTCGGCTGCAGGCGCCACATGGAGTATGGGTAGTCCAATCGAGCAGGCGTTAAATGATTTTATGAGCTGTGAACTGGCCGACCAGCAATCGGCCAGTTTGCCAAGTCTTGATGAAGGCCTATAAATAGGCATAAAGGCTCCTCATTAGGAGTTGGGTCCTTAGAGTCCCAGTTTAGGGACAGATTTTGGTGATGTTCACCTTTTCCAAGAAGGCAACCAAGGGCTGTAGATTAGGAGTACCTTTTTGTACCATATTAATATACTGAATTTCCAGCATCTCTCTCTCTCTCTCTCTCTCTCTCTCTCTCTCTCTCTCTCTCTCTTCATGTCTGTGTTTTCCATCAGATTGTTTCCAGGAGTGTTTAGGGCTGAAAGAAGACCGCCAGAGCTTCCGCGTGTTACAGATACATCACTCTCAATGGGCTGCAACAGAGCAAGATGTGTTAAAATGTTGCATCCTTCTATTTATGCTGTCATGGAGCTGTCGGCCTGTTTTCCTACAGCCGACTGCTTCATGTACAAGTATATAAGAGGTGCTCCCTTTATTCATTCAAGATATCATTCTGTGCCCTATTTGCTAGCTCTTGTACTCTGTAACCTCAAGCTAATAAAGCTCAGTTCTTGCTTGCAATCTTTCTCTCTCATGTTCATTGCTTCCGCTTGTGCACATTCTTTCATGGTATCATTCGCCTAGGCTCTGGCTGCTGCACAATCTGTTCCTCTACGTTTTCTGCTTCCCTAGATTCTCCAGGCTGTAGATCCTTCAAAACAGTGGCTGCGTTTCTCTCTCTTAGCTGCGTTTTTTGCTCTACAAGCTCTCCAACTGCTGTCGGCCATCCCCCAAGCTGCATTTTCTTCTACAGAGGCAAGTGGAAGTGGTCTAGCTGCAGATTCAGCAAGTGCATCAGACAAGTGGCACATCAGCTCTTCTCCCTCCAAGATCCCCTCCCTCTTCCGGTAGGAGGTTCCCGGTGGTGTGTTTTTTGGGTTTCTTTTGCTGCTGTCCAGCCTGCATCTTCTCCGTCCATCTTGCCGTTGAACTTGGGAGGCTTCAGAAGCTAGTTTGTTCCTCACAAGGCATTCAAGAACGACTCAGCAAACCGCTGGTCTCCGCCGAGCAGAAACATTCCAGAGAATCCGGTGGAGTGACTTCACAAGGGAGACCGTCAATGACACGGACGCTGTCTCTCTTGGTGACTACGCACAGTTGTAGAATGATGACTATGGGACCATGCGCGAAGCTCATTTGGCACATCCCTACTTGCATCCAAAGGAATGAAAAACCCTCCGCTTGAAAGTTTTGCCACTTCGTCCTCATAATTGTCAAGCCTTGGCTCAGAAGCACGAGCCTCAACAACGGCCAAATCCAAAACAATAGGCACTCGGGATGCCGATTGACTCTGTCTCCCCACTCCCTAGGACATTTTGATGAAGGGCATCACTCCATGCTCCTGTGTGCAAGGATATTGAGGCATATGCACGTGCATGTATTACATGCCAAAAGGTCAAGTTTAACTAGTAAAAAGCTCCAGGTTTGCTTCAGTCGTTGCCTATTTCCGCGCAGCCATGGAAAGTTATTGCAATGGACTTTATCATGGATTTGCCTCGTACTCAGCAAGGCAATAATGCTATTTGAACCATTGTTGACAAGTTTAGCAAGGAGGCATCCTTCTTGTCGATCAGAAAGATCATTGCTTTAGTCGTTGCCTATTCCCCCGCAACCATGGAAAGTTATTGCAATGGACTTTATCATGGATTTGCCTCGTACTCAGCGAGGCAATGATGCTATTTGAACCATTGTTGACAAGTTTAGCAAGCACGCATCCTTCTTGTTGGTCAAAAAGACCATTAAGCCTGAGCATATGGTCAAGATATTTGTGGCACCATTGTTCAAACACCATAGTATGCCTAAGTCCATTGTACCCCAAGGCTATGAGCCTCTTTTGGAGAGTTCTGTTTCTTCAACCTTGGCAGATTGTGTTTCACAAGGAGAGAAAGCTACCTTGTGGTAAGCTTTCCACGTGATACCTTGTGAAGTTCAAAAACTACTTACCTATGGACGCGAAATGGGTTCATGAAGACTACTTCAAAAATTACCCACAGCTTCTTCAGGCATATTTGGAGGCTTTTCAGATGAGAACAACTGTTTAGAAGCTGGGGGAGGGGGGGGGGGGGGATGTCACCATTTGGCCGCCCAAGTGGCTCTCCCCTATTTCGTGCCAAGGTACGGGAGGCCAAGGAGCTTCGTGTCGCCCGTACTTAGACAAGGACTCGTGTCACCTGTGGACTGCCTACTATGACGTGTCCTGTTCACGAGCAAAGGACACCACCCCGTGAACCATTCGAGTGCCATGTATTTTGACATGGTTTGTGGCATGTGAACAAGTGGTAAGTATTAATCTAAACCTTTGTTTATTATTGTAGAGGTTTTATAACCTTTATTGTTCACATTCGTTAAAGTCAGGTTCAAGTTAGGCAGCCCAACCTGTGGGCGCCCCTTCGTTGTAAACACACATAAGTGTGTGCACTACAAGGAGGTGCCCACCTTGGTTTGAGGTGGGTTCTGCCATGTGGCACACACGGGTTGGACCCCTCCACCTCTTGCCCACCATCCATGCACTCGACTCTCTCTCTCTCTCTCTCTCTCTCTCTCGGAAGTTTTGGTGAAGGGCATCACTCCCTGCTCCTGCATCTGGAAAAATCGACACACTTAACA
Organism: Cibotium barometz; assembly: GCF_041138505.1. Lineage (NCBI taxonomy): Eukaryota > Viridiplantae > Streptophyta > Polypodiopsida > Cyatheales > Cibotiaceae > Cibotium > Cibotium barometz. Next base: position 18,325,031 of record NC_141049.1, on the reverse strand, counting down.
GCCCCCCATTGCTGCCGTACAGCTGCCATCTGCACATATTGTACTATTCTTGTTGTACCCGACTGTTGTCCTGTACTTGCTGTACCCAACTGTTGTACAGTCCACTACCTGTTGTACTTGCTGGAAACCATATTGTACCTGCTGTACTTACAGTAGTACTTACTGCACCAGCTGCTGTACTTGATGGAAACCCTACTGTACCTGATGTACTTATGGTAGTAGTCATTGCACCAGTTGTACTAGCCGTACCATCTGTATCTCTTGTACCAGTTGTACATCTTCCTGTGCCTGCTGAATATCACATTACATCTACTGTACCGGATGTATTTGCTGTGAACCAGCTCCATGTGTACCTACTTGAGTACCCGCTATTGGGAACTGCATGCTAGTACTTGTTCATGTACTTGAACCTACTCCCCTCCTGTGTAAAAGATGTCAAATCCCCATAGGATCTCCTCGTAGAACGCTCCTGAACGAGACTCAAAACCTGCAAACAAACAAAACAAACAAGAAGGGGGTGAAGGCCTGACTCACCTCCCAACCACGACAGCTGTGGGCAAGCCCACAGACTTGGCTATCCCCACCGAGCCACGAGCTGAGCTAACTAGATGGACGTACCTGCCAATCTCTACCTCGTGATGTCCCATACCGCCACAAAGCTGCCGGCCTCGGCTGCATGAAGCAGATGCACGTCTACACTAGATCCAGGCTCCAGACCATAGAGCTCTCACAAAACATGCGAGACTTTATGTAACTAATGACTAATCTTGGCCACCCTTTTATAGGCTCTTGGCCGGTCATCGGGCGTCCACTTGGGCGTCCGCCCGTCCATACTTGGGTGCCCGCCCGTTAGTCTATCCCTAACTCAGCTCGCCAATCAGCCTGCCTAGCTCCAAGCTTCCCCAAACCTCGAAGCTAGTCTTGTGTGCGTGTAGCACACGGTAGATACACACTGTGCACATGACAAAAGAGTCCTAGATCCTTCGTACTCTGAAGTAATAGGCTTGCAGTTCTCCATCCCAAAGGCCTCAAGCAACTCATGAACATACCGCTGCTAAGAGACAAAAAACCCCCTCTAGGTCTGCCAGATCTCCAATCCCAAAAAGAAGTGGAGTAAGCTTAGGTCGGTCATCTCAAACTCCTTTGACAAGGCAGCCTTTGTCACGCCAATGTGCTCCACATGACCGCCGGTGAGAATGAGATCATCCACATAAAGGATGATAATCGTAACCATGCCGCGTTCTCGAAAGAGATACAGATTGGGATCTGCAACCGATCTCTGAAAACCAATCCGAACAAAGAAGGAATCAATCTTTTGATTCCAAGCCCTGGGAGCCTGCTTAAGACCATACAAGGCCTTACGTAACCTGTAAACCATCCCTTCTGATCCTGGAACAACAAAGCCTGGAGGCTGCTCAACATACACCTCCTCCTGCGGGTCACCATTAAGGAACGCAGATTTTACATCCATTTGATACACAGGCCACCTCTGAGAAGAAGCAAGGTCAAGAACGGTCCGAATCGTGGTCATCCTTGCTGTCGGTGCAAAGGTATCCTCGTAGTCGATGCCTGGCCGCTGAGCATAACCTTTAGCCACAAGTCTCGCTTGGTGTTTGTCCACCGACCCATCTGACGCATATTTGGTCTTAAAGACCCATTTGACACCAATGACTAACCGTTTCGACAGCCTCAATACCAACTCCCATGTGTTGTTCTTCTCGATGGCATCAAGTTCCACCTGCATGGCTTTCCTCCAAGTATCCTGTGAAAGGGCTTCCTTAACCGAAGTGGGCTCCTTGTCCCGCATAATACGAGACATCAAAGCATAGTTTACCTGAAGAAGCTCCGCTGTATTGCTTTTGTCGCGGACTCTGCGATCTTCGAGTTCCGTCCTCTGTTTACCTGAAGACCGCTGTATTGCTTTTGTCGCGGACTCTGCGATCTTCGAGTTCCGTCCTCTGTGGTCCACTCGGAGGGTAGCTCCGTGACACCTGACTCCCGAAGGGTGTCCATCAACCACCTGGGTACTCGAACAGATCGTGGAGCCTCCTGCCGTTGCGAGGACTTTACTCCAGCTGTGGGCTCAACCTCCTGTACTGACTGAGGTTGATCAACTGGAACAATGGTCTGGGAAGAATCATCATCAGACTCCTCTGGACTTCCAAGAAGTGGCGGCTCCTCGACAGTGGATATTGGAACATGCTCATCAAAGACCACATCTCGACTGACAACAATCTCATTCCTCTCTAGATCATACAATCTGTATCCCTTGGAAAGAGAATTATACCCCACAAATATAAGCTTGCCGGATTTGGAGTCAAGCTTCCCCCTCTGCTTCTTCGAAATATGTACATACGCATCACTCCCAAAACACGGAAGTGGGAGACATCAGGTTTCCTGCCAAAGTATGCCTCAAATGGAGTCATATTAGGTACTGAAGTCGTTGGAGACCGGTTGAGAGTATGGACAGCCGTTGCCACAGCCTCTCCCCAAAGTGGACGAGGAAGATCACGATGCTCCAGCATGGTCCTCGCCATCTCCTGAAGGCGATCCTGTATTGGCCAGTTCCCTCTTGATGCCATGGTCTGCACAAAATCTGAGAAAAACATTCGAGGAGAATTCACCCCCTTTGTCAGCCCTGAGAGTCTTTACCTGCAATCCAGACTCTTTTTCCACCATCACGTGCCAATCCTTGAACCGTGCAAAAGGTTGGTCCTTTTGTGAAAGAAAGTAGACCCACGTGAATCTGGTACGAGAGATCCTCCTAATAATGGTGTCTGCTGAGGTCCACACAAGTCAGTGTGAATCAACTCCAATGGTTTTGAAGCCCGCCTGGAAGCTTGCTTCGGGAAGGATTCCCTATGCTGCTTACCACATATGCAAGAACTGCAACGTCCTTGCCTGCTGCCAACATCTGGCAAGCCAACCACCATCTGGTCCCGGAAAGCTCGCCGCAGTGCATTCACATTTAAGTGGCCATAACGAAAGTGCCACAGATCTCCGACCTGAGAACCTCTCAATGAGGAGAGTGCAAAGAGCTTGTAGATACCATTCTCCACACCGCCTTTCCAAACAACCTGGCCAGTCTCACGGTCCCGTAGAGCAACTGAATGCTCCTCAAATTCCACCCGAAAGCCAATCTTGCATACTTCATGCACTGACGGCCCTTGTTGTTATTCCGGCCTTTCGGCCGTTGGCCAGTTAAGGCCTCCAAACCTCCACTGTGAGGAGGGTTCGTGAATCGTTCCTCCTATTCCAAGACCATGGGCACAAGCTCCTCCCAGGTAATGGTGCTGAGCCTGCCACTAGTAATCAAAGAGGAGTAGAACGCGGAATACTGAGCAGGCAAGTGGGACAGCAAAGTAATGGCCATATCTTCTGATGATATCTCCTTCCCAGCCTGGAGGACTTCCTGCTGAAGGACCTGTAGCTTGTTAATGTGCTCCTGCATCATCGACGACTTTGCAAGGTTCCTAACCCGCATCTGTACTTCCAAGGAAATCCTCTTCATGGGCGATACCCTGTTATAAAGAGAAGCCAAGTGCTGCCATATGCCTCTGGCCGGTGTCATATGCTTTACGTGATTGATTACTTGCAGTGTGCAGTTGAGGCAGATAAATGAACCGACCCTGGCGTTGACACGATCCCACATCTGTACCTATGCCTCGCGGTCCTTCCTCGTTGACAGTAACTCCCCTTCCTCTGCTTCCAGACGTGGAACCCCGATAACGATGAAATCAGCAAGGTCATATGACTCCAGCACAGACTCCATCATAACCTTCCAGATGCCGTAATTGTTTCCGTCCGACTGACGGTCCACTGGGAACGTGGGGAGTGTTGGGATCTTCACATGCTTCTCAGCCATCTCTAACAAATCTGCCATCGCGGGGATGTAACTGAAGAAAAGGGTGGGTGGGTGAGAAAACTTTAACCTGCAAGTGGTTGTCTAGCAACTCAGCCCGCCTTCCTCTTGCTTCTTCTCTTCCCGAACAATCCCTAACAGTCCACCAGTCAACAATGCAACAATCCCTTTCTTGCTCAGAAAACTCCCAAGATCTTTCAAGAGCTTAGGGCTCTGATACCATGTCAAAATCAGAGCTTAGGGCTCTGATAACATGTCAAAATACGCAGCGGAGATGATAACCAAATCTGAGACCACAAGAGCAAGTAGAGTGCAAAAAATAGACAGCACAAGAGAAGGAGAGAGATGTTGGGTTTTATGCTGTGTATGCACCCAGAGGAGTGCTAGTGATCATCAGTAGGTTACTGGGGCACTTTTTACTTCAGTTAGTGGAGGTTTTTTCCCCCAGTTTAGTTCAGTTTCACTTATATGCAGTTTATAAGTGTTTTGGTCCACCCGGCACATTTATGGCCGGACATGTGAACACTTATCCTTTAGGGTCACTATCATGTGGCTATTGTACTTGATTTTTTCTATCATTTGAAGCATATTGGAAGTCGTGTTCTCTCATCCTGGTTTTCCACGCTTGCTTGCTTGCTTGAACCTGTGTAAACCCTAACCCTAACCCTTGAGTGCCTTCAATTGGTATCAGAGCCATTGAAGCTTTGCCTTTGCCCATTGCTGTACACATTCACTTTCATCAACTGCCCGTATCTGCTGCCCGTACACCTTGTTTGCGCTGCCTTCAGCTACAACTGTGCGCTGAACATCATTCAGTACCTGACAGCGCCGTACAGCATACTGTACCTGTCAGCGTACGTGTACCAGCCACCGTACAGTCAAGCGCAGCCATACGCCTGTAAGCGCCGACTGTCACCTGCCTGCGCCAACTGTACAAGACAGCGCCGACTGTACCTGCACAGCTCTGGTCGACTTTGTCAGTACAGTACTGTGGTCGCCCTGCCCCCGTACAGTCCTCTGTACACACCTGCTCACAGTGTTCCGTACCTGCTCAGTACCTGCAACGCATATCTGTATCACAGTCGCCTCAGTACCCGTACTGTACCTGCTTGCTTACAGAGGACTGCTTTCGTACTGTACCTGCATACAGTCGACTGTACTTGCTACGAGTACCTGCAACTACTTACAACGAGTACCTGCTGTGTACCTGTTCGCACTGCTCCGTACAGTACCAGCTGAGTACATCCGCCGTACAGTCATCGTACCTGCAGTCTGCTCCGTACAGTCATCTTTACCTGCACAGTACAACAGTCCACGTATCTGCACACTACAGTCAACTTGTACCTGTTGAAATCTCAGCTGGTAAGCATTACAAGTTTTGAATATTGGGCACTTTAATTTTCTCTGTGAAAATATACAGGCACAACATGCAGATTTTCTAGCAAGAAAATATACAGGTTTTTTGCACAGTTTGGGTGCAGCAAATTTGGGCATTTTTGGGACATTTTGGCATTGTGTACGCCATTTGCTGCTCTACTCAGTCATTGGTGCATTGAGCTGCACATTCAGAGGATTGAGAGTGCAGGCAGATTTGGGTGAACTGTATTCAGTGGAGTACAGTTGTTATCAGGGTTTTTTGCCATTGGGTTTTTTGGTAAACAGGTACAACATTGTGCGTAAAGCATAATGGCAAATCAACAGCAAAGTGATGTATTCACATATTTGTCTAAGGAAGACAAATTGGATGGCACGAACTACTCCTTGTGGAGTTTTATGCTGAAAAATGTGCTTGTGGCAAAAGGTCTTTGGGATTTTGTTAGTGGTGATGAACCACGTCCAGGTCCATTGGCTCCAGAGACTCCTCCCCAAGGGGGTGCTCGTGGACGAGGACAACAGGTACAGGCTCCAGGACAACCATTGCCTGTTCAGAGAACAAATGCTCAAAAGACATGGGATGCCAGGGATGCACAAGCTTTGTCACTCATTGCATTGTCAGTACAGAGGTCCATTATACCTCATATTCGTTCAGCTGGTTCTTCACAGAATGCATGGGTGACTTTGGAGCAGATGTATGCTGCTCGTAATGAGGCTAGGATCTCATTTTTGAAAAGAGAGCTTGAAAATCAAAAAATGAATGAAGGAGATGATATGTCTAGCCACTTAAACAAGCTGCAGGATTTGAGAGAGCAACTCATCAATGTGGATGAGATTATTCCTGAGACACAGCTTGTGTCCACCATCTTGCACTCTTTGCCAAGATCCTACTTGGCTTTCCATACCTCTTTGAACCTCAGCATGAGGAATGCTGTTGAACCCCTCAAGTATCAGGAACTTGTTGCTCTCTTACTACAAGAGGAGCAAATGAGGAAGAATATGAATATGAACACAAATGCTGAACAAGCATTTACTACAGGTCAAAAGGGGAAAGGAAAAACTCAGCCAAAGAGTGCAAATCAAAATTCAGGTGATGGTGGTTCTTCACAGGATACCAAGAAAGGTGATGGAAAGCCCAAGAAGAAGGGCAAATGTCATTACTGTAAGAAGCCAGGTCACTACATCACGGAATGTAGGAAGAGGATTGCCAAAGAGAAGGCAAAGGAAGCTGGGATGTCAGTTAATGATGCTTCTAAAGCTCCTCCAGAGACTGCTTCTTTTGTTGAGGACAGGGATTACTGTTTTTATACATGCAGCTATGATGCCTCTTGGTCTTCACAGGCACTCAGTTTGACAGAGCATGCATGTACTTGGTATTTTGATAGTGGTGCCTCAAAGCATATCACATCTCGCAGGGATTTGTTTAGTCATGTTGACCCTGCCCCTGTTGGCAAAACTGTTCAGTGTGCCAACAATGCTTCATATCCAGTTTGTGGCATTGGGGAGATTCAGCTTACAGCCATTGATGGCTCCATTCTCCGCCTTACAGATGCCTTATATGTACCAAGGATAAAGAAGAATTTGTTGTCCATCTCTTCTTTAGCACATTGTGGAATGCAGGTCTACTTTGATGATGATAAATGCATGGTCAGAGACAAAGCAAATGCCTTGACCTTGATGCTTACTGGTACATTATGTCATGGACTTTATGAGTTGGATGCATTTCAGCAAGTGGATCAGTCTGCTTATCATGCATTCACTCTTACTCCAACTATGGTTGATGCGGAGTTATGGCATGCTCGCATGGGGCATGTAAATTTTGGTAGTCTTATGCTTATGCAGCGACATAATATGTTTACAGATCTACCTCTCATGGAGAAGCCTCCAGATCACATTTGTGAAGGATGTATTTTGGGAAAAATGCACAGGTTTTCCTTCCCACGTGATCAGGCTCTAAGAGCAACTGCAAAGTTGCAACTTATACACAGTGATCTTTGTGGTCCCATGCAGACGAAGTCATTAGGTGGTTGCTTTTATTTTGCAACATTTATTGATGACTTCTCTCGTATATGCTGGGTGTATCCTTTGACACAGAAATCACAGGTATATGATGCATTTTTGGCCTTTGTAGCACTTGCTGAGACAGAGTCAGGATGCAAGGTGAAGACTCTCCGTTCTGACCGAGGGGGGGAATATATGTCACATGTGCTGAATTCCTTTCTTGGGAGTAGAGGTATAAAACATCAGTATACTACTCCTTACACTCCACAGCAGAATGGGGTTGCAGAAAGGAAAAATCGGTCACTCATGGAGATGGCCAGATGTATGCTAAAGGCAAAAAGACTACCACGTATCTTTTGGGTGGAAGCAGTAATGTGTGCTTGTCATACAACAGAGGCCTTGGTGTCTCATAAAGACAGGAGATGACTTCTAACAGCCTTCGCCAGCAAATTCTCCAGCACCAAGTCGTACCTCAACTCAAAGTCAAAGCTGAAGTGTAATTTCTATGGCAAACCTCGCCACTTTGAGAGGGATGGTTTCATAAAACAAAAGTTTAAAGCGTGTCTTGTAGCTGATGAAGAAGAGAATGCTCCTGAAGAACCAGCCTCCAAAGAGGAGGCTAGCTTTGTTGAAGCTGATTGGGCCTTCTAGAGCTTCATTTTCTCTACTAGTCTTTTTGAATTCTAAGCCTTGTTAACTCTTGTCATAGTTGTAAATCTTCAGGCCAGACTGGAGATAAGTGGTCATGTTGAGGCATAGGTAGAGACCTAGGAGGGTTCAAGCCATGTAGCTCATGTGAGCATAGGATTGAGAACCTTGGAGTCAAGCCATGCCAGCACTATCCAAGGAAGAAGGTCATCAAATTGAGGAGGGGTGTTCGAATGGCAATTTGATAACAATAAGGATTAGTAGAGGTCAAGTTCGTAAGGTCATTATGGAGGGTAAAATGTAAAGAAACTAGCATCCATGATTAACACAAGTAGGTGATAAAAAGAGATGCTATCTATCTCCTATATTTATGGAGAAGATTGAGGAAGGCTGAATGACGTCATCAATGATGTATGTGACCTGCCTATTTAAAGAGGCTTGTTAATGGAGAAAGACCGCATATTATCTTCACCCTAATGAAGCTTCTACTTCACGATCCCCCATAGCAACATCTGTCCCTAACCCTAATCACCTTCAACGGTTAAGAGGACTCAGACCCTAAAGTAAATCTGCAAGCTATGCGGGATCCATAACAAGTCGCCCGAAACCAGGGATAAAAAATGATGGTGACGAATAAAAGCCTTTCACACTAAGAAGAGGTGGGTGGGATAAGGTGAGTCCACAAATCCCAGAAAGAACCCAAATAATGACTTTTCCCAAACCCAGACTTGTGCGACTCCTAGAGCCTATGGACTCTACCCTATCCAAGCAGTCAACGCACATGAGTGCCAGAAAAGAAACAAAATTTGCAAGTCACTAGGCTCTAATACCAACTGTAGAACACGTGCATTTGTAAGAGAAGTAGAAAAGAGTGCAACGGAATCACACAGCACACACAAGCGTCCTAAAACTAATGTCTATACTATGTACAAGAAAAGGTCGATTATAACTAAATTCACTGTACAAGAAAGAGGCTGACTGAAAACGTCAACTCATAACCCACACGACCTGTTGTACCTCCTGGCTAACCTGTGTGCAGAGAAACGCCCTGCTGGGACTAGCACTGAGCAAATGCAGATGATTATAATACCCATGTATATGTATGCACCAATGCTACAGATCGGTTTGTTTTACTGCTGTTGGCCAGGTCCACAACCTGCCACATGTCATTGCCGCCACATCATCATTGCAACGTGGCACATGTGATGTTCGATTGCTCCAAAAGCTTGTTATCTGATGTTTGCGGAGTCCATGCTTGGGGGTTGTGCCCTGAATACTCGTAGTAGGCATGTCACAATAATGTTCCATTCCAGAAGCAACCAACACCCTTGCTCATCTTGGGCAACCTTAAGCATGACAAGCCGCATTCTTCTTTATCATTATTGACAACGTAATCTAAAACTTTCAAAATGTGGGCATGTGCCCTTGTACTTATGCCTGCCTAGTCCTCTGCATGATTCTACTGAATGCCAAATTGAAAACATGCTAATTAGACGTACCGTTGGATAAAGACCTACGAATCATGAAAAAAATGCACCTGTCACTTCAAAGATGTAATATTCTGTACAGTCACGATGCCAATAAAAAGGTGAAGGATAAGTATCCTAACCTCTCAAGACCAGAGTACGTGTTGACAAGGTTGGAATAGATTGCTATCGTATCCCCATCATCAGGTCCATGGCTCTCAATCGCTATCACCCTGGCTGCTTCAAACTTAACCAAAGCCTCCTCATATTTCCCTAATTCTAGATATGCAATGGCAATGTGGTTATACACAGCCAGTAGCTCCTCACTATCTTTCCCATAGATCTCTTCTGTTTTTGCCCCCGACTTCTCCAAATATGGTAAGCCCTCCTCAACTTTGCCCATAAACATGTACAACAACCCTATCTGGCCTTCAATGTCTGCTAAAGCTCCTTGCTGTTCAGGGTGTTGCTCAAAGATTTCTAAGGCCCTCTTCAAAGCTGCCATGGCTTGATCTAGTTCATTTAATTGCTGGTAGACTGAACCTAGCTCCATCAAGCTTGATCCAGCTTCTAGAGAGAACTTTTTGTTTTTCAAAGCACTTAGAGCTCTCTTGCAATACTTTGCAGCATTCTTGCCCTCTTTCAAATCAGCGTAGGCTTTACCAATCAAAACTAATGCATGTCCATGAAAACGACTTGTCTCCTTAGTATCTTTAACAACATCTTTCAGCTTGAGAATGGCATCTTTGTACCTTTCAAGGGAAATCAAAGCTTCACCCGATGCCAAATCAAGAGAAGCAACCTCTTTAGACTTTCCCAAGTTCACCAAGATGGGTCTAATTATCTCGTGCTGGGAGAGAACCTTCTCGAAATCTTCGAGATCATCATAAATTAGTGCCATCAGCCTCCTTAACACCGCTACTTCAAAAGAACCTGAGCCATAAAAGTTTGTGTAAATTGGGAGTGCTTTCATGCACAAATTAAGAGCTTCCTCATATTCTTCTGCCTCTGTATATGCCTCTGCTGCTTGCTGGTAGGACCTTGCAAGATCAGGATTTCCTGGTTCCAATAGCCGCTCATTTATAGCAAGGCCCTTCCGATAATTCTTTAGTGCCTCTTCTTGATTTCCAAGGGACATCTTGGCATGTCCCAAAAGAACTTGAACTGCATACTTTATGGTTCCCATTTCCTTTTCCTTTGCTCTTGTATCTCCCAATTTCTCTAACATTTTGGCAGACTGCTCTAAGTGAGTAACTGCCTTTTCAGACTCTTCCATCTTGTAGTAGGCAGAACCAATCACATGGTAGCACATTGCACTCTCAAATGATGGTTCAGAATATCCCAAAATCTTCAGAGCTCTCTGTCCATATGACAGAATTTTCTCTGGATCCTCATCTGAGGAATCGTACAACTGGGCTAACCTCAAGCATGTGGTACCTATTCTAGGATCTTCAGGCTCAATATTTGCCTCCATTTCTCTTAATGATGCCTCAAGCGCCTCCAGACTTTCCTCCTTAATCATAGAAGACATGCCCGGCTTGCTATTATCACAATAATCATGCTCCTCCTCATCACTATCTGTATCAATGACCCCTACTTCATCAATCTCTTCATCAACTTCTTCTTTCTGGAACTTTTCTTCAAGTACAGATGATTCTTGCTTCCACATAGGAGCCTCCTTTGACTTTGCAGTCTGCCTTTTCGATGTTTCAACTGTGCAAGATCCTCCTGACTGCTCTCCCAGGCTGTCTGATGCCATCACTGCCGTACTGAAACCTCTGCGGTTCCTGAGTTTGTCTCGATAAAGGCCTACCCCCAAGCTCTGCATCCAGCATTTCTCAGTAAATGGCTGGGTACGGCGCTTCCTCAAAACCTCCTTGTCCAGGATACCAGCACGAGGTGGCTCAATCCGGACGGACATTTTCTGACCACTGTTATCGGAACCTGCTTGTTTGGAGTAACTCCTGACATGCTTGCATGGCTCGGCATCAAAATCCTCTTCCACCTCATGAGTTGGCAGAATAGAAGAAGAGCATCCAAAACTTCTTGCAAGCAAGCCGTGGCGAGTTCCAAGATGGTTGTAACTCTTCAAAAGTGGTGCACTTGAAGAAATATGTCCTTCCAGGTGGCTTTTTTTGAAATCCTTCAGTGTACGGCAGCCAAGCCGTGAAACCACACAAGGGCCGGCATAAAATGCAGCCTCTGTATGTGTTCTACTGAAGCCAAAAAGGTGGAGAAGACTTCTCCCAACAGAGAGAGAGATCTTCCTTCCCATTGTCGAACAGGTATCCTCTTCGCTTACCCGGATGTAGTGAAACACAGCCGATGAAGGATGGAGAGAGCAAATGTCCTTCCGGCTCTACCTCGACTCTGTGTAGAAACCGCGGCTCGATCAAAGCATCGAGGGAGCCAGGCATCTATCAGCAACTTCTGCAACTGCTCAGCTCCCCTCCAAAGAAAACCCTAATTTTGATCACCTGCGAAACCATCCCGAGGTTTGATCACCAACTTGCTCATGCTGCTTCATTAATAGCACTACAAAACTCAAAAGTCAGCATGTGCATGCCCTTTGCTTACCTTCCTGCAGCTGTCTTGTTTGTGTCTTGCCTGTTTGGTAACTATTTACAGCGGCAGAACTTCTTTTAGAGTTCATACACACTTTTGAAAAGTATGGACAATCGATGCCCTAGCGGGTCCTTCAGACCTCAAACGACCCCAAAAAGCGCTCCACGTGGATTTTGCAATCAAGTTTGCGGTAAACGAAGCCCAAATTTCCAATTTTAGCGTGAAGGACACGATGGGTCGCCTCACGCATGAGAGACGGACACAATGGGTCACCTCACACGTGGTAAACAAGTAAACCAAGCCCAATTTTTCAATTTTAGTGTGAAGGGGCAGTCAAGCGCACGATGGGTCGCCTCACGCATGAGAGACGGACACAATGGGTCATCTCACACGTGGTAAACAAGTAAACCAAGCCCAATTTTCCAATTTTAGTGTGAAGGGGGAGTCAAGCGCACAATGGGTCGTGGTAAACAAGTAAACCAAGCCCAATCTTCCAATTTTAGTGTGAAGGGGCAGTCAAGCGCATAATGGGTCGCCTCACGCATGACAAACAAACACAACAGGTCACCTCACACGTGGATTTCCTCTTCGGTCATAGAATCCTCTTCGCTTGCAAAAAAAATAAAAGAAAGTTGACCTGGGCTATAAGAAACATGTAAGTGTCCTTTTGTGGTGTTAAGTTTCAATTGTTGGCATTCGTTTGTAGGTCCTAACTTATTGTCTTGGCCTTTTACATGTTTTGAGATAACACCCATCAACTTTGAGGGAGCACTTTGATTATGTTGAGGAGACAGGTGCACCTATTGAAAGGAGGTAAGCACATGATGCATTATGATTAACGATATTCCTTGTATAAGATTCTAACGTTTACTTTGTTCTATTGTGCAAGAAAATACTAAGAATGACCTATTGTCTAGGGACGAACCCCGTACCTCTTGTTGATGAAACAAAAGATGCTAAAAGTGGTGCAGCACTTGGTCATGCTCATAAGGTAAGCACATGCTCCATATATTTATATATACATGAGTGTAATTAATGATATTTTGTGTATAACGATCAAGTTTTTTACATTGCAGTCAAACTTGTAGGAAAATGCAAGTGGTGCTTTATGGTTTGGAGTGAAGGCCCCATTGAGACTTCGCAAAAAGCATAAGTATAAGGTGCACTTCCACTAGGACCCTTTGTGCCTGCCCTGCCGCCCATCACCATCACTTCTCTTGACCCCACAGCGTAGTTAATGAAATACACCTTAATGGTTCTGTTGATTTGGTGAGGAAGGGAAACAACCATGTAAGGACCAGGGGACATAAAAGCAAGGTGCAGGTCCGGCCTATATCACTTATCACAAGGTTGTGGTGTGTTGTACTATTTATAGTTTACTGCTATACTATTTATGGTTTACTACTACTGTTGTCCTAGTTTATTATGATAGAGCTGGTTTATTGTATATGCCTGATTTAATATGACTGCTTGTGTTTTCTTATGGTAGCTTGGTTTACTTTTCTTTGGCTATCTATTGTCCTGATTACTATACATGCTTGATTTACTTGATTGTTTTCTTATGGCAAATTGGTTTAGTTTCTTGTTCAAGTTGGAGGTTGGTTTACTTTGACTGTTTGTGTTTTAATGTTTCATGAGCTGGTGTATTGTATGCCTGGTTTAATGTGACTGTTTTTGTTTTACTATTTTAAGAGCTGGTTTACTAAGTATGCATGGTTTACTGTGGTTGTTTGTGTTTGCTTATGTGGCAGATTGGTTTACTTTTCTTGTTCAGGTTGGAAGCTAGTGTGCAAGTGTAGTTTATATCTATATAAGATCCTCACTCATAAACTGAAGTAGACCAAGTTGCCATTCATGGATGGGGTCTTTCACGACGAGGCATCAAAGAAGACATTGAACTTGTTCACCCTGTCAGTGGTGAGACCTTTTCCCGTCCGTGCACTATGAATACCAACATTAAAGCTTACTGTATATTCTAGTTTCACATATTTTCTTACACAGATGGATGGAGAATACCCTCCCACATTAGGTTATTTTGAGATAGGGTGTTGATGCCTCTCGTGTGATGTTGGTTTTACTTCTTGTGCTTTCGAGGTATGTTGAAAGAACTTGTGGTTTAATGGATTTATTTTCAAAATTCTCAATTGATATTCATAAGTACTTGTTCAGGTCAGGAAGCACTAGAATATGTTTGTGCTTTTCAACACTCGTTTGGGGAAAGTGCCCAAGTTGCCCAACCAGAAGATTGCCTCATTGTTATACTCAGACTCTCTAGGTAGTAGAGATCCCATGAATAGAATACCAACCCTGCAGAGTGGTAAGCTCACAAATTGAGCTTGTATTGCATTGACCTTGTTAATGTTTACTGTTAGGGCCACAGCTCTAACAGGGAATTATTTGCAAAGGAAAACAGAAAGAAAGAGAGAGATTTCCATTAAAGCTTCTTGCTCCGAGAATCAAGATTCATTCATGGGACATGAAGGGGTATGAGGTGAATGCCAAAAAGGAATAGGGTAGGTGAAGGGTTATGGCAGGGTTAAGGTTGAGTTCACATTTAGTGCGTGCACACACGAGCTAACACTTGGCATGCCCGATGGGTTGGATATCAAATCCAATGACTCGAACCCACAAGCATGGGGTCATGCCAGTATCGTGCACATAACATATATCATAGTGTAAGTACAGTGCAACCATTTCATGGCACCATGACAGGGCTGGGAACCCATCAAATAGAATATCATCCATACATGATCATACAAAATGAAAACATAAAACCATGTATGAATCAGAATGTCCACAGTCCAAGAGCATGGGCAGACCATGTATCCAACATCTGGACACCATCATAAAGATATCGGCATGCAAATATGCCGATTTAGCCTCCAACAACTGCATCATAGGCCAAGAATAGCCTATCATCAAGGAAGTATGTCGATGAAGAATCACCAGCATCTGCTACATGCTGCTCCTTATACATCACCACATAAGCTCTCACCAGCATCATGGTATAAACTAGAACCTGCCTGACCAAAGCAAATGCCACAAAGCTCTTTGCCTCATAGCTATGGTACTTTGTGGGAGCATCACTAGAAAAGGCATCTAACATTGAGGATATCTCATGGCACACACCACTAACCTCGGCCTTCATGCCATAACCATCTATGTGACTACATCCATCCCATCAGTAATAGATCTCACTTCTCCAACCAAATAATTTGGTATCTTTTCCTCATTGTAGTATAAGAACACTTTAATAATCCCTCTTCTCCTCACCACATCAATGGAAACAGGGTGGACATACTTCATATGTAACAAATTTTGAGCTTGGATGGCATACTTGAGGGTGGTCCCCACTTATATGTAACAAATTTTGAGTGTGGATGCCATACTTGAGGGTGGTCCTCACTTATATGTAACAAATTTTGATCCTGGATGGCATACTTGAGGGCGGACATACTTCAAATGTAACAATTTTTTAGGTTGGATGCTCGTTGGATGACGGCATACTCAATGTAAAATGTTCTCTCTACTAATGCAAGAATCACATCTCTTTGAATAATGATTTCAATGTCTCTTCTCTTCGTAACCATTGGTTTTACTTAATTAAGTTGCATGTCCTCTTGTCCTAGTACATTGTATTGGTGTTTCACAAGGTTACTGTCCTGTGATGTCTTAATTTATTGTCCTTGTTGTTCTGGTTACTATCCTAGTATACTCTCATGTACTATCCTTGTCTTAGTTCTACTATGTGCATTTGGAGTGTTCTGCGCAACAATGTGGCTTGATTGTCCTTATGTTCAACCATGGTTATACTGATGTGGCTATTTGTGTGCATTTGGAGTGGCTTGACTATCTCTTATGTTGCCTTTACATGTGAACTACTTACTCCCATGAATTTGCTAAGGACAATAAGATGGATAGCTTGCCAGCGCCTACCTAAATATAGGTTCCTAGAAGTGCAAAAGGTGGTGTGGATACTATAATTGGGTTGCATGAGATCGTACCTACTTAGAGAAATTTCCATGGGTGGGTCCAACTCAAATGAAAAATCCTGAAATCATTGACTCCACCACATGCCAATACACCTCATATCAAAAGATACAAGCAGACATCCATTGGTGAGCCAAACTAAACACCACGGGGATGGTAGTTAATATGGGGAGTTTTTAAAAAGCCAGAAAATACTAGTAATGGTGCAGTAATGATTATGAGAAACCATAACTATGTTTAGAAAATAGCT
This sequence comes from Cibotium barometz, assembly GCF_041138505.1. Taxonomy (NCBI): domain Eukaryota; kingdom Viridiplantae; phylum Streptophyta; class Polypodiopsida; order Cyatheales; family Cibotiaceae; genus Cibotium; species Cibotium barometz. Next base: position 18,308,875 of record NC_141049.1, on the reverse strand, counting down.
TGTTTTTACAGTTTAGTGGGTAGTATCACATCCAAAAGTAACAAAAGCAAGTATTGTTGCCTCGTGCTATGTTCCTCGCAAAATTTTACAGAAACACTAATGTTCATAGAAAGAGACACTATGTAAAAGCTGGGTCCGCAATCTCCCTTAGATCATATTCCCACCTTTATACTAGAATAGCATGCCTATATTTCATTTTCTCATCATATTGTAAACAAGAGCCACACTAATACTCAACTCATCCAACATCTATGAAATCTACAATGAGAGCAATGGTTTAAGATAAGGCCTACTTAGAGAAGAAAGAGCATGCTTGTGTTCCAATGTAAAATGTAACTAAGAGCTACAATAAACCTACATTATCTAGCACCTTGTGCAATATGTGCCATTACTGGTTTTCAGTGATACCTACTTAAAAGAAATTTGAATAGGCACAAGTCAACAAGCCATCTTCCAACTTTAACCAAGCTAAAAGACATAATGGCTTCCCATTTTTGCCTGAGTTTCATCAAAGAGGAAGATAATCTTACAAAGTCTTCCCTACGCTCATTCTCACAAATAGACACGGGAGATGGCATTAAAATGTAAGTAAATCCTTTAACCATGCACTACACCTATATGAGGGCAATAGATCCAAATTGCTACAACTTCATGCTACCAAAATTTCCCTTCATCTTAAAAAAAAATCAAATGATACACTTTCCTAGAAATAGTGCATAGGATGATGGCCCAATCTCACCTTTAAAAACTCTTCCCTGTAGACAATTCTCTTTTCCATTCACACACTCATCCTCACATATAGGCATAGAAAACTCAACATTAAAATGCAAGTAAATTCCTTTAACAATGCTCTAAGTAGCCCCAAATGAATATCCAGATTCATATTGTTACATTTTCCTAAAAGGAGATTCAAATGATACACTTGTGTAGAATAGTGCATAGGATGATGGCCTAATCTCACATTTAAAAACTCTTCTTTATAGACATTTCTCTTCTCCATTTACATATTGCATTCACACACTCATTCTCACATATAGGCATATACAAATCAACATTAAGATGCAAGTAGATTCCTTTAACAATGCACTAAGTACCCCCAAATCAATATCCAGATTCAAATTGTTTCAACTATGGGCTACCATAAGTTCCCCTTTGTTCAAAAGGGTAAAACAAGTTGAAACGTTTAGTTTTGGATTGAATTGACTTCTATCGCATTAAACCTCATGATTGATTCAACTACCTCGTGAACTACCAACATTTTTAGAAGGTACAAGGATAATAAGCTAGATCTTCATGCTCCTAAAAACATGCAAAAGAATTATAAATTTAGCTACCAACAAGGATAATAAGATAGATCTTGGACACAGTAAACCGGCATAGACTAGGACAATAGGAGATGCAATAAACTAGGACAACAGGACGTGCAGTAAACTAGGATAACAAGACACAAGGCAATGTTAATAGCCATTAATGAGAGGCTTCGAAAAGCGATCCACTTCGTTTCAAAGATAATGCACTCCCCACAAGAATAATCCATACTTGGGATGCATATACATTTGTCAGTACCCCCATTGGCAAGAGCTAGCTCGTCATCATTGAGTGGACCATATGTACAAGAGGTGATAAGGCACCTGCAATTATGTGAACTGGAAAACACTTGCACAATCCTATTCATCAAAGTGGTATATGCACATCATGTTGAGCTTACCTTTGAGTTAACAGAAGCAAAGTATGGCAAGTGTGACATGAAAATATGACCAAAGGATCCACCAATAGAGTCTGGGTGCAGCAATGAGGGCAATATATATGAGGTTTAGGGTTGAAGCGCACACGATTCCTCCCATGATGCTTGTGCCTCAACGCACCAGTCACACATGCATGCTTGTTGCGTTGAGATGCTTGGCCCTCCTCTACATTATTGAGTGGTTGGCCTTGCCTTCTCCCATGACCAAGTCGTGTTTTTGTAACATGATCTTGGATTTTTCAAAAGGCCACCTCTGGAGGGTAGGTCAATCTCTCTTGGAGCTATGAAGTTTGCAAAGGGAGTTCTTAGACACCTGCATTTGTCGCATGCAACTTTCCTTTTGCATGGAATCATATGATGGTAGATCCTCTTCTATCTTTTGAAGGACTCGCTTAAAGTCCTCAATGCAAAGCACTATCACTTGAGTATCAACACTCTCATGGGATTTCGGGGCTACAACATCATAATCTATACCGCATTTTGACATAAACATTGTCCCCAAGGCACATGCATTGTCAATAATAGGAAGAATGGCATGTAGATGATGGGAAGTAGCTCCTCAATATCAAGCATAAGCCATAGAGATGTTTGCATTCATTTATCCAATCTAGACAATCAAGTAATTTAATTACATGTTAGCATGATACCATTGACTAGGAGTTGAAGTACTTTGCATCCTAAAAAGCATCGTGGATTCATTCACAATGTGAAGTGACAATGGATCACTTGCATATTGCTTTAAGATCTTCTCTCCTACTACTAGCCTTGTAATATGGCTCTTTCTAGAACCATGAATATTAAAGCATGCACAATTAATTACAATTTGTTTTTAAAAAAGTAAGGGAAATTGGAGTAATATTGTCACACAAACAAGAGGGGAGACTATTATGGCATTACCTATTTCTTACTTTGATTGAAAAACTCAAGCGCAGTTCCTCTCGTATGAGTGCCTATTTTTTAGTCACCCACAAGCATATGAAGAATGTCAAGGATGAACCTATTGATTTGTGCATTGAGGAGAGTGTATTAATGTACTGCCATAGCTACTCCACCAAGTTCGTTGTGTCTACATTTCCATATTGGAGAAGGCATCCAAACTTGGGCCATCTTCTCTGCCACATATAATTCTTTCCGCACCATCCAATAGTAATATAACACCGCATGTTTTCAAGAGAGGAGTAACATTCTAACACTTTCCTAAACCTTTCATGAAACTCTTGCTCTATGGTGGGTGTGTGCATCAGATGTGACATATTGGTGTAGATGTGATCTCGCATGTATTTGGATACCTATAGTAAGAGAAGTAAATCTAATAAGCTTAGTATTGCTAATAACATTAACAATCCTATGTATTCAAAACAAAAATGTAGAAAACATACCTTTGGAAGTAGATTTTCAACCTAGGCTTTCTTTGTGTGAAACCAACACACAAGCACATGACATGCAACTTGACACTGACATCCCTGCTGGTCTTGAATCCAACAATGGGGGTCATCAGCCACACCACTAATTCGAGAATTGCAACTAGCTCTTGTTGGCACTTATTAATAACAAGTGTAGTAGATCAGACATCACCCATTTTGGAGAGCACCATTTTCATTGTAATTTGCAAAGCAACTAATTCTTGATTGGAACCAAGATCATTGGTGCAGAACATGAACCACATGGGGATGCCAATTCTACAATAGTTGGGTAGTACATCAACATATAGTGGAAGGCCAAACACGTTTGTTTTAAAAGCACTATCTATGGTCCATGAGTTATTTCTAGAAAACCAAAGAGACATCTGTAACATCCACTCATCTTATATAATGAGGATGAAGGGCTTGTCTTTTTCATCGATAGCATGAGGATCATAGGTAACACCTACACACAAAAAACGAATTTAAGTCTACTTTGAGGATAAGCATTGGACGAGTTAACTAAAGAAATGCAAGACACTACCTTCTTTTGGGATCTTAAATTTAGACATTCTAGGCACATTGCTGACCAATATTTGGAGAGATTCCTTGCAAAGAGGACAAAATGCCGTAAGTAATGCCCATTCTAGGAATGTGTACTAGTTTGGTTTACTATATTTTTTTACTGTGTGGGCCTGGTTTTCAACAATGGTTTACTATTTGGGGGCCCGGTTTAATGCAATGGTTTTTTGCCATGTGGTTTACTATTTGGGCACGATTTAATGCCTATGTTCACTATAGGGAGCTTGGTTTAATGCAGTGGTTTTTTGTTATGTGGTTTACTATCATGGCTAGATTTAATGCCAATGTTCACTGTTGGAGCCTGGTTTAATGCAGCATTTTTTACCATATGGTTTACTATCTAGGCTTGATTTAATAGCTCTATTCACTGTGTGGGCCTACTTTAATGCAGTGGGTTTTTACCATGTGGTTTATTGTCTAGGCCTGATTTAATGCCTATGTTCATTGTTGGAGCCTGATTTAATGTAATGGTCTTCTGCCATGTGGTTTACTATCTGGGTATGATTTAATGCCTCTGTTCACTATTGGAGACTGGTTTAATGCAAATTTTTTTGCCATGCAGTTTACTATCTAGGCCTGATTTAATGCCTCTGTTCATTGTGTGGGCCTGCTTTAATGTAGTGGTTTACCTTCTTGCAGGATTCAAGACTAGTTCCAAAAATGCACAGACAATACAAGAAAAATTCAAGTGAGTCGGAGAACATTACCTTGATTTCACAATTGGTATGACATCATTTGAAGTTCTTTAGGAATCATAAAAAACTGGCTCCAATGGGAGAGGATCTTTCTATATGGAATTGATCCTTGGATGTCTCATCCTAGCCACATGGTGATACATACCCACTTCAAACAAATTATTCATGAGACACTCAATCACATGTGTATGTACTAGCAAATGATATAAGCTACTACGTGTGTAGGAATGTATCCCTCATGAAGAGTGTGTACTATGATGGAAACTTCATCAATCAAATCAACATACTCAACTTTACCCAAAATGAGCAACCACATTTATTTGATATTCTCAATCTACATAATTCAGCTCCCTTTTGATCAACTTTCCCACCTCGATGGCACATATATTCAACATTTGTCTTAGCTAGTCCACTCTTTTTAGCAGAGTGAACAATAATAAGTCTCACTTTGTGTTGAATCATCACCTCTGTCAATCGGCTATCCACATGAGACCTCTTTGTGACTAATGATTCAATGGGGACTATCGTTTTATCATTCTTGATAGGCAAGAAAGGGAAAACACCATAGTCAATCTGCTTTTCAGCTTACTTGCAACCTCACCCACTATTCCTTCACATACAGAATGGAGATGCCATGCTTCCTCATGTCGGTACACCATCTAGATTTGATGGCATTGAGTGTCGCATTAATCCCTTGGTGATATCCCGTGTCCACATCCACATGGCTAGCATGGACAATACTTTACTATTCCTCTATGCATGCAATTTGCAAGTTTGGTGGTGACCTCAAGAAAATGTAATTAAAACGATCATCACTTTGCACCGCGAAAAGGTCCTCTTTTATTGTATAGTTTTGGGTGAAACAAAAAGAAATAGATTTGGTGAATTTCTCCTTCATGGTTTGATGCTTTCGACACCATCGTAAAAGAACTCTTCAACATCCAGGTCATCACTTGATGCATCATCAAACGTCAAACGGTTTGAGAATTGATCAAAGTCAAAGTCACTTGCATTACATGTTGATTCATCCATCATTTTGTCCAAAATGCCCAGGTTGATTCATATGTATCGCAATTATCATACAAGTGATTCATATATTTTTCAAGGATCAAGATAGTTTGCAAACAGAAAGAGAGTAAGGGCATACATCTTGATCCATGTAGGTATGGAGTGGATTGAGAACTCAACAGATGTAGGTGGCAACAGGAACTCCACAAATTTAGTGCTTCACTTGGTGTGTTGACCTACTAATTGCAATGCAAAAAAAATCCACAATAGGTGAGCAGGCTAGGATTTAGATTAAACAACATAGAAATACCCAACATAAGTTACATACAAGGTTCTCGAGAGGCCATCCTATAGGGTCCAGAACCGTTGTTTGTATACCCAAATAAAAAAACCGACATTGAAAGCCCAAAGTTGGTGTGGTCCGGGTTTACTTTTCGGGCCTGGTTTACTACCATCGACGATTTCAAACTTTGGCAGCCTTCTTTTAATGGTAGGTGCCCCAATTTGAATGATTGACGTCATATACTTTTACACGCTTTCACGACAAATCTGCCCTAAGCACTTGCACTTTTCAGGCGGCCACATGCAGCCCCAATTTACTTGGTAGCATTTATGTGGGTATAGGGCATATATTTGAGCTTAAGCATAGGGTAGTGTTGATTTTACTAATGTGAGATCTCATAGGAGACACATAATTGTACATATGAATCTAGAGAGTTTTAGACATTTCTTAGATCTAGTATTAATGGAGATAGACCCTACTTAAGAGGATTACTTTAATGACCTTGGAGATAGACCCTACCTATGAGGATTACTTCAATGACCTTGGAGATTCCAAGGTTAGTGACTTCCAGGATGATGATTCCACTTATCTCTCATGTGTGGATACATTGTCAATCTTTAGTGATGATGGCGTTTATGATGATCCTCTTGATCAAATTATTACCTTGGAGGATCAGACACTTCATTCAATGTAAACATTTTGCCCACTTTGTTGCTTTTTGCAACCAACCTACACTTATCTTTAAAGTCTTCTACATAACAACCATCAGAGTTAACTCGGACATGCAAACCCTGCTCAATCATCTAGCCAACATAAACCAGATTCTTTGTAATATTTGGAACATGAAGTACATCTTCACCTTACCATCTTGCATAGACAATGGCACATCTCCAACATGGTTAATCAAATGAGCAGTGTCATCCCCTGTTTCAACAAAACCTGGTTTTTCAAGACTCTTCATTTCCTTGAACCACTCACCATGCCTTGTCATGTGGTTCGAAGCACACAAATCAACATACTATGCATCATCCTTACATGCAGCTACATCATTTCTAGACACAGCATTAACTACATGTTGCATAACAAACAACCTCTCATTATCCTCATTATTTCTGCTAGAGGATGCATAGTTATTTTGCTGCACTTTTCCATTTCGCATGTCATTCTACTTCTTATAGCAATCTGCCTGCACATGTCCAGGCTTACCACCATAGTAAAAATATCCTTGTGTATCATTATGTTGCCTTTGCCAATCACCGCGACCTCTTTGACTCCCCCTACCTCTAAATTGGCCTCTTTCACTTGTGTGTTTTTGTTGTGAATCTTGGGACTGTTGCTACTGCTGACCATAATTCTGACTACTTGTTCGGCCACCACCTTGGCCACGGCCACGGCCTCTACCTCGTCCTCTACCTGCACTTGCGTATAAGGCCTGTTACTCCGAACTGTTGTTGTTTTGTGAAGGCTGGTCTTCACTCAAAGTCTTTTCTTCAATGATCAGCATTGACAACAAATCTGTAAAATTGGGAATATTCTCCTGAGTTTGAATAGACATCTTGAATGCTTTGTATTGTGGCGCGAGACTACATAGACATACTTCCACCTTATCATCATCATCAACACAAACACGAATAGATGCAAGGGATTCCACAATGCCCTTGATCTTCAAGGCATAATTGTTCACAAACATGTTTTTCTTCTCCATAGTATAAAGCTCATTCTTCAACTGAATCTTTTGTGCCTTGGTGTTAGTTTCATACAACTTCACCAAGGTGTCCCATACCTCCTTGGGTGACTTAGCATCCTGTATATGCCCAATCATAGTGTCTTGTATGCTAATATAAAGCAAATACATGACTTTCCTTACTCCTTGATTCCAATCCTTGTATTTTTTTACATGTGCAGTAGTTGGATTAATCTCCGGTATCTCTGGTGCCTCATCATGTTCACCTTCAATGTAGTCCCAATAGCCTTTTCCCATCATGAATTTTTTTAATCTAAACATCCAAGCATGGAAGTTGTTCTTGTTAAGCTTTTCTACAACAATGTGGTTAATTCCATTATTCAACATCTTGTCTGCAACAACAAAAACTCACCAAAAATAGCACTCTTATTTGACCTGCACAAACTGTTGTATTCTCTACAACAACGGTATTGTACTGCACCCAAACTGTCACAACCAGTGGCCTAAATTTGTATACATACACCCAATGGCAACTTTAAGATCTCTTTGCAGTACACACAGTGTCTGCACAACCAATCACCCTTCTTATAGCTCCAAAAATAGAGTTCTGCAGAGAATCAAAACTTACCCACAGTGCCCGTCAATGTCTGTGAACTAAAAAACGGAGGTCCATATGCGCCCGAAACGGAGGTTCAAAGGACAGTATAGTTGCCCTAAAGCTCTGCTCCCGCAAAGAAAGCTGCTTAATTGGAGTTTATTTGCCACAGTGGCTCCCGAAGAGCTCCCGCCCTAGCCAACACAAAGGGGGAAGAGTAGATGAAGCTCTGCTCCCGCGAGAAGAAAGCTCCTTAATTGGAGTTCATTTGCTGGTGGCTCCCTAAGAGCTCCCGCCAAGGGTGTAGTAGTAGCTAACACAAAGGGGGAAGAGGAGATAAAGCTCTTACCCTCGTACCGTTTCCTGTGCTTCTTTTGCTTGCTGCTCAAGCTCTTACCACAATGAACCAAGCTCTGATACCATGAAAAGATGCAGGGGAGAAGAGAGCTTGAGCTCTTGCAAGCACACACACACACACACACCCTAGAAGAGAACACACAAAGTGAGAGTTTGAAAAATTCTTCTTCTTCACATAACAAAAGAGGTCTACAAAGGAGATAGTATAGTTGCCCTAAAGCTATGCTCCCGCGAAGAAAGCTCCTTAATTGGAGTTCATTTGCCAGTGGCTCCCGAAGAGCTCCCGCCAGCCAAGGGTGTAGTAGTAGCTAACACAAACGGGGAAGAGTAGATGCAGCTCTTACCCTCGTATCGTTTCCTGTGCTTCTCTTGCTTGCCGCTCAAGCTCTTACCATGAACCAAGCTCTGATACCATGAAAAAATGCAGGGGAGAAGAGAGCTTAAGCTCTTGCAAGCACACACACACTCACACAAACCCTAGAAGAGAACACACAAAGTGAGAGTTTGAAAAATTCTTCTTCTTCTTCACATAACAAAAGAGGTCTACAAAGGAGATAAAGTGACTAACACACATACTAGAGTATATACAAGTGGTCCATAATGTGAACACACTAAGTGGAGTGGATAGGTGTAGACTAGTCGGTGTAGTCCAACTGTAGAAGCTCTAGCGAAGATATGTCGATGCCAGCTACCAAACCCACCAGTGATGTAAATGTCGAACGGTCATGTAGGCACCTCGTGAGTGTCAGCTCATGTTGAGCTTGACATCTCAACATTCACATGCTTTCACAAACAAACATATATGCTCACATGAAAACAATATTCCAAACAAATAAAAAAAATTCCAAACAATATAAAACAATATTCACATTTAGAGCAATGTAAACCATTGTGCACGCTTGATGAGACATCACCAACTCTCCAGCTGAAACACCATAAGTTGAGCTCCTCCATCCACAATATATCTTGGCAAGGCCTTCTCAAGATTCTCCCTTTCTTGGCAAGATCTTCCAAGTTTTGATTCCATAACACAATCCAATCAACTTTACTTAAGGTTCTTTGCATATAAACAAGGTCATTCAAAGGTCATCTAGTCTATTTCTCTTATTCAGGCTTATCTTTATGTTGAAAGTCTTTAAGGGTATTCTCATCACTCTTAAGGATTTCCCTTCCTTGAAGGATCCTTAAAACCTCACAACCTCAATTCCTTGGTCCCCTTTATCTTGATACCATCTTTATAATTTAAGCATATCTAATCCTTGATTTTCTTGTTCTTAACTTTGATCTTACACCTTATTTATCATCAAGACTCATTTGATTTGGTCTCTTTTTTGCACTCAAGAATCTCTTCTTAAGATATAACCTTGCACTTGATTAAAGCACTCACAATCTCCTCAATTTGAGGATTAATTTAGTTTTTCTCTTTCTAAAAGTATGTTTCTTGGGAGAGATTAATCTAATTTAACCATATTTAATATAATTTAATTTTCTAAAGTCACTTCTAGGGGTTTAGCCTAATCTTAACCTTAATCCTACCGATACATAGAGGGTCACTTCTCTTTTTCTCTCTAGAACTCAATTTCTCTATCTAGAATTCTCCCTCTAGAGTTTTCTCTCTCTAGAATTCTTTGGTTGTACTTGCACCAATTCTTCAAAAAGAATTCTAAACATCATTCCTAACAAAAATTGAGCAAGTTTTCGTGGCATGATCGTTGTGACACTGTATCTCAATATACATAGCATTTTTGACAGACTTTACATCTTCGCATGCTTGAGAATGTCCCTAATGATACTTTGTAACAAAAATATGAAGATGGTCTCAAAGAAGGTATAATTTTTAATGCCCTTTCCAATTCTAAATGGTCCATATATAGGAAGAAATTTCAATGGATTTCATTACGGGATTACGTACTACTTCGTCACATATAATGATATGATCTGGACCATAGTAGATAGATTTAGCACCTACTACTTTGTCACATAATGATATGATTTGGACCATAATAGATATTTTGTTCTATGTAAGAAAACATTGTATGCTCCACTTGCTGTTACCCCTCCACATGTGCACATGTACATATGTGTACCCCCTTGGCACATTAGGGTTATTTTTATTATTTTCTTCCTATGTTTTAATCGTAATGTGCAGGATGTGTGCACATGTGTAAACATCCCCGACTTGATTCTTCGCACATAGTAGCTTAATTATTGATATTAATTTTTTAAATTTCTCAATCTTCCCACTTTTCATTGAAAATTCTCATCTTATAAGAAAAGATCCCTACTTTTCTCCTAGTTTTTTGAACCTCTTTTCACTCCTTTTCTATTCTTTAAACATTCTCTCTCTTATTTTTCAGTTATTAAATTCTCATTATCTAGATCCCTTTGTGATTTTCCACTTGTTGCCACATCACCAAAAAATCTTGTGAAGCCTCTAAACAAAACAAATGAAAGCTGTCTAGAAGGACATCACAGCCATGTGCCAATTTTAATATAAAAAAGTTTTAATCTTTTATCCTTTATTTAAGTGGGAATATAAGAGAAAAAAACTCATGTTTTATCATATATAAAGGTTGGAAAGTGTTTTTTAGGTGAAAAAATGCAGTTCTGTAAGATTTTTAAAATTTTCATTTTTTGGGGTGGTCCACACATAGCGACATCGTGCCACTACTACTAATCTTCTTCACAGATTGGTGCCTCCTTGTTAGCTTGGGAGCTAATAGTCCCCCTTCCTAGAGTGGTGTTGACTACAGTCCCTGCAAACTGCAACCTCATTGGAGGTGCATCTGAATGGTCAAGATGCTTATTGGTAGGAACTTTTGACCATGCACATGGCCCCCTGGGAGTTTAGATGGGATGACTCCAAGGTATCTCTCCTTATTTCCTTAGTGGAGATCCAATGCCCCAGGGTGCTAACCTTGTAAACGGTGGCTCTGTTGTCTTGTTAGCCTCGATATTCCTCTATGCTTTTCCTCTGCATCCTTTGTGAGTTCATCCATCTCCACTATCAATTGTGCATTTACTTTTGTAGTGATGCTAGCATGTTTTTTTAATAACCTATTGGTTGAGGCTTTCATGTGGAAGTTGTGCTCCATCATTTGGGTCCATCATTTGGGCGGAGAGGATATTCAGGTCAGACACATAGGACTCCATTTTGTGGTCCTCGTGTTCCCCTTACTACTTCAGTTACTCCTCAACCCGGTTATATTTGGGCTTTAAATAGTGTAGAATGCCCTTCTCTAGCCCAAGAACTACCACCCTTTTTGTCGTGGCATCCACCATTTGCAGCTACGTGCATAGCGGCTTGTAAGGCTCCTTATTACTTTGGGAGGCTTCTCCTTTTTGGCACTTGCAGTAGTGTCCACATCCTCTCTAGAGCTTCTCCTTTTTGGCACTTGCAGTAGTGTCCACATCCTCTCCAGAGCTTATGAGAATGGCCTCACATGTATGCTTTTTAGATGAGGAGGGTTGGAGGGAGGCACGGCTTTGGACGCGTGCATTGAGGCCCTCTAGCTTGTCGACTCCCAAGGTGAAACAAATGGGATTTGATGGTGAGGTGAAGGCAGGCTAGATGGTTGGCTTTGGGCCTCATCTGCTATAGTGGGCTCTCGGGGAGGCATGCTTGGTCCTTTGACTCATCCTATTCAAGGATTGTTGGTTCTTATTGGGGGGTTAGAGATGGGGGACTAGAGAAGAGGGTGGTGGTGGTGGGCTTGGGGCTTTGACTGCTAGGGTGGTTTCTTGGCCTTTAGCATAAGTTGATGTGGAAGGGGAAACAGAATGGGGTTGGTGAGGTGTGTTCTTTACCCTTTTCTTGGGGGGTTGCTCTGGAGTTCTGGCACCAATTTGCACTAGCAAGCGCCTTGTATCTTCTAGGACTGTTGAGCCTTCTACTAGTTCTCTTTGTAAGACCTCATGTGTTGTGGTGGCCACCTTGGGCTCTTCAGGTGGAGCATTTGGGACAACGGGACTCCAAAAGTATGGCTTAGGATTTGGGTGAGTAAGTAGGGGTTTACTAACTTATTACCATGTTTGTGGTGAGGTAATGGGTAAAGTCCTGGTGGAGCATGCTAGCCCAATTGTCATGTTCCCCTTGGTATAGGTGGAAAACCGTATACATGTATACGTAGTTGTATCAGTCAGCAGGAGGTAGCAGTCAGCTTTACCTACATGATCATGGGTGGGACTCTGCAAGCCTTCTCCAATGAGGGCTATAAACTCTACTCCATTGTTGTTCACGTGGGAAGGTGGGAAAATGTCAGAAAAGTCCAACTTTTTAGAAAAGGGAGAAGATTTTCCCCCAATCAACAGGTGGAGTGCCTCTCTGATTAACCAATCTGTAATTAACACTGGCATCTTGGCTGCATTAGCACTTATTACCGTGCCTCATTTTGTGCTGTGTTGATACGAGGCCAGGAACTTTGCACATAACCGAGTGTCACTAGGGACTACTTCAGAGCTAGGTGTCCAAGTCTTGTCTTCTCCAGCTTTTTGTTCACCATAGAATCATACACTAATTACATGCAGCTAGGGGAGTGGTATTGAAAGTAGAATTTCTAATTGTCCCCCACCATCTCTGTGTGGGTTGTGATGGTTCCTATATCCATGAGGCGTTCAAGGTTGCTACCCTTTTATTTGGTTTTCCTCCTTAGAATTTTTCTTTTGGGTCCTATTGGAGAGCCTTGTTCCTCATACAGAGGATCTTGAGTGGTCTCCTTGCCTACCACCATGATGTAGTGGTGGTGCTGGTGGAGGAATCGTGGGTAGACAATTAAGGATATAGGCACATGCACACAATGAATAGCTCCAAGAAGAAGAGAAACGAAAAAAGATTGCAAATAGGGAACAAAAATAGAAAAAATTGCCCATGTAAAGCTAATATTCATATAAAGGTTAAGAAATATGAGGAGCCTGTAAGGGACAATGTAGGCATGGGAACATAAAGGTCTCCAAAAAGAACTCTATCAATCCTTAAGGAACTATTTTTGTTTTGACACTAAAATAAGTATGGCGGCCAAGAGACCCCCAACTTTCATCCATCTACAAAAATCCCTTTATGTATAGCTAGAGCTTCCAATTTGCCTTTCTTAGTCCCCATCACCAATGCATTTCCCCCTTCATGTCTCTATAATCTTCCACCATGTTGAAATCTCACATTAATATCCAAGGATGAGAAGTGCTTAGTGCATAATGTTTTTCTCTATTTAGCAATGTGCCACCCACATAAATATTTTCCAACTAATAGGTTTCATTTCCACCACCCATAAACATTTTCCAACTAATAGGTTTGCTCTTTACACATTTCCACCCATAAACATTTTCCAACTAATAGGTTTGGTCTTCCTAGCTCATTGTCAAAATCAAAGTTTCTTTACCTCAAAGATGATTAGCAATAACACAAGGTTTTAGAGACCTATGAATAAGACTAAGCATCCCACTATAACCTTTATCTATGTCCCTAAAGAAAAAAAGACATTCCTTAAAGAACCAAACAAGAGCATTTTTCTCAATAACATGGCCTAAAAGACCATTTCATTTGCTTCTAACCTTTATTTCCTTCACATTCCAGGAGATATCATTAATTGTTGTTGAGAGGTGCCCGTCTTGGGGGTAGTATCTACTACTAGGTCCATCTCATCATCAAGTCATCATCTTGGGAAGAAGACCAATCACTATCCCCTAAAGCATAAGAAGCCCAATCACTATCCTCTAAAGCATTGGCTAGATCCGCCTAATGATTTTTAAGCCCCTCCTTCTTAGTTGCAAAGGAATTGTTTGGAAATGACAACAAAATCACCAAAAGATAATACCAAAGGTTAACTTGATTTATTTTTCCCCCTAAAGATTTCAAATTCACTAACATGATCTTAAGGGTTTCCTTAAATGTATTCCACGATAAACATACCTTGTTTAAAGCTCTATAGTAGTGACGCCAAGCTAGCCATAGCCATGGAGGAAGATCAAAGGATCAACCTAGACAAGAAGATCCCCCCTCCATAATTCACACCTTTTTCCCATTGGGACAAACAGAGTACAATTAAGCTGGCCATTCAGGAACAGCTTCTTCTCTTGAAGAAAAACTCTATGATTTTTTGGTGGAAGCTAGTTTAGCTGTAAAATTGATTTTTGGATGTATATTTCTAGTGAGAGATTCCAAGAGCTTCTCAATCAGTTAGAATGCCAAAAAAGCATGAAAAAGTCTCGCACTACACAACGCAAATTAAAGTGGACGGCATTAAGGAAAAACATCAAGCTGTAGTGTTTGAACTGCAGGCTAAGGTGCATCATGGTCACTGTGAAACACATTTCAGGTAGCCTGAAACATGAAACCTCTGAAATGCATGAATTGTTTCAACGTTTCAGTGAAACACCCACCACTGAAAACTTCAAAATGAAACATCTAAATTTTCAAAACTTTGAGATTTGAAGTTTAAATATTAATAGTAGAGATGTCTTTTATACTTGTGTTATCACTCATTGTAATGTATTATGTGAGTAATTGTGAGATTTTTATACTAACAAATAGTCAACCTAGCATCTATCTCTCTTGACTATATATACATATATATATATATATATATATATATATATATATATATATATATATATATATATATAGTCTTTTTGGTCTAGCATTTTAGTCGGTGCTTGTCACAGTGGAACGTTTGGGTTGAAACATTTCGGGACTTGAAACGTTTCATGGTGACATTGAGGTGCATACTTAGGTGCTAAATCTCCAGGCTCAACTTTCTAATGGAATTCATGATTGCCAAGCCTTGGAGAAGAGAAGGAAAAGGAGTTAAAGGCCACTGAAGCAGGATTAAAAGCCCACATGGAGGTGTTACAAGGGCAGCTAGAACACGCCAACGACATCTACAAAATTAGCTACTGCCAACTATGACATTCGGGTCAAGGACCTCATGGCCACACTGTAGGATCTCCAAGCGGAAAAGGTGACTATGTTGGCTAGCCACCATGTTATCTCTCATCTTAATGAGAAGATTATGGATGTCCATGCCGTGACAGCTAGAGCATAAGTTGAGATGGGTGTGTTGCAAACAAAGAAGGATAGCCTACTCCTTTAAAATCTCCAACTCTAAGAAGCTCGCCCACCAAAGGGAGCTATAGATTGCCCAGACTTTGCAAGCTCAAGAGGCTCGCCTCACTGATCTTTGCCAATAGCTGCAGCCACAAGGAGAACCCACGCGCTTGAAGATAACGGCACATACAGTAAGCTCGTGGATGGGGCAGCCCCACTAGCACATATAGTAAGCTTGTGGATAGGGTAGCCCCACTGGCTGACCTTCCTGTGGTTCCTCGGGTCCCTCACTAAACTTTCTCCCTGTTTTTTGCTTCACTAACATTCTCTCTATGCCAATACAATATTAACTTAAGTGAGGAACTAACCCAGGGGGACCTAGCACTAATTCAACAAAATACTACACGATATGCGAACCCCACCATTATTATGGCTATATTTACGGCAGTTCTTGAACTTAATGAGGCTCAATCCATGTATATATACCCCCTACACCCTATAGTGCTGAATTTTTGATCTTGGTGCAGAGTTCTTATTAATTCTACTAACTTTAGCGAGGGGGAGGAACTCATTGACTTAATGAAACCATCTCTACCTAGCTCGTTTGTAGCTCCCCTTCCTAAACTACAGGAAAGCTTAACTTGGATGCTCACACACGGTTGGGTAGAGGCTTGGGACACCCACCAACACCCCCTCTTACATAATAGCAAACTTTATTATCCCTATGGCATTCTTTGCCTTTATGATATTATTTGTACACATCTACAATGTTCATTAACAACATTAATATATGACTTTGACCAAGTGCACATAGAATATCCCACATTCCTCGTGGAAGAAGATTTACATGCTTTACATGATTTCCTGATCACCAAGAAACCACCACCACCTTCCAATGATGGGGATGGAGATAAAAGGGATGATGTAGAGGATAGCACCTACCCAATGTTTAGTCCTATAACTTCTTATTTATCTACTATTTATCAAAATAAAAATAAGGATAACACTATTCCTCCACTAATAGAGAGAGAGATTTTCATGACTACTCTGCCTTTGATTTTCCCACTAATAGTGAGAGAGATTTTCATGACTACTCTGCCTTTGATTTTCCCACTAATAGTGAGAGAGATTTTCATGACTTTGGCTTTGATTTTTCCACTAACCCTCGAGGAACCACTGGATAGCTAGCCAAAAACCGAGGCTGATCCTTCCCGCTACATGCGTGGCAAGCCATTCCTGATCCTGCCATTGTCGACAATTGTCAAGTTTCTTCAGCTCATCATCCTTCTCATCGACATTCAGGATGATTTTTTCCCATAGCTATAATAGGGATCATATGTGCTTTGATTTAAACAAAGGGCCATCTAACAATGGAATTATGTACTATTATCATCGCCTCCATCCACTGGCTTCCCTCTTACATGCATACCACTTTTTGAGGACATGATTGACACTACCTTCTGGAGATCCTTGTACTTTTTATGCAAGACACTGCGTGTCCTCTAGACACGAAAAAGCCACTACAAAGAATACTTGGGCCAACAAGCCCTGTGGTAGTAGATTCTCAAGGCAAAATCTGGATCAAGTAGGGAGGGACGTTAATCCCATTTTGGGATTAACTTAGCATTTCTCTAGTACATATGAGAGATAGCATAATAAGTGTCATGAAACGGCACTCTAAATGTTGTAATTATGAGAATAGCTGGCTGTGGCACAAACTATGTAATTTGTAGTAGGCATTTAGCTCATCTTTCATTAAGTTTTGGGCACCCAAGTGTGAATAAGGGCCAGTTGTATAAATAACATTTTTCTCATAATACAAGACACGATCCCCCTTTGTGCCAATTGAGTCTAGTCTTATCTCCTTGCTCTCTTGCTTATCTATGGTGTGAGAGAGAGCGAGAGTTGAGAGGAGAGAGAGCTACATTCTTGGTACATGTTCCTTTCATGCTTGTATTCTTGAGTGTGAGAGTAGCGATGAGTGAATGTACTTGTATGAAGAATAGCAACCTCATGGTGACAGCTTGAGTAGCAGACAAGGGATTGGTGCTAGCTACCACTAGCAAAGATTGGAGTCTACCGAGATACAAGCTTGGACACTAGAAAGTTCCCCACAACAAGTTAAGCATTATCCATTGCATTAGGAGAGGGATGGTCTAGCCAATAACATCACCACTAACTTTCGTGTCAAGAATAAGCACACACACGCCTAGAATGATGTGGCAGCCGTGAGCCAAAGCCACAACAAGCAAATCACAAGAACCAAAAATAGAGAAGGCACAAGAACCTTCTTGCACTCTGAACAAAAAGGAAATGCAACAAGTCACCTCATCAGATGCATTAACATCTAAAGAGCTACATGACAAAGCTTTAGCATCAACACCCGTGACTTTCCTCATTTTTCACACTCAAGAAAAGTGGTTCAGAGAAAAGTGGTTCAAAAGCAATGTAAATCATACCAAGGCCTTCAAAGTGATTAGGTGCTCCACAAAGTTTGCTTTATATGCAGCTATTGAAACTCCATTTGTAAGGGTTATAACTCCTCATCATGTCGTGTCTCATATTGTTATTGTATTTCTTGATTTATTTGTTGGCATGACAATTATTAGCCTTCTTTACTTCTACCTTGAAGGAGCGTCGATCAAGTGAGCATAACATACTATGATATCCAAGGAGAAGGCCAATAAACAAAATGCAAATTTGTATTTCGGGTAAGACTTAGGAGAATCGCTTAAGTAAATCCTATCGCAAGTATAAAGGTCAATGTTTTAAAATTCTTACTTCAAAACTATGCAAACCATCATTAGTCAAAACTCGCATAAGGCTATTATACTCAAGTTGGGGATCTACATGCAATCTAAATTAAAGTTAAGGCTGGTTCTTGACTAGGTAGAATTCTAAAGCTTATTGTTGGGAGATGAAATATAGACTGATTGATTAATGGTCCATCATAAATGCAATTACACACACACTAGGTAGAAGCCCAAAGTGCCATATGCCTATGTGGATGCTGACTCATGCCCATCATGTACTTTTTGACTTTCAAAGGAGTCTTGCTCATTCAAAGGATGAGCACTAAATAAGGGTGGTAGGATGAAGTAAATCTTGAATTCCAATAAAAACTAGGGAATGTTCTATGGTTTCCCTTGTTCGGAAGGTTCTCCATGTACCAAAAAATAGAAAGCTTCGAGAAACATCAAGCAATGACAAAAATACTGAGCATCTATATACATTGTGAAAATGATGCACACAAGGTGATAGTGAGCAAGGGGGATATTCTCTCTCTCTCTCTCTCTCTCTCTCTCTCTCTCTCTCTCTCTCTCTCTCTCTCTCTCTCGTCTTGCACCTAGCTACAAAGACGACGACATAACCATAGCAAGGAGGTGGGAAGTGGTGGAAGCCACTAGAAGTCCAAGTGTGTAAGAGCGATGCCTTGCGGATCGCTTAGGAGACTTTGTAGATAATTAATAAAACCATTGCAAGTAGTGCAAGTTTGGCTGAAAATAGAACGACTTCGAAGGTTAAATGCAATGAACATGGAGAGAAATTGTGCTTTAAATGCAAAAGGCAAGTAATATAAACAATGAAGTCGTCCACAAGGCACCGCCGTAAAGTCTTTTTGTGGGTGACCCCCTTTTTCTTTGGGCATTATGAACTGAGGGGAGCACTCAAGAGTCCAAGTGTGTAAAGCCATCTCTCATAACTTTAGTTTAGATTGCATGTCCACACCTTAGGGCCCTGATCCCTCATGAACCACCCTTAGGTTTGACAATGTTTGGGAGGTGCCTTGCCCACAAGAGAGTCGGAGCAAACTAGAGGAGTGCGACATACCCGAGCGTGTCACTTTTGTGAGGAAAGAGTTCCAAGATAGGGCAAGCACAATGCATGGCACGAATAGCACGGTCGGGTCTTTTCGAGTCTTAAAACGAGCTTGCTCGCTTCTGACCCCGGCTCGAAAAACAAAAAAAAGTTCCAAGATAGGGCAAGCACAGTGCATGGAACGAATAGCATAGATGGTAGAAGACTTTGTCCCATCGAGCTTGCAAGAGAATGACTTGAGATGTGTGCTTTCACCACCATGCACTAAACTACTTTGCAAGTTCTCGTTGAATGCATGTCATGTTCTAATCTAATATTAACATGCTAAGATCGTTTTCTTCTCAATGTATGGAAAAATTTATGAAAGAAATGTACAACATAATAACAAGAGTGTATTCATCATTGTGCTCGCACTGGCAATGGTGAGAACATGTTACATTCTGACACTTGCCAAGGCTTTTCATGTATCTCATGTAGGAGTGTATGCTGGCGAGGAATCTTGCTGCACCCTTGCGTTTTGATGTGCAAGGACTAAGGTTGAATTCAATCTGAACTCACACTCCCAGCTCTACCATTGGGCTATTGTCCCCACCCTCTAATGTTTGCAGGTTGAAGCAGGCTTGTCCAGAAGCCCATTGAACCATGACTGCATCTGCATGTCCGTCTAGGGAAGACACCACTCCCATAATGTGTACCCACCATCTGCAGTGATGTATTCTTGGCAGGTCATGATGCCATCAACTAAGGCCAGGCCATTAAGGTACAGGCCTGCCTGCACCCTGTTCCAAACCCGGAATTTTCAAGGAGCAGTAGTCATTTGCTGACCTCAGCCATCTTGTGAACATGCCCCATGATGTGCAAATAATGTCAATGCTGCATTGTTTCTGCCAAAGCAGTCAGCAATACTCATGTACTTCGGCAATGTTCATGTTTACATATGTAGCATCAATTGCACAATAGCAATTAGGCAGGCCTATTTGCTGGAAGAAGATGCTCCTAACCCTCCACATAAAATTTGCATTTTAGGCCAACTCCAGAATTTCAGCAAGCAGGCGCATCAATGAAATTTTTTAACATTGTTGATTTATTCTTCCTAATATTTTGGGTTGATATTTTTATAAAAAAAGTACACTGGGATGATTTCTTCTAGGGGTGCAGGGTTTTTCTGAGAGTGTGAACTGGTTACTTCTTCGTTGGCAATCCGTGGGATCCGAATGCCTGCTGACTGGCCAGGCAGGAACTGCCTCTAGGTAGCACTTTTGGGACTGAGAAAAATGACTGGATTAAATATATTGATTGAAGTTCACTGGATTACTCAAGCCATAATTGAATACATCAACTTAATTAATATAGTGGTTTTTGTAACTAAATAGTTACCTTTGTTTTTAGATGGTTTGCCACAAAAAACCTTCATATGGGGGACTCCAAATTCTTCACAAAACCCCCGAACATACTGTTCAGATTCAAGGATGCACTAAGCTCTTTGCTCACTCTCAGGTGATTAAATGTTTTCCTTGTGGGTGCTTTTGATCTCCTATAATTGATAAGTACTTCATATTCATGCTCAATCAAGAGCGTTCCTCCATGCACCTTGCTTTTGTCTAGTGTGTTCCACCTCAGCTGCACACCCTTGCAGTCCAGCGTTTGCGTAGATGTTTGACATCAAAACATATGCAGTGCCCTCCTTGGGCTGCAGATTTACCGCATGATGAAACGCCTGTTTGGCCATCTCTAAATTGCCGTGCATATGGCATGCACCCAGCAAACACAACCAAACGGTCAGATCAGCCTGCATTGGCATCCTCCCCAAGATGCTCTCTATCCTCTTGAAGTCTCCTGCCCGACCAAAAAGGTCTATCATAATGCCAAAATGCTTTAAGTTAGTTATAATAGAGTTATCCTTGTCCACGAGGCCAAAGTACTCAACACCTTCAGCAACAAGGCCTGCATGACTGCAGCTTGTGAGAACTAAAGTAAGCACTACATCATCAGGCTTGTTACATGCCAATTTCATTTTCTCAAACATGTGGATGGTTGCTACAGAATCCCCTTGTCCTGCATGACCAGATATGCATGCAGTCCACGACACAATATCAGGCTCACAAAGTTCATCAAAAAATGCTTGTGCATCTATAATGCTTCCGGAACTCCCATATGCATGAATTAGAGTGGCTGCTACAGAGGGAATCTGATCATATCTAGCAGAGATAATGTTGAAATGAAGCTGTCTACATGTATCCAAGCTGCCTGTTTCACTGCAGGCTTGTGTAAGACAAATAAGTGTACCATCATCCACTGTCACAAGCTGTTTTTGCATCTTTCTGTACAACCATAAAGCCTTCTCTCCTTGGCCCTGTTCAACATATGCAGACAGCATCACATTCCATGACACGGTGTCACGATGAGACAATGAACCAAACATGTCCTCTGCTTCCACAATGGTCCCACACTTGCCATACATTCTAACAATGGCCGTACCAACAAGGATGTTGGATGTGTAGCCCTTCAAACATGCATCAACATGTAATGCCTGTCCAATTTCTAGTGGTATTACTCTGGTTAATCTACCCTTTGCAACAAAAGCTTCTTCCTTCTTTGCAAGGATGCCACATGCCTGAAGGGCAATAACACATGTAAGCTGATTTGGACTCATGCCTTCATCTTGCATCTGCCGGTACAACTGCAATGCCTTCTCTCCTTGCCCTTGTTCAAGATACATTGACAACATTGCAGTCCATGTCACAACATCTCGATGGGACATTGCAATGAACACATCTTCTGCTTCCACAACACTTCCACACTTGCCATACATACTCAGAAGGGTCGTACAAACAAGAACATCCGATGAGTAGTCCTTCAAGCATGCATCTGTGTGTAATGCGTGTCCAATTCCCAAACACATCACTTTGGTCAATCTTCCCTTCACAGCAAGAGCTTCTTCCTTCTCTGCAAGGATGCAACATGCCTGAAGGGCAATCAAAAATGTCAGCTGGTTTGAACTCATGCCTTCCTCTTGCATCTGCCTGTACAACTGCAAGCCCTTCTGAGCTAGGCCCTGCCCAACATATGCTGAGAGCATGGCATTCCATGAGATGACGCCACGGTGGGACATTTCAGAGAAGATGCCCTGTGCTTCCACAATGGCCCCACACTTGCCATACATACTCAAAATGGTGTTCTCGACAAGGATGTGTGATGTGCATCCCATTTTCCTGTGGGCATCCGCGTGTAATGCCTGTCCGATTTCAAAACAAATCAATTTGGCTTTTCCCTTATCTGCAAGGGTGCCACATGCCTGAAGGGCGATCACAAACGTCAGGTGGTCTGGAGTTAGGCCTTCTTCTTGCATCTGTCTATACAGCTGCAGAGCCTTCTCTGCTTGGTGCTGCTTAACATATGCCGAAAGCATTGTATTCCATGACACGACGTCATGTAGGAGCAATGCAGAGAACACATTCTCTGCTTCCACAACAGCCCCACACTTGCCATACATACTCAAGAGGGCAGAACAAACGAACACATCCGAGGCGAAGCCTTTTGTGCGGGCATCTGCATGTAGCTTTTTACCCTGTTCAAGGTCAGGTATGCTGCCACAAGCTTTGAAGAGGCTAACAAAGGTATAATTGCTGGGCTCCACACCATCCTCTTGCATGCATTGATACATATTGAGCGCTTTGTGCCCATGGCCGCATTCGGCATAAGCAGAGATGATGGCGGTCCAGGAGAAGACAGTACGACGAGGCAATGTGGCTGATATCTGGTAAGCATTGTCTACGGCGCCACACTTTGCCAGTGTCATCACCAAGTGGTCACCCAGAAAGCCAGTCATGGGGGTACTATGAAGGGCAAGATGGGCATAGACTTGCTTGGCATGAAGGAGGGTCTTGCTTTTGCTGCATGCCTTGAGGAGGGAACTGTAGGTCTTGGTGGAAAGGGGGGTGTGCATGCGGGAGAGGACATCCAGCGCTCTGTCCAGCTCTCCATTTTCAGAGAGAGTTTGAAGAAGCTGCTCGTGATCGTCCTGGAAGAAACCACCACCGTTCCTGCAAGAAATAGAAGAAGAGGAGGAAGAGCCCTGCTGCTGCTGTTGTTGCTGGGGAGGAGGGCGATCATGGAGATGATGCTGATGATGGAGGGTGGGTAGTAGCGGAGAATCATGATCATCGTGGTAACGATGATGATCATGATGGTAGGGCTTCTGGCTTCTTGTTATCCTGAAGCAAGAGGGACTGTTTGGGAACCTCGTGGCTTAAGTCTTCTGCGAGAGATCTGCTCTTGTTGGTGTCCCAACTATCCTGCTCTCGGAAAAAAGATAGAAGGGCGTGTGAAATTAATAAATACTACTATTGGTGTGGCGGCTAGGAGAGAAAACAGAGAAAACATGCCTCATGAAGTGACATATCATGAGTCAGGAGGGATCTATGGTTGGAAAGAGACGTCGCGATTATGATTTGATCAACACCGTTGGATTCCCAAGTGAATTACGAGTGAGCTGCGGGTAAACTTGAGAGTAAACTAGGGGTGAACTAAGGTGAACTAGGGAGACCTTTTCTGACAAGAAAGTGAACTAGGGAAACATTTTCCGGTAAGAAAATGAACTAGGGACCAAAATATCAAGATTTAAATTTAAAAACACTCTCCACAGCCTGTTGGTGGAAAGTATAGCATAGTGGTTAGATGTTGAAAGGTTGAGTGGATGGTTCCAAGTTCGAATCCTCTTTTGCATTGAGCTCAACCCCTCCAAAATTTTGTAAGTCCCAAAAATCCTGATGGTATATCCTAAGTTCACCCCTCCTGAGTTCACTCTGAGTTCACCCCTAGTTCACATGCCCGACGAAAATTCGACGATCTAGATTAGGCAAGATCACGACGCCTCTTTTCAGCCTTAGATCCCTTCCGATTCATAATGTGTCATTTAGTCCCGTAGGAAACAGGCTGGGTTTCTTGGCCATGTTTTAAGCAAACACAATACATAATTTCAGGTGACCTCATATATATATATCTCAAAATTACATCCATGTCTCACATAGATTTATAGAGCGAGAACAAATATCATAGTAATGTAACATACAAAGACGCAAAAAGGACCAATATCAAAGATTCTTAAAATGCATCACACAAAATTATCTAAGTCAACAATATATATATCCATATAAGTCACCAATCTAAGCCAGTAATGTCAGAATTAGCAAATTGAATTCTTCCCTTGCAAGAAGGATCATTCATCTATCTCACAACACGCTATGTATTGTAAGGTGGTGATCCGTCTTCCACATGCTCTACTATCGATGAATGAAAAGGACCTCCACAAACGACACAATGATAAATAAAATTTCAAAAAAAAAAACCATATAATAGAAAAACATAATCAAGATTACCTCGTACAACATGAAGAGCTCTAGTATGAAACTCATAATGAATACCAATGATCATGATGGATATAAGAAACACCCAGTCGTCGGGTACTGAATACCTCTCAAAAGATGCAAAGCGTCTCTCCATCTTTCTCTGAAATAAATAAACGCCCCACTTTTCATCTTGAACACTAATTCCATACATCTTGAGGCCTTCGTGGATAACTCTAACCATAAAGGTATCAATGTTATGCAATATCCTAAAATCAAAGCATAACAAATAGGTTATACAATTATTTATACATAGGTTCAACAAATATTTATACAATGTTTCCCTGGCCTAATAATTACACTTATACTTACCTATCCCTATAAGTATCAATCATAATTCCTCCTACGTGACCCATAGTAATAGGAGCTGACCATAGAGGTGGCTCTGTACTTTGACAGAGTTCCATAGAAAGGAACAACACAATGCTGCATTAACAATATCCTCACGTCTTCCCTTCATAATAATAACAGGCAAGATTTGTCTAAAATCTCCCCCCATTAATACAACCTTTCTACCAAATGGCTTATCTAAGAATAATACATCTTGTAAGCTCCTATCCAATGCTTTAAAAGCATAATGATGAATCATTGGAGTCTCATTCCAAATAATGAGCTTACAAACTCTCAAAACCTCTACAAGTTGTCCATGTAAAGGGATTTTGCAAGTTGAAGAATTGTTTATCTCCAGAGGTATCTTGAATCTAAAATGTGCAGTACGTCCATTTTCCAAGAGTAGAGAAGCAATACCTGATGATGTAGTGGCTAAAGCAACATACCCTTGTCCACGTAACTTCGCAAGCAAGCAATTATACAAATATGTCTTGCTCGATCTCCTCCATACCATCTAGGAAAAAAATGTCGCTTGCATTTGTGGCAATCGCATACATAGCAATCTTGGAAGTTGTTGGCTCGGGTACTACCTAGATGTGGATTTCATCTCACATATGGTCATTTTCAATTCCAAACCCGGATTGTCACTCAACATTCCTCCCACATACTTAAAAGCTTGTGTAAATGGATTAGAAGTGTGCATCATGGATTGAAGTGCTTCTAGGGTCATGGATTCCAATCCATTCATGACACCTAGTCGATTTTGGAATTCGTGCTCACTATTAAACATATACAATTGTGCAAACCGTGGTTTAGGATTGTCCTAGGATGGGGGATTTTTTTGGCGAGTAATTGCGTGCGAGCGGTTTTCAAAAAATGGCGAGTAATTGCGTGCGAGCAGTTTTCCAAAAATGGCAGTGGTTTTAAAATAATGGGAGGCTTTTTTTTTTGGCTACATACCTCTCTCTTTCTCTGTCTCTCTCTCCCTTTCTTTATATTTCTCTCTCTCTCTTTTTCTCTCTCTATCTCAAAAGAAAAATAAAATTATTCTAATAAAAAAGCAAAATAGAATTATTCTAATAAAATGGTACCCTAGAACAGTCTTGCACATCCCATACATCTTTGAAGTTAAACTTGGAACACGAGTTACTCCTTTTGCACATATCGAAATCATTACATTGCCCTAGTGTGCAATGCACATATACATAAACATTTAAAGATATTGTCAAACTTTTCATAAGAAACAATGATAGTGCCATACAAGAATTTACCAAAAAAAAAATGATAGTGCCATACAAGAATTTACCATTTGAAATCATGGTCTCCCTAAGACACTCTATATATTTCCTCTAGAGACTTTGTCCCCGTCAATAAAAGTAAGCCAATTTGTCTTTCTCTCATTTGCTGATTGGAATTATGTGTAATTTCTCTAACCCAATGAATGAATAATCAACCCCCAAATGCTAGACTAAACCTACTGAGCACAATGTCAACTAGCCAATTTTTTTCATACGGGGCTCACTTCACCTTGCCGACGTGCCAAATGGCACCACAAACGACGGGACCGGCCAACGTCCCTTGCAACTCGCGTGGAGCCAATGGCAACGGGGAACTCACGTTTTGCTTGCCAAGAATGAGAGAGAGAAGATTGCTTGAATAGAAGACTCGTGGATGAGTCGGGATTGCTATTAACCAAGAGAATAATTACAAGAAAGAGGGTCGCTTGAGAGAGAGATGCGAGTCACGGCTGTTCGGGGGTGGGGAGCCCCAACCATGACTCGAGGGGAGAGAGGGAGAGAGTTGAGCGCTTGAAGGTAGCTTGTGAGTGCGTTGGTTGCTTGGATGATTGCTTGGCCCCCCACATAGATGCAACATTCTCGGGGCATTCAAGCATACCACCAAAGCACCAAGGTGGTTTGGATAGGAATCCCGAGAGGGAGGGCCACCACATACACCCCCCTTTTAAAGAGCTTGAAGCCCCTTTCAAGCTTGAGGAAGAGGCAAAAAGGCTATGTACAACATTGTACGACAAAGCAATACATGACCCTCAGCATAGGTAGGCATTACATGCTGCTGGCATCATCTTGCAATGTTTCAAGGAACTTGTAAAACTGCATGACCAGCTCTTTGTATGCATCTAACAACTTTGCTTCAGGCACCCAAACACAATCTGTCATAGGGCACCCCTTCCACTTGACATAGAATTTTGGTTGATTGCGGCGCACTCGTGGCCTTGTTGGCACGTGGGGCATGATCTTACATACTCGACCACATCATCCTGCATTTTAGGCTAATAGAAAAATCTACTCAATTTCTCAAACGACCGTTTTTGGCCGCCATGGCCTGCCAATTTGCAATCATGGGCTTCCCACAACAATTTAGCTTTCAAGCTAGGCACACTGGCACATAGACTTTCCCATGGGCATAGAATAGTCCATCCTTAAAATCATACAACCCTATAGCTGGTTTCCCTTTGTGCAGGTCGTTGAACATCTTCTGAACTGCACATCTTGCTTGATAGCTGCTCTAATCTGATCTAGGACCCCACTGTCCACTGCACTAACTGCATTAACTTGTGGCATACGGCTCAATGCATCTGGCATTACATTATGTTTGCTGAGTTTGTGCATTATGTCTATGTCGAACTCTGCCAAGAGGTCTTGCCACCTAGCTTGCTTGGGTGATAACTTGGGTTGGGTTTGATAGTACTTGAGGGAGATGTTGTCGGTGTAGATGTTGGTGTGCTTGTCTTGCACATAGTGGCGCCATTTCTCTAGGCAGTGCACAATGGTGTACATCTCTTTCTCATGAGTAGGCCACCGCTGCTGTTGAACATTTGAGAACTTTTTAGATTCGTAGGCAACGGGATGACCATCCTGCATTAGCACTCCGCCAAGAACTCCATCCGAGGCATCGGTATGGATCTCAAATTCCTTGTTGAATTCGGGCAACTTCAAGACAGGAGTGCAACACATAGCCACTTTTATCTTTTCGAATGCACTGTTCTCCTTTTATGTCCAGCAAAAAGCTCTTTTGCCCTTGGTTATATCTGTCAAAGTGGTCATAATTTTGGAGAAGTCACGAACATGTTTGCGGCAAAACTACGTGAAGCCCACAAACTCCCGGACTTCCCTAACATTCTTAGATATTGGCCATTTGACGAACGGCTTCCACTTTGCATGGGTCCACCGTGATTCCTTTGTTATTGACAACAAATCCCAAAAACTCCACCTTTGATACTACAAACTCACATTTTTCTGGTTTGGCATAAAGCTTGCATTGTCTTAATCTTTGCAGTACTTTGCTTAGGTGTTCCTTATGCTCTGCCAGGGTTTTACTGTATATCAAGAGATCATCAATGTATATAATCAGAAACTCATCAAGATAGTCTTTAAAGGCATCATTCATCAAAGTACAGAAGGTGGCCGGAGCGTTCGTGAGGCCAAATGGCAGCACGAGCCATTCATAGAAGCTACCATACATTGTCCTGAATGCTGTCTTCTTGACGTCCCCTTTCACGATTCGAATTTGATGGTATCCTGATCGGAGGTCGATACATGTGAAGTATTGAGCTTTATCTGTACAAAGCCTAGCTGTGCCATCCTTTTTAGCTACAAAGAGCACAAGTGCCCCATATGGTGATTTGCTTGGTCTGACCAACCCCTGTTGCATGAGTTCACTTAGCTATTTCTTCAGTTCTTTCAATTTGGTGGCATCCATTCTGTATGGTGCCTTTGTCAGTGGGGTGTGACCTGGAACCAACTCAATTTTGTGATCCACTGACCGCTGCGGGCGGCGGTAACCCTGGCGGCAATTGGTCAGGCAAAACGTCTAACTGATCAAGGACCCCTTTAATCTCCGGATCCCCAATCACCACTTGACTTTTGCCTACGTCAATGTCCACCCGCATGATACATAGGTGTGCTTGGGCTCCCTGCTTCATGTCCCGTTCCATTTGCTTATTATAACACTATACCAATACCAGCCTGGCGTTAAGTCGTCCCACGACAACTTCTGTTTCTACCCATCTTGACTCTGTCCTGTTGCATTGCCTGGTTTACTGTCCATCACACCCGTACCCTACAGGTTCGACTTGGCAGCTCCTTGGCTTTGCATGGTGGTGTTTACCGGCTTGAGGCTCTCTAGGATCACCCTTTTTCCTTTGTCACACTGATTGAAGGGTTTGCCATTTCTCTTGGTGCTTGTCTGCTGTGACTGGGACCATTCTGTCCCTGGGCCACTGCCTTGTTGTTTGACTTGGTTTTTGCGGGGCCTTCTTGACTGAGGGGGGGGGGGTCCTCAAGCACGGCACCAACACCCCAGTCCCTTGCATGTCTTGTAGGAGGTTATTGACTCCTTTTCCCAACAAACATGTACTTGTCCATCCATGAAAGTCCCACAATGGCTTCAAAGGCATCCATCGGAACCACAAGGAAGTCCAGTTTGGCCCTCCATGCACCCGTGTGAACCGGCACGGAGTATGCCACAAGCACATTGGAATCAGTGCCTTGAGCAAAAGACACCTCCATGGTCGTGGTCGTACGAGTTAACTGCACCCCCACCTCTTAGCACATTCAGGTGTCATGAAATTTGTGTGTTGCTCCCGTGTCCACCATGATGTTCTGCATTACTCCGTTCATTTCTACTTGAAAATACAAGTGGAGGATGGTTTGAAGCTGTGCTGCCATACATCTCAGAGCTGCCTGCACGGCCCCCACACGGGGCGTAGTTGGTGCACTGCCTCTTGAATGGGAGCACTCCGGTTCATCAATCTCTCTGATCCATACTCCCCCATGGTGGTGGTACCCCCCATGGTATTCCCTGCAATCTTCTGAATCCTCACTATGTTCACCCTACATTGGGCTGACCGTTTTGGGCATTCATTATCATAGTGATCCCCACTGCACCAACGACATGACCTCCATGTGAGGGGTCTTCGATAACCACTGTTGTTTGGGGTTTGTGCCATGGATTGATTGTTGCTCTGCCAATTGTTACTTGCTTGACTACCATAACCACCGCTTCGAGGGTTTGCATTCCCTCCACCTCGGTTTCCCACCAATTGTGTTCCCGAGGACTCATTCTTCGTGTCCCGAGTTGCATTTTCTTTCTTCCTTTGAGCTTTAGGTGCACTGACATTGCTACCTGCCGGCGTGTTTACCTGGGCATTAACCCTGCGAAATGACTGTCCGCAACTATCCACTGAAGTCATCTTGGCGATTTGAAGCATGATTTATACTTGCTTATGTACTCAGACACCTTGACATAGATTCCGCCATTCATCCCTTATCTTGAAAACTTCATTTCTGGGAACGAAGTACTTTGTGAGATCCTTTTTGAATTCATCCCATGCCCTCCAACCGCTCCCCTCACCACGTTTCTCCGTGGAGGAGCCAATTGAAAGCGTCCCCACCGTGAGAAAACGGGACACAATCTTTATCTAGTGCCAATCAGCCACTTGATTCATTTCCAAGTACTCTTCCACTTCACGGAACCATTTCTGCAGAATTAGTGAGTCCCATTGTCACGAATATTTCTCGGGTGATTGAGGTTTGTATCTCCCAAACCCATCATCTTCTTGCTCCCTGCGCCTTTCATGACGCGGGCGGCTAGGTTGAGCATGCTCCCTTTTGGAGTCGGGGGAGGACCCGCGGTCTCTCCTATCGGGTGCCGGCGGCAACTGCTCCATCAAGGTGGCCAACATGTCCTCGAGATGGCCCAAGCGTCCGTCTTGCTGTGACATTTGAGATTGCACCTCGGAACTACCTCGATAGTCCCGTTCCTCATCCATGTTCCTCACCGGCGAGAGCCTTGGCCATTCTTCATGCCTTTCTTGGCGTTTAGCATGATTGACCCACCGTTGGATTTCGATTGAGAGGGCTTCCTCCTCCTCAATCTGTCGTGCGTCCGCTTTGGACAACGGGGTGTCGCTACTTTCGTAGCCGGCTTCTTGAAGAATTTGTTCATGAACCACGTCACGCCTTTTTGGTTTAACAAGCCTTGTTTTAGTGGGAGGATCTCTTGATGGATATGTTGCTTTTAAAGTATGGTTTGGAAAGGAAAACAACAGTACATGCTAAAAAAATTTGTCAAGCCTAGAGAGCCCACTACTACTAGAGTAGATTATTAATTGGCAAATGCACACATTGTTAAGAATAAATCAAAAATATTGCAAGGAACAAAGAAAAAAATAGCTCAAGGAATCTTCAATTTACAAGGTAGAGTGTGTAGCAAAATGGTTGTGGATATTTCTAATTACTTACCCCCAATGGTAGGCCCGATGTGGAAATGTCACCATAGGATGCCACCAAATTGATTTGTAGGCCTTATCTTATAGTGGGAGGATCTCC
This sequence comes from Cibotium barometz, assembly GCF_041138505.1. Lineage (NCBI taxonomy): Eukaryota > Viridiplantae > Streptophyta > Polypodiopsida > Cyatheales > Cibotiaceae > Cibotium > Cibotium barometz. The sequence continues at coordinate 18,277,584 of NC_141049.1, read as the reverse complement.
TGTTAGATATTGTTGCTTTTGGACTATATTTTAGTAGCAAGCCTTCACTCTATACCACTAAGACTCTATATTTTAGTAGCCAGCCTTCACTCTATACCACTGAGACTCTGATTAAATATTTAGAACGTTTGGGTATCGCTCCATCGTCCACTCTTCATTGTTATCTAATAATGTGGTATAAAGGATATGATATCATAATTTGAACTTCAACACCATCATCTAAAGAGGAAATTCAAAGATATTTCTTAGTGTCTACAAAAGCCATAGCCACGAAGGGATGTTGTGTGGTTAATGATATGAGTGATGTGATGTGGTATTAGTGGCTTTGCGTGCAGTTAATATTATGTTGAAGAAAAAAGAGGGTTAGTGTAGAGATTGTAAGATTGGGATGCCAAACCTTGAATAGCATGGAAACTCACAAACCTCTGCTACTTACATCACCACTTGGTTGAGTATTTCATATAGAGCTCCTTGTTTTTTTGTACAGCCTTTCACTACAGTGTAGACTTGTTGGCTTGGGCCAACTCTTCTTAGAACTTCTTAATCTCTACATCCCTATTTACAAGAGCCATTTGATGAAGTTTATCTCTTGGCTAGAAATTTTTAGGTGGGTCTCATGCTTATGCTCTCTTCTTTGTCTTTCCATGATTCAAGAGCCTTTTATATTGGCTGACGTGGCAAACAATTGCCACATCATATTGTTGATGCTTGACAGTATGATGTGGCAACCATGTCAAATTGGCCGCCATTACGACCTCATGGTTGATGTGGCTGAGATGATCATGGTCGTACACTATAGTGGCTGCAATTTTTGGGGTGTCTTCCTCTTTCTCTTGGGCGAAGATGTTTAGAAACTCGCCTACACGGCAAGCCAACTCTGAGTAGAAGATTCAGCAGCCAAGGAAGTGGCGGTCTCCCGAGAAGTTAACATGATTGACGTGGTGGTGACATGGAAATTAGTTGCCACATCAACCAACACGTCCTCTTAACACCCAGAAGCAATTGAAGCATCTTGCTAGAGCATCATGCAAGCATCAACTGTGTGTATGTGGAACGTCTGGATCCTCTTGCATCTGGAGTGCCTTGCATTGGCTGTGCCTATCTCTCTCTCTCTCACACGTAGAGTGCCTTATAACCAACTTTAAATAGCCTTATAAATAAACTTGGATTAGCATTTTATATAAAGGCTACTTAGGGCTTTTATTTAGGGTCAAATTAAGCACTGCAAAGGCTAGCCAAATGCACCTAAAAGGCTTGCCAAGAATAGAATGATTAATGTAATTACAAAAAAAATGTGTACTAAGGATGGATTAGTGCATGCTTAACTCCATAAAATTAGCTTTAGGTAGCATTACTAACATGCCTTGATTAGTAATTAATAAAAGCTAAGATTAACATTTAATTTTAAGCTTAATACAACAATGGATTGGCCCATAATACAAGCCTTGCATAGCACACTTGATTTAAGTTGTGATTAGTGCATGATAATCACTTGGGGCTCTATATAAAGGCCAGATGTTCCTTCATTTTTTCATCCGATCATTTAATAATTTCTTCTTTTCAGATACAGTGAGGTGTCATCTAGTTTGTTATAAAAGGAAGATTTGTTCTCCTCATCTCTCATGTAAGCTATGCATCAATCTATGTTTGATGGTCATTTTGTTGTTGTGAATTGCATTACACAACACATTGAAAGTGATCTATTATGTTGCTAGTATGTTTTATTAATAGTTGTTATCTAAAGGCTACCTTAAGAAAACATATCACTGAAACACATGGCTATTTTGGGAACCATCACTAATATAGTTGGTAATATAATTGGGAGAAACATTTCACAGTAAGTGCATCTAAACCCTAACTTGTATTTTGAACATAACTAGTTTTAGTGCATCTGAACCCTAACTTGTATTTTGAACATAACTAGTTTTAGTTCCAACAAAGTTCTAATATTAACTTGGCTCCCATGCATTACACTAGGTTGGCAAATTTTATTTTAGGCTTGAATAAGTCCGAAAATATGGAATCCAACCTTCATCTTTGGGAGGATGTTCAATGGTGTGGGTAGATTTCCCTATAGGGTTGCCTAGAGAAGGACAATCCTCTAGTCCCTCGTTGGAATTTTTGGAAGAAATATCTTGTTGAGGTTGCATGTGTGCTTTTGCGAATGAGTTTTTAAAAGAGGAAGTAACCTTTGTAACCACTTGCATCAATGTTGATCATTTTAGTGATGTCGTGGTGAGTTAACAAGAGTACATGATCTAGCTGTACAATGCACTCCACCTAAAAGGAAAGTGTGCCAGTTATCTTAGGGAGACAAATAATCCTCCTCTACGGAGTGTAGCTGAGCGACCCATTAAGACAACAAGGTTAAGAATGAACACTACTAGCTTTTTGTTGTTGGTAATGATTCAATACAATCATGGACATTGATCTTAGGTTTTTCTTCATTTTGGTAGGTGTCTCCTTGGTTCTTTCACAATGGAGGGGCAACTAGTCCTTGATTGCTTTTTGCAAAAGGACTAGTGTCATGGCTAAGGCATGCAAGGAGCTTTGTCGACATTGTATAAGCATAGAAAATGATTTATTGTTCTATAATCAGGAGTTGGATCATTTGCAAGACAAGACCATAGACCTAGGTTCCAATTTATTTGTTCTTGTTTTATGAGATTGACATGAAACACTATAAGGTAAGACTAGAAAAGATTATTTATATGTAAAAGGTTTGCATATAAATAAGGTTCAGGGGATTTCAAATTGGAAATACCTAAAGCAATGGTTAATAGGCATTAAGGTCAATGTAAAAGGGGTGTAGATAGTGCATAAGGGAACCCCAAAGGCCATAGAAGTAGGAGCCCCCTTCTAGGGGGAGTTGAGGAGGCATTGGATAGTGAAAGGGCCATGCCTACCCATTGAAAGGTCAAGGGGTTGAAGTTGGAAGGTCATGCATCACCTAGGCCTATATAACCATGTGTTTAGGGTCCATTTGGGATATGGTTGGGTGGAGAATCAAAGTTCTAGTCTTATAAGTCCTCATGCTATTGATGCAAGGAGCATTACAGTTCCAATTTGTTGGGTTGCCAGGGCATGGTGCATATGTACCACGTGGTGCTACTTGTACAGCTTGGTAACTTTCTTATTATCCACCACCACCTGAGGCTACTAATATAGCCCAGAAACTTGCTTATTATCCACCACCACCTACTAGAGTAGAAATGACACATGCAATGATGCCATACCCTAATTGTATACCACAACCTAACATGACCAATCCATATCAATATCCGAATTGGGGCGGAACTCCACGACCCAACACAAACCAACAAGATCATGCAACTTCAAGTATTGTTGGTGCTCCACATGGAATATGAGTCATTTAAATGGCCATGTCATTGGTTGGCAAGAACACTTATTATTGATGTTTTCCATGGATTTTTCATTCAATGTCTCACGTACGGAAGTGACTTTTATCAATATCTCATGTACGTGTGCAATGTGTTAGTGTGTACATATGTCAATAACCCGAGAGAGAGAGAGAGAGAGAGAGAGAGAGAGAGAGAGAGATACTGTGCGTGTCATGTTAGAGGTACCTATATGTTATGATTTCAACCGCTTGCCAATTCCACAAAACTGCTTGCATGTAATTCGCCGAAAAAA